>NC_058369.1:160001251-160342680 GCF_018350175.1 Felis catus | reverse complement strand
ATACAGGGTCCGGGACCCATAATTAAGGCTCTTGCCTATTTTCTCTCTTCTCCCTCTGCCTGGCTGACCCAATGCTTCCTCTTGTGTTCCCCACACCCCCTTCCTGTCCCTCATGGCATTCCTCTTGGGAACTGTAATAAACTCTCTTCCTAATGGTAGTTGTTCCTTGACCTGTTAGCCTGACTGTACTTTAAATTTTAGACACACTGTATTTTAAAACATACCTGTTGGCCTTACTGTCCTTCAGATACACTATATTCCAAAACACCCTCAGCAGAAAATTCCCTTACTGTATCACAGAAGAGAGAAGGAGAGAAAAATCAAAGTTTTGGCCAAGCAAGAAAAAGAAGAGTTCTTAGAAATGCGGGCTAGATATGCAAAAATCTCCTCTGTGGTACATTTTAGAAACCATTATCAAACGTCTGAGATCCACCACCGTCCCGTGAAATAACTTCTACACCCGTAGCACTGTGCCAAGAAGGTGGGGCCGCTGAGGTAAAGAGGTGAGTTTTAAGAAAGAACTACTAGACCAACTCTCCCGAGGTGAAAAAAGCAGTAGATGGAATAAGGAATCCAGACCGATGGGGAAACAGCATATTCGACTGACTGTTCAGACAAGCTCAGTAGTTCGGTGTGCCTTTAATATGTAAGGGTCCCATATTCGGGGCAGGGTTAGAACTGGTACATGAAGAACCTAATGCCCCATGTAGAAGACAGGAGTCTATGTGAGTAATGACGGCATCCTTAGGGGAAGGCGCGTGTTCAGATTCGCATCCTGGGAAAATATCTCCTGTGCTGATGTCAGAGAGTGGGAAGAATGGAAGACAGTGCAGAGGAAGAGACAGCAAAGACCTTGCCTCAAAGAAGCTGATGGTCTAATGGTGTCGACAAAGGTTATACCAAAGCCAGAATTCAGAAGGTAGCCATCATTAAAGAATGTCAAGCTTTTTGATGATGCATTGTTGCCACCCAGAGTCGTGAAATAGTTAAAGCTTCTATACTGATTGAAGATTTTCAGACAAATATTTACAGGCAGAATTTTCTCCAGTGGTATAACAAACCCAATACCACAAAAACAACAGGATTTTTAATAGAACTGAAACTAGTATAAAACAAAACCGTCTCAAAAATTCCTCTTTGAAATATATTTAAATTTAATCATTTGCACAACCCTAATGTTTAGAAAGAATCTCAGAGGTGTCTCAAATCTTTAGCTATGCTATATTAAATGCTCTATCTCATTCAAATCCATACCTTAAGAAAATATTATTTTCAAATGTGAAATTAATATTTTTCCAAACAGTATACACTTCTACAGCTTTTACATGTTTTCCTGGACAACTAGATATATGCACTAAGTGACTAATAAAGATGGTCATTTTTATTTATTTACTTTCTATACTTTCCTGAAAGGCAAATGAGTACAAATGATCTGCACTCACTTGCAAGAGACAGAACATATGCTTAGCATATTTGGAGTTTATGCACAGGATGTAGTATATTGCAGCTCTGCTTTATTTTTGGTTCGATTTCACAGGCCTTTGGGTGAACCTTCTACCTCAACCATAAAATAGGATTAATAAAGCCCAGAATGTACACGTGTTGTGACACAATGTGCTCTCTCCTCTCCACTAGAGCAGTTGGGACCTGTCTGGTAAGACACTGAAAAGTGCTCCGTGGCCCGGTCGTCAGCACACCTCAGTGGCGGGGGCATTGGAGGGATTCTGATTCACTGTGAATCTGGGTGCCGTCCATTACTTCGTGACACCCACGCGCCCATGGAGGCCCTGCTGAGCACCGAATTAATTCATCTCCATAAATGAGCGACGCTCCTACCACTTGTGCAGAAAACCAGCCCTGACGGCGCGGAAATAATTGGCGACTTCTGAAATCAGAAGTCGTAAGTTCCGTGCTCAGAGGGGACACGCAGTTCACACAAATCGGTGATTCTGGCTTGTTGTCAAAACCATTGATCGTTCACTTTTTCACTTCTGACACAAGTACACGCATGGGTAATAGAGACAAGATGCACCCTGATTAAAGAAACCAATAGGGGAAAGATGCTAACTTAATGGCTTAAAAATCTGGTCTTGCCAGTTGAGAAACAACAGGGAGAATCTGGGATGCCTCACGCGAGAGGCAGTCTCTATCCACCTGTAGCACACTATGCAGCAATTCTGCTTATTCAAACGTTCGGTATCCAAGAAAGTTCCGAAATCCAACACTGCAATGAAATCTCCCTATTTTAAATGCTGAACAGCTGATTTGGGCTGCTAGCTAGCACCTCACAGATATTTTTTTATTTGGCCACACATCTCTTTAGATTTGAATACCGTCAAAATATAAGACTAAGTGAATCATAATAACCCTGAATTTAATTTTCCAGATATAATTTATCTGTGAATTACTTCAGTATGTATAAACAAGGACTTTTATTGCTTAAAAGGCAAATTCTTTAGAAAATTGGTTGGTGCTACAAAGAGTGGATGGTTAAAAAAACATATTTTAATGGCATCATATGATACAAAATTCTATCCCTCTATGCTACCGTAATAACACTAAACATAAAAAAGAAGGGAGGGATAAAGGGAGAAAGAAGGGAGGGAAGGAGAAAAAAAAAAACATCATAAACTGGAGCTTCATTCGTTGAGATTTTGGACAGAAAATCTCCTGTTTTTTAAAACTTTTTTTTAACGTTTATTTTTGAGAGACAGAGTGTGAGTGGGGCAAGGGCAGAGACAGAGAGGGAGACGCAGAATCCGAAGCAGGTTCCGGACCAGAGCTGTCAGCACAGAGCCCGACGCGGGGCTCGAACTCACGAACCGCGAGATCATGACCTGAGCCGAAGTCAGACGCTTAACCGACTGAGCCACGCAGGCGCCCCAGAAAACTTCATATATTTTAAAGCATCACCAATTAACAGGTACAGCTGACCTTTCATTACTGGAAGGTTCTGTATGTGCAAATTTAAATTTACCTACTCATGAAAATTTAGTTGCATCCCCAACTCATGGACATGTGAAGAGGGACCAAAATTTTGAGTCACATGATACTTACATTACCAGCTAAGGTCAAATAAGGCAATGCTCTACCTTCTGGTTTCAGCTTTTGTACTATAAAAAAAGGTGTTCCTTTCACGATATATATATATATATATATATATATATATATATATATATATATATGGTACTAATATATGGTATTTATATATATAAAAAACAAAATGCAAAAAAATATGCATTTTGTTTTTTGGGGGATGATTCTGTTTTTTAAACTGTGTCTCTCCCCAGAGTAGTGCTGAAGGGCCATGGAATGCTCCCAAGTTGCAAGAAAACCGTGAGGTTCCTTATGGAGAAAATCCATGTGTTTGATAAACCTGATTCAGGCAAGACGTAGAGTGCTGCTGTGAGTTCAATGTTAATGAACCCACAAGACATACCAAATAGATAAGATGGCCTTAAGTAAAAATACAAAGAAAGCCAAGTTACGTATTGATTGGCTGACAAAAATGTAGTGACCAGAGGCTCATAAGAACCGAACCCTGCCTTTCTCCTGGGAGCGGTGTTTCTGTATCTGCCAATTCAGTCTTCATGGCAACTATAGTTCTAGGACGTAACTACTGTGAATAATTAGAACTGACTGTATTTACACTGCATTCATTCCTTTAAATAGAAGAAGGAAGAGCCATGTTAAAATACCACATATATGAAAGTAAAAATACAATAAAGAAATATTTAAATTGTCCTTGAGGAAAATGATCGGCAGACTGCAAATCTCTTCACAGATGAGCACAACGCTGAATGTTACGATTTGACAGATGCGCTCCTTTTCCCCCGCTGCGTGGACATGTATTTAGTGCATGTGACTTAACAAAAGAACGGACAAACGTCAATCGTTCATTTTTCACATGCTTGCTGCACCTAAGCCCTGTGGTTTACGCACCTAATTATGACAATTCACGACGCACTTTATCAATGAGCTAATTCCGTGTTAGTACTACACTGATGTTGCAGGGGTTCGGTACATGCCACCCCAAAATATGCCACTTTGTCATATTGATTCCTTGGAGCTGAAGGCCCTTGCGAAACAGGAAGATGCAGGAAGGGTTCTGTGCCCCTCTGACCTTTCATCTCTAAAACAGGTCGTGTAATTTCCCATGAAAAAGTTGCCTTCCCTGTATGGAAAAGAGAAAAACAACATTCTTACTACCAGAGACGGGTAGCTGGCACCTAACTAGGAGTTAGGTCTGAGGCAAACAAACCTACAAAAATAGCCTGTATTTCCCATGAGTTTCCCCCGAATACTCCCTAATTACTGCCCGCACCATTTTCTGCGGCTAGCCCAAGCTCCTTTGTCCTGTCACATCCCTGCAACTTGTCATTCTCTGCTTAAAAAGATATGTATATACACACATACTTTGCACCTAATGGCTTCTTTGGGTCTTTGTTTTTCTTCTGAAGGCTCCTGTGTACACATAAAAATATTAAGTACAAGTTGTATGTTTTTCTCCTGTTAATCTGCCTTATGCCAGTTTAATTCTTAGGCCAACCACAGGCCACCCCTACATTGTGAAGAATCTGTTTTCTGGGGAATCACAGAACCCAAACCACACTCCCATTTACGTTTCCTATGAGATAGGCCCAGGATTATCTTTTTTATTTATCCATTTGAATACTTCCTGCTTTTTTCCTGACCCGATAGGAAATAATCTTCTTGACATTTACAGGCTAAAAATACAAATTTTACTGAGTCTATTAGAATGGGACTATTATTAGTCTGTCTACCCTCTAACCCTAAATTACTTTAAGGCTATACATAAACTTGAAGTTGACTTCTTATATTTTAAGAATTTTAGATATTCTTTTGTATAATTTATACTTTGAATGTCTCTTCCTAACATATCTCAAGGGTTCTTCTTCAAGAGATCTGGCATTTTCTTTTGAACAGAAGCGCAAACTACTGAAAATGTTAGAAACCTATTGATGAAATTGCAGAATTTTGTAGCTGTACGAAAGGGATCATTTTGAGTTCAGAAAATGTAAGAGCACACAAATGTCACCAATTCACATTAATTTTAGAAAAGTTTTTTTGGGGGAAGGGGACTATTAAGAAAAGGACTGAATTTGGAAATAGGATACATTTTGATTCAGGGCCTACACATCCTATTTTCAACTTTCTGCATTTGACATTTTTTTTACAGTTTAGGTCAATCCTAACGCTTTATGCACTTCCCAAGGCATGACGGACATAACAATGTTACAAGGGCTACTTATAGCAGGGCAGTTAAGTCCTTAAAATGTCAATGGTGGTGTTTCTCTTAATGTTGACCTAGAAGCAAAGCATATATCTTCATTCTAGGGGGATACATGGCATGCTGAGGCAGGAAATTTATTAGAAAATTCAGGTGATAGCAGTTTTCTCATGACCTAAGAAGCATGTAGTTGAATGAACAACATTATGACTAACCCATCAGGCTTCATGAAAGCACTAGACCTGACCCCAGAGACCTCAGATCTAACAGTAAGGGAAGTCGACTCAATCTCCGGGCCTGTACAGTGAAGAGGGAGACAGATAATCGCTCAGAGTCCCTTCAGCTCCAACACTGAGCATCTCTTATTCTGGGCAACAAACTTACACAGAACTATTCATGTATTTTTAATTTTGATTAAAAAAATTTTTTTTCAACGTTTATTTATTTTTGGGACAGAGAGAGACAGAGCATGAATGGGGGAGGGGCAGAGAGAGAGAGGGAGACACAGAATCGGAAACAGGCTCCAGGCTCTGAGCCATCAGCCCAGAGCCCGACGCGGGGCTCCAACTCATGGACCACGAGATCGTGACCAGGCTGAAGTTGGACACTTAACCGACTGAGCCACCCAGGTGCCCCTTAATTTTGGTTTTAAATAAGATTCTAGAATGGCAGAATTCTGAATTTTAGAGCGTATTCACATTTCCTAATTATTTCAGCACTTTAACAACTGGACATTCCCAAAGGCAATTTAAAAACATAAAATCCACAGACACTGAAACAGTTTCATGGGTGACTACTTTGGACAGTCAAAAAATTTTTACATACTGCCAAAATTTACAGATTGCAGTAAAACTATTATTACAAATACCACATATAATTGTCCATATTGTCAATTTTTAAAAAGAAAACAATGTTAATCATTTATTATACGGATGCTTCCAGAAGTAGAATCTAAAAAAATAATAATAATTTGTAATGATAGATGAATGGTTAACTTATATTCTTAGTGCCTTGATAATGTTTAAAGAGACACATAATACGAAAATTGAGTTATTGTAATTCTACAACGTGGGAACAAAAGTACTTATCTGAATAAATTTAGGAAAACATTCATGGCTACAAATAATTGGTGCCAGTGAGAATGAATGGGTGGCCTTGAGCAGGTATGAAATAAAAGATTTAGTCATATTCAGCTATAACGTGCCATGTTTCCTCTCTTTCTGCTAGTAGTTAGCTTTAACACAACTTCACAGCTGCTGCAAATATCAAAGATTCGTAATGTATACATTTTTCCCATATATATATAAAATAATATATATATAAAAATATATAATTATATGTAATATATAATATAATATATATTATATATTATATAATATATAATATACAATATATAAAATATATAATATATATTATTATATATATATTATTTTATACATTATATTATATATATATATATATATATATATTTTTTTTTTTTTTACTGAACCAAGGTACAGTCTTTGTATCTTTAGTGTCATTAACCCTGGTTCACAAGCCACAGACAGATTTAGTAAAGACTGGCAGGGCTAATTCCTGCTTTACGGTCTGATAGCGATGGGACCTTCCAGTAAGTTACAAAACTTCTCTAAGCCTCAGTTTCTTTCATTGTCAAAAGTGTGCTTTATAAAATTGTGAGACTGGATGAGTTAATACATGTAAAGCACTTAAAACACAATCTGATACACTGTAAGCTGCTAACAAACATTAGCTTTCATTACTGTCACATACTGGGTTGATGTTTAATTGGTTTGCAATAATGAATATTCTAATCCATTCACTTGGCACCACTGATTGAGGCCTGGAAGAATAGGCTTATGTTATTACAACAGCATTAATGATTTAGGACAAATTGGGAAGCCCTCCCTACTTACCGTTCTGTTTTTTGCTGCTTTCACTAACGTAGTTTATATTGTTCCCCAGTGAGGAAGGCAGGAAAATACAGAGAAGTCAAGTGAAAGGGAAACACTAAGTGATTGGGCCTACTTTGTTTCTTCTCTTAGACGTACATTTCAGGGCAAACAACAGTTGTGGAGATCACGCACAGCCCTCTCACTATGATGTACAGCGTGAGGACAGGTGTCCTACCAAAACATCAGATAAAAATTTTCAAAATGACACTTGAACTCAAGGCCCTCATCCATGATTATCTCCACAGCAGCATAATATACATTATTTCTATATAGCTCATGGATTTGCTATCCAGAAAGCAACTAATATTTATTGAAAAAAGGAATTCACTATCACAACATCTGCTTGAATGTATGCATTAAGTGTAACCTAGTTTTTATATATTTAAATTTTCCGAATTTAGTCTAGGTTTGTAACGAAAGAGACTTTCTTCCATGTTTTTGTATTTTATGACTAAATTTGATGAGATTCTGAAGAGGTCAAGATGAAGAAAACGTCATACTTGCTAAATTACAATTAGCTAAATCAAGTTAAAATAAAACAAAAGGTGCAAAGTTTCAGACATTTGTGGGAACAGCCAGACAAAAATGTTTTTCCCAGTGGCTCTATGGTAAGCGGTGGTGGGTGCTATTTACAAAGGTTTTAGGGCGGCTGCGTGGTTCCGTCAGTTAAGCGTCGGACTCTTGGTTTCTGCTCAGGTCATGATCTCGTGGTTTTGTGAATTCGAGCCCCACATCTGGCTCTGCGCTGAGAGCCTGAAGTCTGCTTGGGATTCTCTCTCCCCCTCTCCCTCGGCCCCTCCCCCACTCATGCTGTCTCTGTCTCGGAATCAAAACTTTAAAAATACATAGCAGGTGGAGACTTGTAAGGAGAGCATTTGCCGACATCAACAGGCAGAGGGCGCAAAGCGTAAAGGCTGGTACGGGTGAAGACAATAATGTATATACAGAAATCGTTCTTACACTGCTTATGCACACCTGTGCTAGGGCTGCCCATTGATTTAATAAACCCAAAACAGTGAAAGTGGACGTTTATCTCGGGCGTCCTTCCGTGTAGGCGACCGTCCACTTCCCCTTCACCCATTCGGCACACTATCAGACACACTACAAATTATCTGATAAAAGAATTCAGAGTAAGACACCAGGATCTGATGGTGCTTAAAGTTTAAAGGCCTTTAATGCAAACAGCACTTAACTCCCAGTAAAGAAACACCACAGAGGGAACCTGATGCCCCAGAGCACAGGGAAGAAAACGGTAACTTGACTGGAAGAGAAGTTCCTTGAATCTTAGAAGTTCCGCCCGCTGGGAACCACCACCAACACTGGCAACGGAGAGAACTACAGACAGTCCCACGTACTGGTGTCTCCTTCCTGTCAGTGACAGCATCCTCCGAATCGCGACAGAGGCCAGAACAAACGATTAACCCTATCCGTACTTGTTAAAATTTCCGTGGTACACGTTGCACAGATTTTGCCTTTATTTTGTTTTGACCATTTTTTACCCTGTTGAGGAAGAAATATGTTCTTTCCCAGACGAAATTTATTTGATAGAGTTACAGGAAGGAGGAAGTAGAGATTAAATATTTTCTGAGGGTATGTCAGAAAAAGCACAGTCAAAAGATGTAATTCTGTTAGGGCAAAAATACTAAATTGCTTTGTTATTTTCTCTTCTCAGTGTCACTCTCTTGCTTCTTTATATCTATTTTCTTCTTGATTTCTTACTCTTGTTCCTTTTCTTTAAACACATTCTCCAAACCTCTCCTCTTTCAAAACTCATTAAGCTAAGAAAGAGCTTTTGTTTTGCTACTTAAACAATGGCATTCAGTATTTTCATTATATTCCCATTAAAATGTCCCTTTAATAATATCCCTATTAAATGTTTCTTAGAGTTTATGCCATTGATTAGTATTAAAAGCTGAAAACATTATAATGAATTTTCTTATAACTTCCTGTAGGAAACTGCTTTTGGCGACATGCCTCATTGGATTTCCTATCATTTCAAGTTGTGTTACAATGATGCTCCGCGGTTTAAAGGCAAATTTATTTGGAGAACACGACCACTGCTTGACTTACAGAACTTGCGTGTGTGTGTAACAGCTATATAATTTCAATGGAAACACACAGGGCACTTGGACTGCAGATGCAAATGATGTGCTCACTGCTACTGACCATCTAGGTCTCCAGATGTCTGATCCACTGGATCAGAGGATGATATGCAAGTTTCTGAAGGACATACAGGGAAGCAACACACCTAGGAAATTATTAGGCATAAAACGAAATTTTAAAAATACAGCCAGCTCTAAAGGACTGGCCCGATGACACAGAGTAAAATTTTTACATTTATAGAAGGAGTCTATGTATTTCTAGCTCTTACCAACAGTAAGTGTATGCTTTTAGGGAAGGATCACCGATAGCACTGTTTTCTAGCCCAGACAGATGGGATACAGACAAAGATAACAGTAGGTGAAAACATCAAAGTCGACAAAGATGCTATTATTTCAATGCACTTTTCTTAAGCAAATTATTTTTCTTAAATCAAAAGACACCTACTTGAAATTATGTAACTCATTTATTGAAAACAAAAATCTATGCTTCCTGAACACTGAGAAAAAAAAAATAAGCTTGATTTTATAAGATTGTATGCTTATAAATACTTAAAACTGTTGAGTTAATGGGCATCAAACAATTAAACTGTCAATAATTCATCAATATAAACTTGACTTGAAGTATTAAATGGTAAGGCTACAATTTGGCTAGCCCACAACTCATACTCACGAAAAAATGTACAATAATCTTTACTTTTAATCCTAAAATGAGGTAGCCTGCTCTCTATTGCTCTAAGTTCAGCCAGTGGTTGACTTCAACACCCTAAATACATATACACATACTTGTACACATACATACATATGCACATATTTATACACATAGGCATATTTATACATATAGACATATACATACATGTATTTATACATACATATATGTATATATGTCAATGAAATGATTGTCTTTACTGCCTGAACAGACCCGTGAATAATGCCCAAGTGTCATTTTGAATTGCAGCCTGCTATAAACATTATAATTCTAAACCTACGAACTAGAGGCTGCTGATCTCCTAGTTCCCTTCCTCTCAGAGCGCGAGCATACGAATCCTCTGAGTTGCTTTCCTTCTGTCAGCACAAGTTGAGCACAGAGGACTGCAGCTGTGGCAAAGTAGCATCAGGAGACGACAGCACAAAGTGGGGCTCATCTAAACAGGAGCCTATAATATTCCTATTGTAACCGTTCCTTTGGTAAATGAGGATTAGGTATTATCCTGTTTTTTGAGTGATAAGTGGTTAAGATTGCTAATTTTGGTTAGCATAACCATTTATCCAGCACGGCTTAAATATCACCTGACTACAGAGCACTCCCTGAAACCAGGAAGCCTGTTTCTTTGTGAAAATCACACGTTATGGTTCTTGAATCTTAGTGTTACGGCATGTTCAATATTCTGTCTCCTCCACCAGATCACACATTCTTTGAGGACAGATATTCAGAAATTTCATTTTGTTGAGTATACACTCTACTGATTTCACGTGAAACAAAATTTGAGTGTTTATTTAATAAGTGAGGGGAAGTTAAAAATGCTGTGGGTGATCTTTCAGGTTATTTTAATTTTCATCTGTCTAATTTCAATCTTTCTCACCTTTTGGCATACTTAGCAAAAGTCAACACTTGCTTCTGGAGGCAGGAAAAGTCTGGGGGAAGCTAGGGAAACGCAAGGTGCTCGAATGGATGGAAATCATATAGCAAGACTGTGATCACTAACTGACATGAGGCAGAAAGAAAGAAATGATTCAGAATTGAGTGATACAAAACTATAAAACTCCATGCCATCATAAAACTACACAAACTTAGGTATCAGTTGAAAAATAAATGCTTTTATAGATACTACTGGCCTTTTTTTTTTAAATAATTTATTGTCACATTAGCTAACATACAGTGTATAGAGGGTAGTCTTGGCTGTGGGAGTAGATTCCATGATTCATAACTTACATACGACACCCAGAGCTCATCCCAACAGGTGCCCTCCTCAGAGCCCATCTCCCATTTTCCCCACCCACCCCAAAAACCCCACCCCCATCAACCCTCAGTTTGTTCTCTGTATTTAAGAGTCTCTTATAGGGGCGCCTGGGTGGCGCAGTCGGTTAAGTGTCCGACTTCAGCCAGGTCACGATCTCGCGGTCCGTGAGTTAGAGCCCCGCGTCAGGCTCTGGGCTGATGGCTCGGAGCCTGGAGCCTGTTTCCGATTCTGTGTCTCCCTCTCTCTCTGCCCCTCCCCCGTTCATGCTCTGTCTCTCTCTGTCCCAAAAATAAATAAACGTTGAAAAAAAAATTTAAAAAAAAATAAGAGTCTCTTATAGTTTGCCTCCCTCTCTGTTTGAAACTTATTTTTCCTTCCCTTCCCCTATGGTCTTCTGTTAAGTTTATGAAATTCCACATATGAGTGAAAAGATCTATGATATCTGTCTTTTTCTTACTGGCTTATTTCACTTAGCATAGTACCCTCCAGTTCCATCCATATTGTTGCAAATGGCAAGATTTCATTCTTTCTCATAGACAGGTAGATTACTGGCCTTCTAATTACACTTGCTGCCTATTTGGAAACCCAATGTAGACACAAAGGTGATTTTCTTTTCCCCTAGGCTTTCACATGAGCATTAATTTATTGATGATTTAATTTAATTACTTAATCAATATTTACTAAGTTCCTCCTTTACACTGGGCAAAACACTGGGGGCACAAAGATTAATATGATGTATAACCCAGATCTAAGGTGCAAAAAATAGGGGCGCCTAAGTGACTCAGTCGTTTAAGCTTATGACTCTTGATTTTGGCTCAGGTCATGATCCCAGGGTCATAGGATCAAGCCCCACATCAGGTTCCACACTGAGCACAGAGCCAGCTGAAGGTTCTCTCTCTCTCTCCCTCTGTCCCTCTCCCCTACTCATGCTATGTCTAAATAAAAATAAGTAAATAAAGTGCAAAAAATAAATCTATCTACATTTGGAAGAATTAATAAGTTTTTACCTTAAATAATCATTCCAATGTTTCCATAGTGGGAGATGACCTTGAAACACTCATTCCCTTACACCTAATGCCTCCAAGCATAGTGACAGGATGATTTGAAGAATATGCACAAATCCAAAGGATCATGTTCATAACATACAAGAAGAAGCTAGGGAGAGACGTGGTTACGATATCAGTTACCTTCTGTTGGGGGATATGTGTCCTAGCCAGGTGCATCTCATGTTTATCAGACCTTTCTAGACTAAATACCCAATTAACAGAAAAAAAAGCAAGCATATAGCTCTAGGAAAAAAAAATAACTCTAATATGATTTCTGACTCTACTACTCACTAACACTGTGGTTTACCAGAAATAGCACTTTTCTGAGCCCCAGTTTAAAAAATGTGTAAAAATACATATGTTATTGATGGCACATAAGAATAATTACCAGGGGTTACAAACACTGCATGTGAAAAGATAAACAGATGGTGATTCTCAAAAAAAGAAAAAAAGCTACACAGTCATTGTTGTGTTTGTTGTTACCATTTTTATTAACGTCACAAAGATTATACTCCACTTTGTGTCCACTATATGACTCCTATCACATAACCCAAAAAGTCAGGATGTACATTATGTAGAAAACTGAAGGATATAGCTCTTTTCAATGTTTTCTGAATGTTTTTCACTGGAGCTACATCTCAAAGTGCATGTCCTACTATGTGAGGGATGAAGAGTCAGCTCTTTAAAGGCCATGGTGTGGCGGCTGGATGCATAGACCCTAGGATTCCTGTGTTTGGGTTTATGCTGAACTCTACGAC
Organism: Felis catus; assembly: GCF_018350175.1. Lineage (NCBI taxonomy): Eukaryota > Metazoa > Chordata > Mammalia > Carnivora > Felidae > Felis > Felis catus. The sequence goes on along the minus strand of NC_058369.1, from coordinate 160,329,613 downwards.
CTTACAGCTCTTTAATCTTGAGGATGTAACTCAACCTCCCTGTGGTTTCAGTATCCTCATCTATTACTTGGGGATAATAACACCTACCTCCTAACACAGTGAGGGTTAAAGGAATCAAAACATGTGAAGTCTTTATAATAATACTTAGAAAATACAATGCATCAAAATATGCCGGTTATGTTTTACAGAGGACAGCACAGGGTAAGTTAAGGTTTAGGATCAAACCAAAAGAAGAAAGAAGATATAAATTAGACTAGATAGTGAAACATTTTTTTTTAATGAAAGAAAAATGAGGGAGACACAGATTAAGGTTGTCTGTATTAAGCCACTGTGGCCAGGGACCTCTAGCTTCTATCTGGACTACAGCCAAGAAGAACCTGCGAATAGCACACAAGATCTGTTAAGAAGTAAAGAACACCAAGGTGATAGAGCTTTAAAAAATCTGTGCTTTCAACAGCTTCAGAATTCCCTGTCTAATCAGTAACAGCTTATCAAGCATGAGATGGGAGAAAAACAATCATCGGGACTCCAGATGGAAATGTATAATGCATATGCAGTTTACAGGATGAATATAAATTACAAACATGGTGGGTTTTAGTTAATCTGCTGAATAAAAAAAATATTGAATTTGTTCTACTTTAATTAATGAGTAACTGAATATTTGATACGGCAACATGCTTAACTCTTTCGCAGAAAGTCAAATACCGATGATTTGGCAGATAAAGTTGGCAATGGCAGTGTTATTTTCCTTACCAATGTAATTCTTTTAGGCTACATCCTGTAGCAGAGGTGAAATCTTAGATGCATTGTAATCTATGCACTCTGCAATGTTGATAAAATATATGTTAAATGAAAGAAGAATCTAAGTATCATTTAAAATGTTTAGCATACTTTGATCAAAAGAAGGACGGTAAACCAGATGTCTTGAGCAGGAGGATTGGGTACTTAATATCCTGTTACTGGGTAACAAAAAGCCTGAGGAAATAGAGGATAGTAATAATAACAGGGAGTGAATAAAGGGATAGGTTTCAGTCTGTACCTACCTCTCTGTCTGTAGCCTGCTTATATTATAGCCATTATTTTAATTGTATATATTTTACATTTATTTAGGGCTTGTTTTATGTTCCAAGACTTTTATAGATATTGATTTATCTAATCCTTGTAACAGCCCTGTAATATGGGCACTATTATTATTCACATTTTACAGGTGAAAGAACTGAGCCACAGAGAGGTTAACTAACTTGCCCTCAACAGCTACAAAATGGCAGGGCCGGGATTTGAAACTAGCATGTTCCAGAGTACTTTTGCAGTCACCCATACACTGAGCCTATCCAGATAGTAGCCAATGTGGAGACGGCAGACATGGATGCATTTGCTATATACCCATTGACAATAATTGCAAAAGATTAGAAAGAGTCAGAAAATGTTTTACCACTAGATAAGTTTCAGGGAATATGAGGATTTGACTTCAACCTAAGAGTATGAAATAACCCATCACCACTGTTGCTTTTAGTCTTTTCCTTTTGTGATATTAGAAGAAAATAATCTTAAACCCATCTTTTGTTTACACTGAATAAAATGTGCAAATGAAAAAAAAAAAAAGCATGTGAGTTAATCACAAGTGCATTCGCTTTCTTCACCAAAGGAAAAGGAATTACAACTACCTGTCATACAACCAAAAATGCAAATACAGGTTACCTTTATAAGGAAACAAAGGAGAAAACAATCTTTTACAACAATCAGTTTGTTTTATTTAAAAAAAGGAGAGAGATTAAAATCTGAGCTATGGAAACAATAGGGCTAAATTGAAACACAATGAAAAAAAATTAAGTAAATACTCTATTTCCTCAAATTGAAAGTAGTTATTTTAAAAAGCTGAATAAAATATTTTCTAAGTAATTCAATTAAAACATCTAATGCCAGAAGTATCACTGGAAGTAAAAGAAGCAATTGTGTTTTAAAGAAACTCAGGAGACTAATACCATATTGCTTATTTGCCAGCTCACGGGTTACTGCTATACATTCATTTGTAGTATCTGCCTTTAGAAGAGGAACTAGCTATTTTAAAATGCAAATAGTTAATCTGACCTTGACAGTACTGTTTTTCTTTTTTTGTTTATAAATCCTGCATTCCTCTCTGTAGTGAAGTTAGAACTTCTATGAAAGTGGAAAATATAAACAGCCTAAATACTGTGTGTAATTCATGGGCCTCCCTCCTATTATTAATGAAATTTAACCTGACAAGAGAGCAGTAACAAAGAACAACACTCAAAAGTTTTGGACGAGTTTTAATTTTTTTTCATTATTAAAAATCACATTTTTCCACCATGAAAAATGAAGCAGATTCGAAAAACTTGGGTTTCACTTAGAAATGTATTCACTTAACATGATCATGTTAAAAACTTCACGCTATTTCATACATTCACTTACTGCTAGTATTGTCAGTGTGGATGCTTTAAAGCCATGGTCTCACTAATTCTCACAATATTACCCAAAAAGGCAAGAAGTGCCAGAAGTCGTAGTGATAAAGCTTCTGTACTGGGTAGAGCTGGAAGGCAAAAAGACTTTTAATTTAGCCTGCACTTCATGCTACCATTTGTTCTGGGAATTTTTTAAAGCTTTAGATAAATGGGTACAGAACAGTAAGGGGAGTCCAGAAATGTGACAGTCAAGAGAACCCAGGATAATAATACCTCTCAGCCAGTAATTTTAGCCAAGTGTGCAAATATTGTTTACCCATACAAAATATATATCCATTTACCTAAGTGGAACATTTACATTTAAAGTAAGATTTAGGGGGCGCCTGGGTGGCGCAGTCGGTTAAGCGTCCGACTTCAGCCAGGTCACGATCTCGCGGTCCGTGAGTTCGAGCCCCGCGTCGGGCTCTGGGCTGATGGCTCAGAGCCTGGAGCCTGTTTCCGATTCTGTGTCTCCCTCTCTCTCTGCCCCTCCCCCGTTCATGCTCTGTCTCTCTCTGTCCCAAAAATAAACGTTGAAAAAAAAATAAGATTTAGGAGATTTTTATTCCCACAAACTACTATTTCCTCTATAGGCAACTCTGAAGTTTCATAAAGGTGAAGAATCATTTTAAAACTTGCCTATATTCAACATCACAGAATACAAAACTTTGGGCATTTGACAACTTCCTAAGACAGACCTGGAATGTGTATCTCAATTTCAAGTTAATGCCCAACAATATGTGTCCCCAAGGAGGTTGGTTATAAATGTAGAGCCTTCAGATACAAGAGGACAAAAATGCTTCTGGGATGCCTGGGTGGCTCAGTCGGTTAAGCATCCAAGTTTGGCTTAGATTGTGGTCTCAAGGTTCATGAGTTCAAGCCCCACATCGATCGGGCTCTCTGCTGTCAACACAGAACCTGCTTCGGATCCTCTGTCTCCCTTGCTCTCTGCCCCTTCCCCCCTCAAAAATAAATCAGCATTCTTCAAAATATGCTTCAGAAGGTGCAAAACATCTTTAGATGTGCCAAGCACAGCTATGAGAATAGTTCAAGCTTGTAAATCTCACACCTACAGGTTTGAGAATTCTTGACTGTAATCTCAATTTCAATAGAAATCTATTCACAAAAAAAATAAGCCAAAACATAAACCTCCTGATCTGTGATGCAATTTTATTTCAAGAAACCATAATAAATTATAAAGAATAATTTTGATTTGTGATTTGTATTTTCAGCTGTCCAGTTTCACTGGCACATTTCTATTTATACCATTCTACTTTACTATGCAAAGTATTTGGGGAAAAAGGATAAAAAAGCATATTTCCTACATCTAAAGGGGCTCTTAAATGATGAAAATGAAGAAATTCTAATCAATGGATGAAACTCTTATTGAGACTTTTTTAAAAAAATTTTTTAATAATTTTTTTAATGTTTACTTATATTTGAGAGAGACAGAATGTGAGTGGGTTGGGGCAGAGAGAGAGGGAGACACAGAATCCGAAGCAGGTTCCAGACTCAGAGCTGTCAGCACAGAGCCCGATGTGGGGCTGGAACTCACGAACCGTGAGATCATGACCTGAGCCGAAGTCGGACACTCAACCGACTGAGCCACCCAGGCACCCAATTGATACTTTTTTCAAATGTCAATTGGCCAATCATATAAACAGAAAAGGTAGGGAAAGCATTTATTGGGGATAAGGACAGAGAGTAAGGATGGCTTGTAGCACTGCCGTACACGGACTAGAGGAAATGAGCAAAAAGTTCTGGTAGCCAAATGATACATATCATCTGTCAATGGGAAAGGGGTTTGTTATTACTTGTCTACCTAAACCCACAGTTTAGCCTAACCAAGCACACCATCCACGAGTATCAGGCAGATCATAAATAAAAGAATAGATGGAGATCTCCAGAAACAACAAAAGAATGGAAGAGAATGATTTTCAGGGAAACACACTGGTTTGAAGGGAGGGGGTGCCACTGAAAGTTTTGGGTTCTATCTCAGGTTTTTCACCCACAGTGAATATAATGAAGTAAATTCTATAGGATGGAAGAGCTACTAAATTGTTATACACTAAGACATAACAAAAGGTTAACTTAATTAACCACCTTGATTCCAAAAGCAAACTTGTCTAAGGGAACAAATTAGCTGCCTGGTGTTCATTCTACTACATGATGCTAACTTTAATGTGGAAATGTCACTCCAGGCTTTCCGACTCGATCTCCAGAACTCTCACGCACGCCTTAATTCATGACATTCTAGTTTCAATTCCCGTCACGTCAATAACCACCAGGCAGAGGTCACCACCAACTTCAACTTTACTGATGTGATGTGCAATTTTGGAGTCCTCCTCTTCCATGATCCCTTGGCAGCAGGCATCACTGGTGCACACTGCCATCTTCCCGGCATGCTCCCTTGTCGCACCCCTCTCCTGGATCTCCCCTGACTTACCTGCCACTCATTCTCTGCCTCCTTTGGAGCTTATGCTCCTTTACTCAGCCATCAGGTTTTGGACTTTGAGAACAATCCTAACTGGTCTGCACGTCCCACACTATAGCCACACGCAAGGTAGTATCATCCAAATGTGGCTTCCATTACCTTCTCTATGCCTAGCTAAACCACACATCTGTCTGGTTGTACAGACACTGAGTTCTTGAGTTCTTTATTATTCAGGTGTCCACTAGATGCTTTGTAGATATTATAAATGTATTCCAAATTCAGCATTCTAAAGCGCAAACTCATGATACTTCTTACAAACTGGATCATCTAGATTGGTTCCTATTGCTGTGCCCGGTGCTGCCTGAAAGCTGGTAAGGCCATCAGACATGTATGGGGGGGGGGGTCATTCTCAACATTTCTTTCCACCACAGCCCATATTCAATCCATCCCCAAGTTCTACAGATTTTACCTCCAGATTTTAAGCCCTTCACACGTTTCCACCCTGCTTCTCTTGCTGCTCTCAGACTTGTCTTCAACACTACAGCCAAAGCGAGGCTTACACAAAACAGCCATGACGATGTTCTCCCATCTCATCGCTCCTAGTACACACAAACTTTTGGCTTAAGATACTTCAGTGGAATCCCTTTGAGATACAAATAGAAAAACAAACAAAACAGAACAAAAACTAGAAACATGGCCCATAAAGTCATGTGTCAGGATCCCCTCTTCGGCATCATTTCAAATCAAACCACCTTTCACTTTCTGTGTTGCAGCCACACTGGCCTTCCTTTCCTGTACACCAATATGGTATATGTTATTTTATCTACCTGGAACATCACCCTTGCCCCCAGAGCTCAACCCAACCACCATTTGTCAAGGGAACCCCTTCCCCCCTTAGCTTCCTAATGAAGTTGTATCTCCATTGGCATCTACAAGCCTCAGAGCACCGCTATTTCCCATGATGTGCAGCTGTTGTCACTGTGCTCCGTTGTGTAGCTCTTCAATGCCAGTCTCCCCCATAAAGACAGGGACTAGCTTTCCTCCTACCATGGGCATGTCCTCAGCCGCTACCACATGGTTGGTTCCAGTAATTTTTATTGAATATTATTATGACCAAACACAAGCTACAGATACAAATGGCTAGAACTCTAAGAAAGGCCTGAAACAAAATATTTTCAGTCCTCTGCCTAGTACAAACACCCTCATTAACTTACTAGTTCATTCCTTCCATATCTCTTCTCTTACCCCTAACCACCCATACCCTCTTTTTCCCATGTCCCATTCTTAGTCATTTTTCAGATGTCAGCTTAAGTGTTACTTTCTCATATATGGCCAGCAAATATTTGTTAAATGAATGATGACCCTATTAAGTATTTATTGATTGCTGTAATTAGGTGCCAGGCAGCATACTAGGGCCTGGGGTTACAAAAATTGATATGGAGTGTTTTCAGCCATCAGGAACTCATTACATTTTTGGGGATTGCAATCATGTAGAGAGATAATTAAAGCATAATATAAATGGTACAATCGAGGGAAGCACCTCCTGCTTGTTCAACGATGCACAGGGGCACCCTGCTGTTGTGCCCACAAAACATGGTTGCAGGGATGTGTGCATCCTTTATTCAGGTACTCTGCTTCCTATATAGCAGCTGCATAATTCTACCCATATCACCTCATTACTTGTTAGAAGAAAAATCCACTATTTTAAAACATTGCTGGAATATCTCTCCTATGGAAAAACGTTTACCTAAACACTTGGAGGGGCCATTTGCAGGTGAGATGCTAGGTCCCAGAGCATATGTAAGAAGCCTGGGTTGAACTGCTTTACACAGAAAAATGAATGGAATGTGGCTCAGATGGAACAGCTGGAGGAGGCAGAACAAGAGTCCCAGAGAGACCAGACAAGTAGGGAGATACAGTGAGGCCTTGGGAGAAAACGGAGGCTACACCATACACCTGGGCCTGAGCTTGAAAAAAACAAATACATAAACACACACATGTGTGTGTGCACACACACGGCATGGGATACATTTCCTTTGGTTGAGTTTCTTTTGAAAACAGTGGCATCTGTTAGTTTTAAATTGCTGTGATCTGATATAAATCCTTCCTAAAGGTGAATCCTTTTCTTAATTCCTTATGCCCTTCAGCCCCCAATGTAAGTATTCAAGAGAAACTGGTTGCAGGATGGTTCAAGTTGCCTGACCTGCAATCCTGGCTCTAAAAGAAGGAAAGGAGGGAGCCCTCCTCATCCTTCCCATTCTTTCATCCTTACATTCTACACACTTCCTGACAGACTACATGACTTCCATTTTAATGACAAATGCCAAGTCCTTTAAATTCCCTACGGTTCCTTTTTAGGGTAGACCCTGATATATGCTATGTAGAAATCAAAAACTAAGAGTCCCAGCATAATCGGGTGATCTCTGTATCAGCTCAGCTGTTCTGGCAGCCCTTCTGGGCTGTGTAGGGTCCGGCATCTAGACTCTCAACGGGGAATCTCAGAATTCCCCAAATGGGGACCTCCTGATAGATGTGGTTAATATGGTGACATATCTTAGGGCACGGTAACATTGAGATGGGCTATCCATGCATATTTTAGGGTACAGAAGAAGTAACAGACTGACTCTCCTGATATTGGAGATTTCCCCAACAACAACGTGCTTTTTCTGTTTCTGCATTTATACCTACTTACATTTCTATTTGATAGTCCTCCCCACAAGACTATAATTTCCATGTGAAAACAGACTATGCCGTATATTTAATATCTGTCTCTAGTTATAACTAGGCACACCATTTTTCTTTAAAGCAAAAACAAAGCACATGTAATTGCAATATGAAAAGACCTTAATACTAAACTAGCCTATTTTGTTTCAGGTTAAAAAGAAAGTTTCACATGATGTGTTTAGTGAGTTTGCATGAATAAAATAAAGGCCAAAAATGCAGTTGTATCACAGATCTGATTTAAAGGCAAGGCTATGTAGGTTCCTACAGAAGTCAAGCTGTTTCAAGTGTTCAAGAGCTATACGTGGCTAGTATAGTATACATCCTGTACTGGACAGTGCAGACAGAGAATGTTCCCCTCCACCACAGGAAGTTCCATCGGATAACCTTGTTCCGTATGCTACAGAGAACAGAGATCGAGAGTAAGCAAACAACTTTCAGATTTTCAACTAAAGAGTTCTGGTGTACTGGATCTGTATCAGTGTGGATGCAATTTTTTTTTATCTTGTGACCAATTCTTGTGCTGCCTCAAATTTTAATTCCATTAATTTTGTGATCTCTTCCTTCCCTAGGACTGCTTTTTTTTTTTTCTTTACACTTTCCAGTCAGTTCCACTGTTTGTTCCCCACTGAACAGAATTCATCGAAAACCAAATAGAGGATAAGTTCATTGGAGAAAAACTAAACACTTACAGGATAAACTGAGTAGCTGTGGACATCAAATTCTGAGAAACCTCAAGATTCCCTGTCTGGTGCACATCACTGTATGAGTGTGGGCAGGATCTACGACTGTGACAGATTCATTCTTCCGGTTAGGTCATGTTATACGGCAGAGTGAGGGGATTCTGCAGATGTAAGTAAGGTCCTATGTATCAATCAGAGACCCATTAGAGAAACGGAAGCAAGAAGATATATACATATTAAGAGATTTATTTTGATGAACTAGCTTATATTATGTGGGGTGTGGGTAGGCAAGCCTGACATCCGTAGGACAGCCATGAGAAAGGAGAGTAGGCTGGATACTCTGGGGCAGAAGTCCTGAAGGCCTGTCCACAGGCAGAATTCCTTCTTCCTCAAGAAAACCTCAGTTCTATTCCAAGACAACCCAACTGATTAGATTGGGACCACCCAGATGATTGTAGATAATCTTTACTTAAAGTCAGTTTATTATGGAAGTTAATCACATCTATAAAAACTTTCACAACAACACCTAGGTGTTTGATTGAACAACTGGGGATTAAAGCCCAGCCAAGGACACACCAAAAACTGACCACCACAGGTCCCTAATCAGTTGATTTTCTGCTACTCTAAAGGTTACCATCCTGAGTGGGCCTGATCTAAGCAGATGAGGTCTTTGAACAAGGGTCTAGAGAAGGAGACTAAGAGGTACAAACTTCCAGTTATAAAATAAACCACAGGATGAAAAGTCTACAGCACAGGGAATACAGTCAATAATATTGTGATAACTCTATAGGATGGCAGACGGTAACCACACTTGGGATGAGAATTTCATCATGTATAACTGTCAAATCACTGCAGTGTCCACCTGAAACTAATATGTCAACTATAGTTCAATTAAAACTTTTTTTAATTAAAAAAAGAAGGCCTAGAGATTAGGGAGTTGAAGCAATAGACCCTCTCCTTCCTGTTGCCCCTAAAAAAGCAAGCAACCAAGAGTTCTACAACTACAAAGAAATGATTTCTGCCAACAGCGCTTGAGCTTGGAAGAGAAACCAAGGTCTCAGATGAGAACACAGTCTAGGCTAACACTTTGACTGCAGTGTCGTGGGAGCCCAAGCAGAGGACTCAGTTAAGCCATACCCAGACACCTCATCTATGGAAATGATGAAATAATAAATGTACCTTCTTTAAGCCATTAAGTTTGTGGTCATTTGTTTTGCTGCACAGAAAACCAAGAACAGAAAGGGAAAAGAGTCTAAAGTATCTTGAGGGCACTAGAGGAGCTTGGCAATGAGCTGAGAAGACTTCATAACTTATCTAAATTATATGCTAATTAGCTTGATTGTAGTGATCAATTCTCACATATACATATATCAAATCATTAAGCTGTATACATTAAATACGTGCAATTTTTTATTCATTAATTATACCTCAATAAAACTGAAAAAATAGGGGCGCCTGGGTGGCGCAGTTGGTTAAGCGTCCGACTTCAGCCAGGTCACGATCTCGCGGTCCGTGAGTTTGAGCCCCGCGTCAGGCTCTGGGCTGATGGCTCGGAGCCTGGAGCCTGTTTCCGATTCTGTGTCTCCCTCTCTCTCTGCCCCTCCCCCGTTCATGCTCTGTCTCTCTCTGTCCCAAAAAATAAATAAAAAACGTTGAAAAAAAAAATTAAAAAAAAAAAAACTGAAAAAATAAATGTTTGCTACTTTAGGCTGTTGAGTAAAAGATAATAAAAAAATCATGCTCATTTCAATTCTTCTCTTTTTACCAATGTAGATTTTTTTTCATCTTTTAGGATGAGGAAGTTAAAGTTTAAGTAATTTGTTAGACTAAATAGTTTTCCCAAAGTGTTGGATCTAAGACTTGTATTCTGAAGAGACTTTAGATGATCTCTTTTATGTGGATACACAAATTATGTAGGATGGACTGTTTTGATTGTCACTGTTACCTTACAAATACTGTAGCACAGTAATGAAAAAAATCGTGATAAAATACCATTATTTACAGTAATATATAGTTCTTGACCAGTAGCAGATCTGGTATAACATGTAATCTTCTAAATAAAAAAGGAAGTAAGTACCCACCATGGTTGCTGTTAGAGACAGTGAAGTTATTTAATTATTTCTGACAACATTTTTCTTCTTAACTATTCTGTCACTATCATGAGGTTACATACTCTCCTCAAATTCAGTTTCTAGGAAAAACTAGTTAGAGTGTATGAGAACATATGCACTTATCAGTCTTTCATTGGAAATGGCTACAGCAAAAATTTTAGGAAACCCAGAATCTCCCGTAACGATTAAATAAAATGAATATAAATCCAACAGGTCAGAATTTTTTTTTTTACCAGACACATCTAAAAGGCAAAAACAATTTCAACATGATATGCTGTTCAGTTCTAAAATAAGGGAAGCAAGCCCATCTATAAGATGACTTCAGCTGACCGTGAGCATTGAAAGGTAGCAATCTGCTGTCACTTGGACTATCCTAAACCCAATTTTGGCAACCAAATTTGAATTTGAATTTTTTTAATGCTTATTTATTTTTGAGAGAGAAAAAGAGCATGAGCAGGGGAGGGGCAGAGAGAGAGGGAGGAGACACATAGAATCTGAAGCAGGTTCCAGGCTCTGTGCTGACAGCCCCGTTGCGGGGCTCGAATTCACAGACTGTGAGATCGTGACCTGAGCAGAACTTAGATGCTTAGTTCAACAGACTGAGCCACCCAGGTGCCCCACAGAGGTGAGATTTGAAATCCTCTAATCCCTTGGCTATCCTGAACAGACAGAACTGAATGGAATATCTCAGACCTGGCAATGATCTGCTAAAAGTTAACCATCTAGAGACATCTTCCGTTTCATTTAAAGAATTGTCATGGATCATTGAGATTTTTTTTTCTCTCCTCTACTCAAGTAATAGGTCAACGTGACCTTTGTTGCCTTGGAGTATTTGTACATCAAGCTCCAGCTGCAGATGTCAAATTTTTGCTCTCAGACTTCTGAATTAACTTGTAATGTGCTCCTTTGCAAAACTTCCTTTCCCACTTTAATTTTGCTTTAGAGTCTGGAAAGTACATCTGAAAAATCAGAGTCAGGACTATGACAACTAACTTCCTTCATTTTCTGGAAGACTCCTGATTTAATATTCACTAAAACCTAAGTGAAATGTAATCATTTCCACCTTTAAAAAAATCGACTTTAAAAATGAACGCCTATAGGGGCACCTGGGTGGCTCAGTTGGTTAAGCATCGGGCTCCAGCTCAGGTCATGATAGCATCATTCCTGAGTTTGAGCTCCCTATTGGTGCTTAGGATTCTCTCTCTCTCTCTCTCTCTCTCTCTCTCTCTCTCTCTCTGCCCCTCCCCCATTTGCACTTTCTCTCTGAAAATAAAATAAACTTAAAAAAATGAGCACCTATAAAAACAGTTCATGTCTTCAAGAAACTGATAACATACTTGGAGAATATACTAATAAGGCATAATTAACTTCTGATGATAGTATATGATAAGGAGCAAAATTAACATAAAAGTGATGTGATCCATGTGACAGACTGGTGGGTTCAATTCTGCATCTGCTACTAACCAGCTAGTTTGCAAAGAATAAATTGCAGCCGCTCTATTTCACTCACCTGGTGTTTAAGTAAGAGTTGTTAAAAATCATCGTAAATTGTATATCAGATTTGTACATCCTCTATTTCTTTAATAGTCAGAACTAACGGGCTCATACTGAGACCACATTTGTCTTTGGACAATTTGATCTCATTCTTAACCAATCTATTTCCTGACTTGGAACACAAAATGTGCTCTAAATGAGGATTCAAAGGGCTGTCATCTATTTAACAATTACCATGTACCAGGCATTTTTTATTGAACTCTCCAATTAATACTTCCACTAGTGAAGCATAGATAGTCTCATATTCACCTTGTAAATAAGGTGATTTTGGAAGGGATCCATGACTTGTCCAAGGTTTCACAGCAAATAAGACAGCAGCTGGATTTGGACAAGACTCTAGGAGAGTAGGTTTCTCCTTTTGTGCCTTTGAACCCCATCTCAGCAGCAAGTCTTTCCTTAGGAAGCAGAAATCGGAAGAAAACTTTATAGAGGACAAGTTTCCTTAATTACTGAGACATTCAAGGGTCCAATATGTTATTTTTCATTTTGGCAGATTAGACACCTTCACAGACTTCCTTTTTAAGAAATATGAGTTCTTGAAATTTTACAAAATTGATGTGGGATTTAAAAGGTTGTATTTACAGATTTTTTTTTGTTTCTCTAGATTAAAATAAGCCAGTTAGATGTAAAGATTTTATCAATATCTAAGAAAGGATTTGTTAGCTAAAGAGTTGTTAAAGATGGGGAGAATAATTTTCCATTCACTACAGACCTTTCTTCATTTTTCTTTATTCGGAGATATTTTGGCATGTAATAGGCTCTTCTCCGATTAACTATTTTGTAAGTACTTAAGGAAAAATACACATAGGCACTGTTGGCTGGATATGGGTAAGGCGGTAGGGAAGGAGAGGAAAGTGGCAGGTGAGCACTGAAGAGAATCCAAGCAGCATTCACCTTCTGTGAAGAATGCCATGCAAAGCGCAGGGAAAATGTCAAATCCATACAGAACAGTGAGGTCAGTCAGAGGATTCTTCCACATCAGTTAGCACTTGAGACGCTACCCTTTTAACAACAAATGGCTCTTGTCGTAAGTGGAGAGGTTTTCGGGGCAGAATGCGTCCTGCATGGTAGCATCCTCTGCATGTGTGTCTCCCTGTGTCTGCATGTATATTTTTCTTCATAATGGGTAGAATAATTTTACGAACTAGTTGTCATGAGAATTCTGATACATCAGTTTGGTTGGCGTTTCAACTTTAATAATCTTTGCTTAATGCTCACTCAATACACCATTACTAACAATACTGCAAAATTAAAAAAACTAAACTGACACATTACATGGCATGTTGACACCTTAACACAGACAACATGAGTACAGAAGTCCCCCCTTATCCGTGGGGACACGTGTGCAATCCCCCATGGACCCTGAAACAGCAGGCAGTACTGAACCCCATATATAAAACTACGTATTTTTTTCCTATGTGGATATGCCTGTATTAAAGTTGAATTTATAGGGGCGCCTGGGTGGCTCAGTCAGCTGGGCGTCTGACTTCGGCTCAGGTCATGATCTCGCGGTCCGTGAGTTCGAGCCCCGCGTCGGGCTCTGTGCTGACAGCTCGGAGCCTGGAGCCTGTTTCAGATTCTGTGTCTCCCTCTCTCTCTGACCCTCCCCCATTCATGCTCTGTCTCTCTCTGTCTCAAAAGTAAATAAACGTTAAAAAAAATTGAAAAAAAAAGAAAAAATAAATAAAGTTGAATTTATAGATTTGGCACAGTAACAGATTAACAACAACTACTAATAAAATAGGACAAGTGTAACAATATAGTGTCATGAATTGCAATGAAAGTCACGTGAACATGATCCCTCTGCGTCTCTACCAGTATCTCATTGTGCTGGACTCATCCTTGTTCTAGGGATGACAGGAGATGCTAAGATGCCTACGTGAGGAGACAAAGGGTGCGGAATGACAGCACTGTGATACTGTCATGTAGTGTTAGGCTACTGGATGACCTGAGGAAGTGCCCCGAGAATCTTCTTCTTCTGACGTGTGGCTGACCCCGGGGAGCTGACACTGTGGAGAAGGGGGGAAGGGTTACTGTATTGCTACTTAGTATGTCCTTTCAAACTCATAAGCGTTTTATTTAAAGTCACTAAAGGACATCTGCTACAGATTGAGAGCAGTGTTAGGAACAGACATGCTCTGTATTAATTTTAATGCCCCGTCTTTCTTTCCACCTGTCACTTCTCTACATCTTTATCTACAGTTACGGTAATTTTCAGGGCACCCGGGTGGCTCTGGCAGTTAAGCATCTGACTCTTGCTTTCGGCTCAGGTCATGATCTCACAGTTCATGAGACTGAGCCCCACTCTGGGCTCTGTGCTGTCAGTGTGGAGCCTGCCTGGGATTCTCTCTCTCCCTCTGTCTCTGCCCCGCCCCTGCTTACTTTCTCTCTCAAAATAAATAAACTTAAAAAAAAATGTTACTGTAATTTGCAACTTACTTCTTCCTCTCCTGTGAAGTTAAAATAATCATGCAGATATTCTGAGAAATCAAAACTGTGATATAACAATATTTCTCACGATTTTGATGGCAATTCTTTACAAATATGTCTATTTTTAATTATTTATTGCCAACGGAATCCTAATTAGATATTCTGCCTTCCATCCAGATTCTCACATGACTTAATTCATTACATAAAGGTAGCTTAAGGATGAATATACTCGACTTCACTGGGCTCAATATACTATTTCATACCTCCGCTGAGTTTGTAACAATCCTTTTCGCTTTCCAGAAAAACTGACTGTGACATTGATTCCTCAGCCTGAACTGTCACTAAAATTCCCATGTGTGTAAAGGACCCCCGACTGTATCCCATGCCTATGGTTGCATAATTATTTTCTGATGTAAACTGCCGAGCAATTAGTCTTTTCTTCCAAACCTTCTATGTATTTCATGAATATTCTTTCAAAACTATTTCCATAGTATCTACTATTCACAAAGCAGAATGCTGAGGCCAAACACCTAGCTACTGATTACATTTTAACAGAAATGAATACACACATGTTAACTTTGATATAATACAAGACAACGGGACAGAACTCTGTACTAAAACCAGTTCCTGTATGGTTCTGCCACCTGTTCCTTATGGGTTGGTCTCAGAAAAAGTCATTTATCTCTTTCAGGGACCTCTTAGGTCCTCACCTACAAACTTAAGGTCTGGTCTAGACCATACCCCACAGGGCTGCCACCTGTAAACATTTCCTGGCTCCATGACTCTTATATTTTACTCTTCTTTAGTTTCAATCATTTCAGACAATCTTTTTTCTAAGTACTGGAAATTACATTTTGATACGAAGGCAGCTCCTTCTAGAAAATGATTATTACTCTGTATGAACATTAAGACTCATTTTTGATGCTTAATTAATGTGGAAGGCATGTTTCCTTATGAAGTTAAGAACAGATGTTGGATAATAAAATTCATCTCAGAGCTGAGAACCTAAGAAATAAATGAACAGTTACTAAATAATCTTAGGTGCTATCAAGGAGTAGTAGGAAATGTGAAAAACAGCAACAATAATAATAATGGCTAATATATTTGTGACTGTTTACCTTAAGCCAGCCATTGTGCTTTAGCACTTTGGATTTATTACCTCATTTAATCCCCATGATAAATCTGTGGAGTGAGCATTATTACTCCCATTTTGAGGTGGCAGAAAGGAGGATTTGGAAAGCTTGAACGATCTTCTCAAATCACCCATTAAACAAACTTGGCATTTACTTTAGATTTTACCGAAAGAGCCATCTCCTTTCATTGTATCATACTGCTTAACATAAACGATAATGTCACATCAAAATACGGTTAACCCAAATGCTCCCTATATATGCATATTGTGTTCAAAACTTAAAACGGATGTTGTGAATCCAATTTTTGCAAATGAATGCTGAATATGTCGAAGACATACAAAATCACCCAAGTCTTTATGCAATATTAGAGACTAATGAAAACACAAATTACTTTATTTGAAAACTGATAGTCTATAGTTTAAAATAGAAAAAAGGTATCATTTTGCTTAAGCTATACTTGTAACCCTTATAATCTAAAGAATATGCTTTCTAGATTGTTTTTCACTATAAACAATATATTTATTCTTCAAATTATTGCTAATCTAAGTATTCTATACAATATTCAAAGATAAATTTTAAAATAGAAATCACAAGAGTACAGAGGTATTACACTGCTCCTTTTCATATATAATCAAAAATACAGATTTTAGGTACTTTTTATGATATAATTAATTCTATACACACCATAATGAACAGTTTTGTTATTAGAAATCTGAACACTAGGTAAATTAGTTAAATCAGCTACTTTACGTACTCTTCCGATATAGTAACTGGTTGCTCTTTTGAAGTAATGATTTATTGGTAGACCATCCAACAGGTTCCCAATTGATTCAAATGCCTAGTAGTACCAGAGAAACAGCAGAGAGCCACTGAGCTTGGGGGAAGGGAGATGTGGACAGGAAGACAATAAATATCAGGGACAGATAAGTGTGTACATGTTCAATAACACTGAGTAAGACCCTCCAATGGAATGACAACAAGATATACTAAGATTAAAATTCCCCCAAAGAACATCAGGATGGGAACTTGAAATTCAAATTGTTAATAAAGGAATGATAACTTTCATACACACCTGAATTTCTAAATTGAGATTTAGATCTTGCATGCACTTCAAACTGTGTCTGATTATAGTAATTTTTGATAGTAATACAGTTTGATATAGTTGTAGGATGTTAGTAATGCAGAAAAGAATGCAAGAGAAAATTAGTTATCCATAGTGCCACTTCTTCGATGGGGCGCCTGGGTGGCTCAGCTGGTTCAGCGTCCAACAACAGCTCAGGTCGTGATCTCCAGGTTTGTGAGTTTGAGCCCCGGGTCAGGCTCTGTGCTGACAGCTAGGAGCCTGGAGCGTGCTTTAGATTCTGTGTGTGTGTCTCTCTCTGCCCTTCCTCACTTGTGCTCTCTCTCTTTCTCAAAAATAAACATTAAAAAAAAGTTTTTAAAAAGAAATAATAGGGTTAGCACTCTGATGTGGTTTTTATACTTCTTTTAATTTTTTTATTTTTTTTTTTTACCAACTGGTAAATGAAAGAGAGACTGTTTATACTTTATATAAACAATTTTCTATTCTGCTTTTCTCTACCTAATTCCATCTCATGACCGTTTTTTTTTCTTGCCATTAAAAACTCTTCACACTTTCGTAGTGGCTGCACAAATAGTTCATTCAAACAATTTCTTCCTGTCACAGCCCTCAAGGAACTACTTATAAAAAAAAGTTAATGTTTATTTTTGAGTCAGAGAACCTGCACACTATGCACACAAGCAGGGGAGGGGCAGAGTGATAGGGAGACAGAGGATCCAAAGTGGGCTCTGTAGAGCCCAACATGGGGGGGGGGGGGCAGACCCACTGTGGAGCTCAAACTCACACCCATGAGATCATGACCCGAGCTGAAGTCCTCAAGACCTGAGCTGAAGTCCAATGCTTACCCAACTGAGCCACCCAGGTGCCCTGTCAAGGAAGTACTTTACTGTTGTGTTTTTTTTAATGTTTGTTTATTTTTGGGGGGGGGAGAGAGAATGAGCAGGGGAGACACAGAGAGAGAGGGAGACACAGAATCCAAAGCAGGCTCCAGGCTCTGGGCTGTCAGCACAGATCCTGACATGGGGCTCGAACCCATGAACCATAAGACCATGATCTGAGCCAAAGTTGGACATTTAACAGATTGAGCCACCCACATACCCCAAAAGAACTAATTTTACAAAAAGTAGGGCAGAAAAGAATCTACATTTTCCTTTTCCAATTGTTCTACTGGATGCAGTGGGGAACAGGCAATCAATCAATAAACAAACAAGCAAACAAACCAAATACATCATTATCCTGGTGTTTAATGCTCACTAGCTGAATGAGTAAATAAAAACTTACTCTGTCGTCAGTTTTCTCATTGATAAAATGGGGACAATAATAGTTCCCAACTCAGTAGTTTAAGAGAATTAAATAAAGCACTGAGCATAGTATCTGACACATCACCTATGGTGAGTAAATGAATACTCTAGCTATGTAAATATTATTACTATCCTCCATGTGGATCTATTTTGCTCTGGTTTTACGCTGCCTCCAGGCGGTAACATGCTATGGTGGGAAAAAAAAGGCTAGACTGACAGCATGTGATACATAGGTAAGTTATTTTACTTCTTCAAACGTTGGTATTCTCATCTACAAAATGAGGACACCACCACCTATTTTGTATAAGGTCTGCATTGCAGACATAAGCCAAACACATTCAATAAATGGTAGCTATTTCTCACCTTCTAGATACAATATTTCCTATCAGATATATTTATAATTCAAATTAATGAAATTTAACCTAAACAAATGGTAGCTTAGTTAATAAAATCACCCTCTTTTTTCTTAATTGAAAAGTACCATTGGGGCACCTCGGTGGCTCAGGTGGTTAAGGTTCCAACTTTGGCTCAGATTATGATCTCACGGTTTGTAAGTTTGAGCCCCATGTAGGGCTCTGTGCTGACAGCTCAGAGCCTGGAGCCTGCTTCAGCTTCTGAGTCTCCCACTCTCTCTGCCTCTCCCCTGCTCATACTCTATGCATCTCTCTTTCTCTCAAAAATAAACATTAAAAATTTTTTAAAAATAAAAAAAAGCACCGTGGAAATACTAGCATATTGAATTTTGAAATGTGATCCCAGTACATCATGGAAAATATCACAGTTAAAAGCATTCCCAGGGCTCCTAGCTGGATCAGTCAGTAGAGCATGGGACTCTTGATATTGGGTCATCAATTCAAGTCCTATGCTGGTCATAGAGTTTACATAAAAATAAGTAAAACTGTCTAAGAAAAAAAGTCCTTGATACTTAAGAAAAAGCATTCCCATTATTTATTTTCCCCTCAAAAAAGGGATCAAATTCTCTACACACACACACATACACACACACACAAACACACACACACACTGATTTTGAGGTTAAGATTACTACAAAGTGAGCCATGTGAACCAGAATGAAACTGTCTCAAGTTATCCAAATAGCTCTGACTTGGTCAATTCAATTTAAAGCAATAAAAAACCAGCCAAACCAATTTAATGACATCACCCACTGGAGCGAGTGAACCTCTAAATAGAACATAGTTTATACTATCTACATATTATACTCTACTTTGTATATCTCTGAATAAACATGATCAAGATGATGCAATGACTTTATCCTTAAAATCCAAACAACATTCACTTGTATTCTATCATTCCATTTCTTACCAGAGCCCCATGAGTTAGGGAAGGGGAAAGGCATGGCGTTTCATATGCATTGGACAGATCTGAGTCAGATTACTCAACACCTTCACCAGGTCATGTGGTTTCACATGGTGGTACATAGTCAATGAAAGTGTTGTGAAAAAATGCAAAACACTTCCTTCTCTCCTTAATAGTAGGCCCAGAGCTCCTTGCAGAAGAAGCTGAGAAGAAATGGAGCAAAGCTTTATTTGACATATTTATCTCCTCTCTTTCAGAGAAAATCAGCCTTCATATTATACACCGTGAATGTCGATATTTCTCAAATCTGAATGGAGTGTGCTAAACAAATATGAATTTGTATTCTAGTAGCAAAGCACATCTGATACTGTTTCTATTGTTTTTAACTGTCTATTGTCAAATGCAAAATGCAAAGCAACAATTATATAAATAATATTCAGCCTAAACTGTGTGGAGGGAGGATCCAGTCAATCTTATCTCAATCCCAAACTTAAATTCACATGAAAGAAAATGTAAAATTATCCCCCGACAAAATACAGATCCTAGCTGGTCCTAGCTGAAAAAAATGGCGTTAACTATGGCAAAGTACTGACCAATTGGCAACTAAAAAAAAAACAGCTTGTATTTTTAAAATGTGGGAAAAATCTGCAAATGGCACAGATAAAAGATACAAGTGTTCAAGGGGTCATTTTTCTTGCAATATTTCTGCTGATAAGGTGATAGAGGAGTGTTTCTGTCTACAGTATATACTCCAGGGATCTACATCTAGAAGCATACTGTAATACCATGGTTATCACCCTTATCACCATAAAGTCTTAGGACATCTCAGCATGCAGGAGACACTTTCTGCACATAGCAGGCACTAAAATATAGATTAAACAAAAACTAAATTGCTTCTTACAATGGGTCTATTTTCTTTATTTTATAGTGCCTAGCAATTTAACAATCCAATTACCAAGTGACAAGTGCGATCTCCACAAGCAGTTCTCACCCAGGGGCAATGCTGTCCCCCACAGCAGACATGTTTTAACATCTGGTGTCAATTTTGGTTGTCACTCCTGACAGGACATCCTCTTGCCCCCATGGCCAACAATGAATTTTCTGACCAAAAACATCGCCATAGCCAAAGTATAAGATATGATTTGTTTTAAAACATTCTTTTATTGTAGAAAGAACAAGAATAGAGAATAAAAAAAGAACGAGTGGCACAAATTACAAAAACAGGAGATGGGGTGATTTAGAGTTATTTATGGAAGGTCATGTAAGAGATGTGGGAGACTGTCACTACACTGCATGGCTGGTGGACGGTCCAGAATGACTTTACACTGTTGGGTGACAGAAGAACAAAGACAATGCATTTTCTAGTCATCCTACGATCTTGAATTCAGAAAACCTCCTTTGTACAATGGTTCTAAATTAATTTGTGTGATGTTTTCCCTTAAAAACTGCTGAAAAAAAGCTCATCTGAAGAATGAACTGAAACCCCCTGTTCCATTCTACCCTTGGATATGCTTCTGCACCTCTCGCTGGGGTTTGCTATGACTGAACTTGCTCTTTGATTGCGAACTTTAGTATTGGCAAATGTAATTTATTTTTTGACCAACAAGAAGCATTCCTGTAATAGATGGTCACAACTTGTCTAAATTTGGAGTAGACTTTAATCAGAGCGGCTGTTAAACCAACTGTGCTCAGAGTCAAACACTTAGAGTGAGTGACCTCAGTCATACTGTCACCTGGTCCTCGGCAGCACAGAAAACCTTGTAAAATGATTTGAGGAAAGGAATGATCGTTTAGATATAAGCACAATGCCATAGGAAAGAGGATTCTCCCCACTCCCAATTATAACATTTGCATTATAAAGCAAGTATAAGAAGCCACTTGCCCAGTCTCTAAATTCCTTCTGTAGCATACATAAATACAGCTGACACAGCAACTTTAAAATAGTACAAAACCCCTAAATATCTGATAAATAGTAGGTTGACAGCAGGGAAGAAAAAATGTTGCATGCTGTCTATTTGACTAAGGCTAGTAATTAATACAATCCATGTAGAGATATTAAGATCAGATGAGCACCATCAGATTTATACAAATAAAGGTCTTAACCTAAAGCTCAATTTTACCAATAATTTCAAGAACCATCCATCACAAGGCTGTGTGGGATGAAGCCTAAAATTAAGGCCCAGTATTATGTGTACTCTGACATCTGAGAAAAGTCCAGAGCGTCTCCAATGTTCTGACTGCAAGTTCCCCCTACAACTAACTATGCTCCTGGGGATAAGGTCCCCTAGCCAAAAACCTTCCCTTATTCTCAGGATCAGGCATAGTTTCCGCTTATTCTTGAACATTTAGGTCGTGAAACACCTCCCTTCAACACCTCAGTGATCACCTAGCTCATGAGTTATTTTCCAGGGAGTTATGTTCATAAATCCGGAGAAGCTAAGTGCGTTTAGTTTGCCATAAACATCCTGAAACAGGTTCGTAACAGGAATGCTCAACACATTCCACCGATAAGAGCTTTCCTCCTAGAAAAGTTAATTATTTGGGAGTGCAGGGGGCACATTTATCAGAACGTTTACAAAGAGATTGGTCCAAGGGACCTGCCTCCTTCCCTAGGATCATTCTCTCATTAACTGGAAGTGAAATGGAACAGAGGGCAGGGGTAGGCTCTTCAACTCCTCCCCATCCACCAAAATGAGCATGAAAGACTAAAAAAGACGAATATGACACTATTTGGAGCTTAAGAAAATATTACATATATATATTCCAATGAGAACCGGAGTCTAAAAAAATTGTGGTAATTTTTTCAAGTCTAGGTATAAAAAATCTGATACTAGTCTAAAAGGAATAAAGTTATTAAATGTTTTAAAATGAGTGATATTTACTTTTTAAAAAATATACCCAAATAATTTGCATTGCTAGAAGGTTTAAGTCAGCATACTAAATGATTATTTTATTATATTGTTACTTTTAATTTATGAGGGTGATAACTGCCGTCTTAAATATTTGCTTTTTTCTCCCTAGCTAGGCTAATTTAAATAGGTGATAATTAAGACTAACAACTCAAGAGTAAAAGCTAATAAAAGAATCTCTTAGTGTATATTTGCAGTATTTTAAATTTTACTTCTTTCCTCACATTACTCAGGAATTATAAGTGAAACACTGATGGACTATATAACTGTAATTTTAACTTGCATATTCTTTGCAAGTATGGATTAACATATACGTAAATGGTAGTTAAAATATCTCAGGAGCTGACGTTCCTGGAGGAAACACACCGAGGTTGAAAAACTTTCTGTACCAAAATGCGAGAAAGCTTGAGCTGTGTTATTTGCAAGCTGACCTCAAATGAGTGTGTTATGATGACCAGTCCTTTAAATTCCCCTGTTGGACATGTGGGATGTACAAAAGTGTTGATATTTTTCTTGCTGAATATCTCCTCCTATATGTTCTTATAGTGAAAACTGTGGGCCAATTTTTAAAGTCTTTAGAATCTACAAAATAATATTTTCTGTAGGCCATGACTATGACTATAGAAAGTCCTTGTGGATGGAGAAGAAAAGAATTAGCCAGAAGAGAGAGGTATCAAATGACAGGAAAGGAGCAATGCTTCAGATTTGTATGCAGCGTTTCTAGGTATGCAATTAACTCACTTATGCAACTCACATAACCCTGTGGATTTTGGTTTCCTCATTAGTAAAATAAGGGATTGGGCTGGGAGGTCTCTTGGGAACTTTTTAAAGTTCTTGTGCAGTATACATGTGACTCTTTGTATTAATCAAAATACCTTATTTGTAAACCATGCTGAAGCGTGGTTATTTTTCATTATTTTCTTCTAATCTTCAACCAGTTATCGTAATATGTGTACGCTTTGGTTTAAATATGTATTTTTCTTGGAAAATTATTTTATGAAGAGAATTCTCAACTAATATTCACAATGAAAAATAAATCCACTCTTTTTCCACAGTTGAAGCATACTGTTACTCCTAATTCAGAACTGCAAACAGGTACGATTATATGTTATTCTCTGTCAATAATTTTGGTTTACTTTAAATCAGCACTGTTGATTTTATATGTGAGCTTTGAAAATTCTTGAGAGTATTTTAAATTTATGTTTTTGTAGTAAGCAATACAATGTAAATCTAACTCTAAATCAATGACTAAGTAAATATTTCTCCAAAATATGAACTAGCGGTCATGTGTGACTGTCTTGTATCTAAGGAGAAACTTACTTACACTTGCCATGTTTTCTCATTGAATAGACTTTTAGAAAGTAATTACCTCCCAAGTAAAAGAAACTATACTGAAAAGAAACAACCAAATGCTGATCGCATGCATCTCCACAGACATGAAAAATGAGAATGCAATTCTTTGTTTTTCATGCCATAAATTTCCATTCAACGCAAATGTCACCCTCAAATTCCAATCCAGGAATGAGACCCACCGACTATTTATCAGACTATTTATTATATAAAATGGTATATATTATATTATTATCTTTAATACCTATACCTTTGAATTTACATTGCTCAGTAAGTAAAAACCATAACACAAATGATCTCAAAAATATTTTCCACCTGCTACAATAAGCATCAGTCACTGCATTATCACCATGAAGTGAGACCCAATTAAATATAGAGGGATAACCTTTCTGTTACAAAGCATTCCAATTCCAGTTTGAAATGCAAACTACTTTTCAAAGAACTAAAGAATACACATGCTTGAATCTAAGTTCCATTTTTCTTAATGGCAAGAACACATATCAAAGTTATTTTCTGTCTACCTGAATACACATTTAGGAACACAGCATGTCCTGCATACATAACATACTACCATGGCAATTATAATTATCTCTTTACCCTGTGTAACTTGACTTTGATAGCTGTTGAATCTATTTTTACATTGATTTGTTTTTATTTTCACATGAATCTGGATATAAAGTTCAAATTAACTAATAAGAGTGGGGTATTTTTCCTCTGATGATAAGCAATTTATGTATTTATAATTTACGAAGGAGCCTCATGAAATTGTGGTTTAAAATAATCTTAACTAGAAATAACACAAGGTCTCAAAACTTTTAAATTAGAAAAAAGAGATACTAAGGGGTGCGTGGATGACTCAGTCAGTTGAGCGTCTGACTCTTGATTTTGGCTTGGGTCGTGATCTCGTGGTTCATGACATTAAGCCCTGTGTTGGGCTCTGCGTGGACAGCATGGAGCCTTCTTGGGATCCTCTGTCTCTGCCCCTCCCCTGCTCGCTCGCGCGCTCGCTCTCTCTCTCTCTCTCTCTCTCTCTCAAAATAAATAAACGTTTAAAAAAAAAAGAAAAACAAATACTAAATCCTTTGTTTTATTTGACTCTTTGGAACATTTATGAATACAGCACCATTCAACAGGATACAACAGGATCATACCCTGCTCAACTAACCTATCCAGCATCAAAAAATAATCAATTTTCACTGAGGGAGTAAGTTAGGTCTGCATCATTTACATCTGATAATAGTTCAGTTCAGCAAACATGACTTGTGTAGAGTCTGCTAATGGACAAGATGCCAATAATGAATAAGATAACAGTGTCTGGCCTCTCCCCCAGTACCTCATAGTCTGCTATATTTTAGAATGCTTTGATAAATATTTCATTGGAGATATTCACATAGTATAATGTGAGCAAAAAAAAAATACGATTCACTCTGGAAATTCAGAGAAATCTTCTTGTTTTTAGTATTTATGCTTATTTTTGAGAAAGAGCATGCGAGCGAGCAGGGGAGGGGCAGAGAGAGAGGGAGAGGATCCCAAGCAGGATCCATGCCGTCAGCCCAGAGCCTGATGTGGGCCTCAAACTCACAAACCGTAAGATCACAACCTGGGCCGAAATCAAGAGTCGGATGCTTAACCAACTGAGCCACCCATGTGCCCCCAGAGAAGTCTTCTTGTTGAAAATTGCATCTCAACTAAATCCTGGAAGATAAGAAAGTGAGGAGGTGATGGGGTGCCTGGGTGGCTCAGTCGGTTGAGCATCTGACTTTGGCTCAGGCCATGATCCCACTGTCCATGAGTTTGAGCCCCATGTAAGGCTCTGTGTTGACAGCTCAGAGCCTGGAGCCTCCCTCAGATTCTGTGTCTCCCTCTGTCTCTGTCTCTTTCCCACTCACACGTTCTCTCTCTCAAAAATAAAATAAAAACATTAAAAAAAATTAAAAAAATAAACTGAGGAGGTGAAGAATGGAGAGGGCTTTGTAGTCAGAGACAACATGTTGGAAGAAGGCGGGTTAAAGAAACAGGGCATGTAGTAGGAAACAGGAATAGTCTGTATTACTGGGGCATGAATTACAACACAGAGGGAGATAAAGCTGCAGAGGTACTAGGAAGGGCACTGTATTTCAAGCTAACACCTTGGACTTTATAGGCAATGGAGCATCATTAAAGTGTTTCAACCACAGGTGTGATACGGTCAGATTTGCATTTCAGATTTAAAATTAGCAAAATCTCGACAAATAGAATTCAATAAATGCTAATGGGATTGATGAGTCTGCGTCACAATTTATTGATCCCCAAGCAACATAAAAAATCTTTTATTCTGTGTGTGTGTGTGTGTGTGTGTGTGTATGTGTGTGTGTGTGAAGAACACAAAATACAAGTAACTGAGGCCCTTTTATATTACGCAAAATCAAATATTTAATTTAAATAGGAAAACATGGGTAGACTTCCAGAACTGCTTATTTATTTCTCTGCTGAGCTAAACTGATCTGGATAGAAACTGTTACCAATTTTAATGAATACACATGTTCTCCCAAAATTCATATCCACCCAAAAACTCAAAACATGGTCTTTATTTGGAAATAGGGTCTTTGCAGATATAATTAGCTACTTTAAGATTACGTCATACTGATTCAGGTGGATGTTAAATCTAATGAGTGGTGTCCTTACACGAGGGCCATGTGAAGGTCCAAAGACACTGACACACAGGGAGGAACACTATTTCAGAGTGGAGGCAGACCCTGGAATGATGCACCACCGGGTCAAGGAGCACCGAGGATTCCCAGCAACCACCACAACTTGGAGATGCAAGAGACGGTTTCTCCCCTTGAGCCTGCCCTCAGATGGAGTCACCTCTGCTAACACCTTGATGTCCAACTTCTGCCCTCCAGATCTGTGACAGAAGTAAGCCCAGCTGTCTTACACCACAGTTTGTGGATCTAGGCAACTGACGCACAGGCACATGACAGCACCTCTGGCCTGGGCAGCATGGGAACTGGGAGAGTCAGCTGCGGTCCCTGTAAGAGGATGACCTCATTTGCCCAGCAGGAAAAGGACAAAACACTGTCCGTCTCTTTGGATTTGGCTTCTCCTACCCCTTTCTCCTGCTTTTTCTGGTGCTTACTTTCCACCATGATTTGCACTGGGCGATATATCTAGGCTTTATGAATGATTCATCGAAAGTGAAGGCATATATAAACATTAGTTTAGCTGTGTATGTCTCTTGGCTTCCCAAGGCACTGACCTCACTCTTAGGAAGACTGGTCAAAAGCTAATACAGGATTTGTCACCAAAAATGTTCACTGCTTCAATCAGTACGCTGTGTGGGGCTCTTGTAAAACGAATGTTTGAGCACTGCAGCCATAAACGGTTTTTAAAAACTGTGAGAGTGAGACTTCTCCCTTCTGCTTCATGTGGTCCCTCTGGTACAGAGCAAGATGAGCATCGGTGTGTTGGGAGAAGGCTTACTCAGTGAGAAGACGTGGGGAATATTACTCCGTCTTAAAAATAACAGCATGCACTTGTTTCAACTAAACTTGAGGGAAAACTGAATGGAGAGGGAGCAGAATAATTTCCAAGAAGTTTAGAGTCATTGAAGTTGGAACTCATATTACCCTTAAGACAAGTCAGGAAACAAAACCTCAGCAGAAGCCCTAAGGCTTCAAAGTAGTGCCCTGGAAGTAAAACCTTGTCCACCTGGAGCAGAGTGAACGTTTTATTTGCTACCCTGAGAAATGTCTAATTTCTCAGATGACAAAGTGATCACGGAGGAAGTGCACTGGGGGATGATGACAGGCCAGGGGGGGGGAGTACAGTGGGTGCTCTCCAACAGAAACAGTGCCCATACCGAGATTTCTCCCTCTCTAGTTCTGCTGGCAAACTTTGAGATACAGGAAGCATAACCCCATTCCCTAACCTGGAACTTTAGGACAGACCTCAGATAAATCCTCTAAGGGGTTGCTAGAAAGATGAGAGAATGCATTTCTCTCCCACAGGAGCAATCAAAGCCTAGTTTTTCCTTGCCGGGACCCCAGCATACACAGTTCTGCTACTCTTAATGGGGAAAAATGGAAGGGTGTATCTGACTGACATTTCCACCCTCAAAGATCCATTATTCTTTTTCTCATTGAAAACCCAAAGTTTTTAAGAGTCTCTTATGCTTTGGCTCTCTCCCTCTCTAACTTCTTTTTTTTTTTTTCTTCCCCTCCCCCATGGACTAGAGTCAACAAGTTATATTTTAAAATTCTTCAGGACTGTGTGATTGGTGCCCGCCTTATATTTTAAAAAGCTACAACACTGTGTAATTGGTGCCCACCATTTCCAACTGCCACCCTTTGCAACCCAGTTGGTCAATACAGCCTTTATAAGACATCCCCAAAGCTTGTTCAGGGCCAGACTTTTGGGACCTGTTGTATTTCCCTGTCTGGCCCGGCGGTAATAAACTTGTTTTGATCCTGAAAAAAAAAAAAAAAAAAGAAAAAAGAAAACCCAAAGTTGTTGACACATAGTTCCCTAAGCCTAATATCTTTATATATATATATATATATATATATATATATATATATGTATATGTATGTGTATATATATATATATATATATATATACACATACATATATATATATATGGTCATCTTTTTTTTTTAACATTTTTTTAATGTTTATTTATTTTTGAGAGAGAGACAGAAACAGCGTGAGCAGGAGAGGGGCAGAGGGACAGGGAGACACAGACTCTGAAGCAGGCTCCAGGCTCCAAGCTGTCGGCCCAGAGTCCGACGCGGGGCTCGAACTCAGGAACGATGAGATCATGACCTGAGCTGAAGTCGGACGCTTAACCGACTGAGCCACCCAGGCACCCCTAGAAGGCCATCTTCTAAAGGCCCACACTGGCCTGAATTCCACTACAGGTAAATTTAAATCACAATACCTTTGGGAAAGCTCTCCATCACAAATAGGTTTAACACATATTTTTATTATAAACATGTATTTTTCTTGGAAAAGAGATAAATACAATACGCATTCTTCAAAAATAGATAGACAAAAAATAAGCTGATCTGGACATTAGTTAGGAAAATGGCCCAGTTAGGGATCTGGTGAGAGAAATGACTAGTCATCAACTTTCTGATAATAAAGACAGCTTCCAGGGTGATTAAATCGATTTTTTCCAAACTAAGGGAAAAATTAGACAATGACATTTAAAAATGAATGTTATCGATACTTTAAACTATAAAAGGACTTGAAAGAAAATAATAACATACGGATGTTTTGGTTCTTCTAATCTATACCATCCAATATAGTAGCCAGCAGTCACACTACTTAAATTCAAATTCAAATAAATTAAAATTAAATACAATTTAACATGTAGTTTCTCAGTTGTCTGAGCTACCTTTCAAGTGATCAACAGGCAAACTTGAGCAGTGGCCTCCAGCAGGTCAAGGACATTTCTGTCTTTGCCTGAAGTTCTCCTGAAGAGCATTACTCTAGAACTATTTTCATACCTCCCCCCCCCCCCATACTGGTATTGATGCTGGTACAGTTTCCTGCCCCTGTTGTAACAGGAGCGTTATAGGAGGCTAGGAGTCCCAAATCAGTTTCACTGGATTCGAATCAGTGTGTCAGCAAGACCTGAATTCCACCAGAGGCTCCAGGGGAGTATCTGTTCCTTACCTTTTCCAGCTTTTGGTGGCTTCTGACATTCCTTGACTTACAACCATATCACTGGATCTGTGCCTCTGTGGTCACAATGCAGCCATTTTCCTATCCGTGAATTCTCCCTCTGTCCACCTCTCATGAGGACAGAACCCACTGCTTTAGAACCCACCTGGATAACGCAGGGCAATCTCCCCTTGTCTCAATAATTAACTTAATCATATCTACAAACACAATATAACATTTACAGTTCCAGGGATGAGTAACTCGTATCTCTGGGGCCATTATCCAATTTACTTCAACCTACTACAGCGGCATTTTTAAACTTCTATTTTACTTTATTTTATGCTGCCGATTCATCATTTACTCCACTGGCATCTATTGGTATAATGTTAGTACAGTTTCCTAAAGTGGCAGACCCCTCTCCCTCCCCTGCCACAGAGGGACTTAACACTGGAAAAATCTAGCTTCCTATTTAGCTTCAGGTATTTTTCCCCCTTCCCATCTTGTGATTTCTAGAGCCCTCACCAGATGGAAAAGCCCATAATAGCACTAGCACACGACTTTACAGATCCACTTGCAATGAGTATAGTACATGCCCTCATGTTTTAGGCCACACCCAGGTCAGCGCACTATTTACCTTTGGGCAAGCTGCATTTGCCCTTACTTTGAGTTCTAAAGTAACCCCACTGATGGTGTTGGTTTTAAAATAATTAATTGTATGGGGCTCCTGGGTGGCCCAGTGGGAAAAGCGTCCGACTTCAGCTCAGGTCACGATCTTGCAGTTCAAGCCCTGCGTCAGGCTCTGTGCTGACAGCTCGGAGCCTGGAGCCTGCTTTGGACTCTGTGTCTCCCCCTCTCTCTGCCCATCCCATGCTCATGCTCTGTCTGTCTCTGTCTCTCAATGATAAATAAATGTTAAAAAAATGTAAATGATTAATTTTAGGGGTGCCTGGGTGGTTCAGTTGGTTAAGTGTCCGACCTCAGCTCAGGCCATGATCTCTCAGTTCATGGGTCCAAGCCCCATATCAGGCTCTGTGTTGGCAGCACAGAGCCTGCTTGGGATTCTCTCTACCTGTCCCCCACATTCGTGCTCTCTCTTTCTTTCTCAAAATAAACTTGGAATGGAATGGAATGGAATGGAATGGAATGGAATGGAATGGAATGGAATGGAAAGCAATGGAATGGAATGGAATGGAATGGAATGGAATGGAATGGAATGGAATGGAACAATTATTTGTAAAGAAAACCATTTCAATTTTTTTTAGATATGTAGATACATTTCTAGAGACTGTAACAAGAATGAAATTTTAAAAAGAGAGCTGGCTGTAAAAACTACTCAGAACAATGAGAGGATAGATCAATAAGAAGAAACCCAATAGAAACATGGGCAAAATTCTCCAATAAACACTTCAAAAAGAGGGCCTATAGATGACCAACAGGCATAACCTCTTTAAAAACCAGGCAAGTGTTCCCTAAAACCACAATAAGATAAAATAACACCCACCAGAATGGCTAAGACTTTCAAATCAATAAAAAGTGCAGGAATTTGTGAAGCAACAGCAACACTAGGACATCGGCCGTGGAAGTCTGAACTGATACAACTGCTTCAGGAAAAAATTTGTCATGATTGACACAAGTTAAAGCATACAGATATCCTAACTTAGCATTACCTATTCCTAAATCGACACCCATGAGGAATGTTTACAGCAATCTGACCCAAATGGCCAAAAACTAGAAACAATTCATATGTTCATCAACATAAAATGAGTAAGTGTAGAATATTCACACACTAGAGTAACAGTACTAATGAATATCAACAAATCCCTCACAGGACAGCGTGGTTAATTCTCACAATTACTGTTTTGAACAAAGTAAGTCAGGTGAGAAATAATGTGTACTTTAGGGTTCCATTTGGCTCAGCTGGTTGAGCGTCTGACTCTTGGTTTCAGCTCAGGTCATCATCTCACAGTTCTTGGGTTTGAGCCCCGAGACAAGGTCTGTGCTGACAGCACGAAGCCTGCTTGGGATTCTCTCTCTCCCCCTCTCTCTGCCCCTCACCAGCTTGCACGCGCTCACTCGCGCTCGCTCCCTCTCTCTCTCAAAATAAATACACAAACTTAAAAAAACAGCAGTAACCGCAGGGGGCCTGATGGGTGCTTGTGGGGTATCCATTCGATGCTTTTACTGACTTGGTGATGGCGGCCCAGGTGTTCATTTTGTCGGAATTACGCGGCGGGAAAGAGGCAGCGGTAGTGAGCCCTGGCACCACACGCACCACACCAGCCGGTTTTCCGCTCAGCTCTGTCATGCTGGCTTAAGTGACCTTTCACCTCCGCTATCCTTACCCCAAACACTATTCCTACACTAACTGTTCCCCTTTGCCTCTCATACCACGTTTTCCTTACTCACTGTTGCATTACTAACATTCAGCACATTTCATGACACATAAAAAGTGCTCAATAAATAATTATTAATAAAATAAATTACACACATCATGGTTCCCATGAAGAGTGTTACATATTTTTCATTTACCAAAAGCTGAGCATGCTGCTTAGAAAATCCGTCGTGTAGAGAAAAATTTCACATTTTGTTGTGGCTTTCCCGATGTGCTGACGGTTAGAAAATGTGTGAATACAGGGTTCTGTGTCCATAATACCCAGACACACAAATAAAAAACCCAAATTTATGTTAGGGCTCATTTTAGCTCCTCCTGGCAGGTTAAATCTTCCTGCTGAAGAGCCACATTCTCCTGAAGAACTAAATCCGTATGTCTCTCCATTCATTGTATTTGCTATGCTAAAGTGATGACCAAATAAAATAAACAAGTAGGGAATTTTTTCAATGATCTCCATGGCCCCTGTGCAGCAATCAGTTCAGTTTGCGCATAATGATGTTCCCATGAATAAATAAATAGGATTTGGTCATCACCACGGCTACCATTTTCACCAATCTCTGTAACTAATTCTTACAGAGGTAAAGGCTTTATGTGTATTTTATTATAAACTACCAAATGTTGGTTAATTTCAAAAAGCCTGCCCAAGAGGACACCTGCCGTCTTCCGGTTACAGTGAGCTTTTATTTTTCTGGATCGATAGGAAGGGGTAGGAGAGTCTAACAGGAGACTCCTTGCATGAGGCTAATATCCCAATTCCCCATTCCGTCCCTGTCCAGCATTCCTCTTCCCCCAGCGGTAAGAGGGGAAAAATAACTTCCTAGGAGGGGGAAATATTTCACCAGAGAATTCATATTTTAAAGCCAGTATTTGCAAATCATGTATTTGCAGACTGAACTCACTAGCTAGTGGCCTCAAAACAGCTCAAACGATCTTTAAAGTAATTCTGTGTTGGCAAGGCCTTCATAGAAGCAAATAAGCAAAGATAAATCTTCTGTGATGAACCCAGCATCAACCTCCGTCCCAAAGAAGCTCCACAGATCAAGTTTCAAGGAAACAAAAGTTACAGTGAGGAAGATAAGGAAGCCCGAAGATAGGGAGAGGCAGATAAGAAGGCTATCGGAGAAGAAAGAAATGAAGGAGGAGGAGGAGGAGGAGGAGGAGGAGGAGGAGGAGGAGGAGGAAATCAGCAAAATGAGTAAAAGAGATAAAACAGAACCACAATCCCCAAAATCCACATATTACAATCACTAGATCTATCCATCTATCTGTATTTATATAATGTGTGTGTATACACACACACACACACACACACACACACACGTATATGCATTTACAAGATATAAATAAAAAGTTTAAAATATTTACAAAATACAAAAAAAGTTTAAAACATAATTAAAGGACAAGTATTGTTTTAGGTGACCGAGTCAATTTTTATTTTTTTAAGCATTTATTTAAACATTTCGTGTTTAATTAAAAATTTATTTAAATGTTTATTTAAACATTATTAAAACATTAATGTTTGCTGAAACATTAAAGAAAATTTTTTTGACCTGCGTCAAAATCAAGAGTTGGACGCTTAACTGACTGAGCCACCCGGGCATCCCCAAGTCAATTTTTAAATGAAGCAAATAAAACTTATAGACATGTAAAATATCAGTGACATTAAAACTTACTGGTTAGCTTTAAAATAGTAAAAGGTGTAACCGAAGACAAGTGGCAGGACGTCCTCGAGAATGTATCCAAAATCCATCGCAAATTATCAAAATGATGGATAATACTGCAAGTTTCTGCTTCTTAAATATTTCATAAGACTTTGGGCAACTTAATTAATAAGCTTTGCCATTTAGTCTACTAAACAAAAATCAATTCCCAAATCCTTTGTTTAAGGTATTTTTTATATGCCTGTTTGTGTAAAAATGTAAAGATATATTTTAACATACAAATAACCTTGCATATTGTTCATATACAAAACGAGGGAGTTTACCGTCAGAGAAAGCAAGTCATGTGAAAGAATCAAAAACAAACAAATTACTAAGTCAATGAAGATGACAAAATCAACCGCGAATTCCAAAAGGTACTCACAGTAAGAACAGCCATAGACCTCAACTCTGAGCCCAATGCGGCCTTCTCCGTTCCAGTCCAGAGGCACTATGCGCACGTAGCGGGCAATGACCACGTGCTGCAAATCATGCCGTACCACGCCGTCAGAATTGATGTTCCCAGGAAATGCCTGGAAAAAAGGAAAGCGGTTAAAAAAAAAGGAAGGGAAAACATACTCTAGAAACAACCACGTTTTCTGTGCACTAAAATAAACTTACATTTTCTTACCCAACGGCAGGATTTTATATTTTCTACGATCGCCAATTTGAAAAAACTACTATACCCCCTTAATTTGAAAACAAGTCCGGTTTTAAATGGGAAGTAGGCCAAAATTTCCACGGGCCATTTCAAAGGAGAAAATACACATGTATGAGAAGAATGAAACACTATATGGTACCCAATGCAGTGACCAGTAAACATTTAAATTGTGAGTGCTAATATTCTGCATTTCATTGCAAACTATTTTTCAGACTCCAACCATATTTCTTGCTTTCTAAAAATCTTCTCTGCATTACCTTCCCGTGGCACCATTAGAAATGTGAAAATTTTCTCAATATCAGTTATATAAAAAGAACAGCTGAACATGCCATGCAAGTGGCCACAGTTTTCTACCTTTTATTGGCATAAACACATTAATAGAATTTACAAGTTAATCAGAAATGTGTTCATTCCAATTTTCCTCATTTACAGAGGATTCTATCAAAAAAGTGATTTCCCGGGGCACCTGGGTGGCTCAGTTGGTTAAGCATCTGACTCTTGGTTTCAGCTCAGGTCATGGTCTCACATTTTGTGAGCTCGAGCCCCCTTCGGGCTCCATGCTGACAGTGCAGAGCCTGCTTGCGATTCTCTCTCTCCCTCTCTTTTTCTGTCCCTCCCCCACTCACTCTCTCTGTCCTTCTTGAAATGGATAAAGATAAAAATATTAAAAAAAAAAAACAACCTCTATTCCACAGTAATTATAGAGAAGATAATACAGGGAACACAAGATGTCTAGAGCCATAGACACTACACTCAAAATGATCACAATCTAATAATAGGGAAAACATCAACTTATAAAATTATAATTCAAGGAAGATTTAAAGCAAGAGACCATCATAATTTAGAAGATGTAAGTCAAATAAATGAGAAATAGATGTTTGTGCCATTTCAAATATCAGGTGTTTTAACTTCATACATATAATCTAGTTGTCCCTATATACTGAGTTTTTGTAATGGTGCATGCCGCATGACATCCTCTTTTATATTTGTTTATATGATCTCTTAAACACTGAAATAAAAAATTTTAAATACAAAACTTCCCTTTTTTAATCACAAAAAATTACAACATAAGTACCATATTACATTACTAATCTATTGTACTTTGACCTGAGGTTTTTGAATTACAAAAACAGAAATTTTACCTTTTACAAAACGATTTTGTAACAATTTTTTGCATACATAAAAGTGATAAGTAGCAAATAAAGACACGTTTTTGACAAAAAGTACATAGTAGCTTTGAAACAGGAGGTTCCGGTTTACTTTCGCACACACAGCACAACTGACTCAATTTGTAGTTACAGGGTTTGTTACCTGATCGGTACTCTTCAGTCACACTCCTAGCCTCCAAAACACAAAAAGTGCAATGCAAGACCTAGTGATGTAGGATGCATACTGAAAGATTTCTTCAGGATTTAAGCTATTTTGTCTAACATTTAGATGTCCCAACAATCTGCACGATGGGTAATATTTGGCCTAACACACACAGATGAACGTGGGGAAAACTGGATGGTCTTCAGCGATGATCTCGTGTTCTCCTGGGCTTTCCTCATCCTAGCTGTGTCTACCATTGCCTTTTCAGAATGGCCACACCTTCCCTCAAGCCTTCACTGGACATTATTTGAGCTTTATGTCAGGACTGTTAACGCTTAGGTAGGGCACCTTCTTTGTATCTTGCTGACAAAATTTGATCAAGAAATACAGTAAAGGGGTAGGTATCTATTCTCGTCCTTCTCGGCAACCTTCTTTTGAGTGACAGCATCTAGCTTTTCTCAAAAATGTTGTCTGCTGTGTACTCTTAATCTACCACAATCAGGAGGAGCAGAGGCCACACTATAGCCCCAGGGTGGCCGCCCAACTTTATGAGACTTCATTTTAACATATGTGGCAGAATAATTCAATCATACATGTGTTCATTTACTGATCCGTTCACTTATTCATTTACTTAGAAAAAGGCTAAGAGCCTTGATGGACAATATATTGTTGAAATCACTGGGGTTACAGAACACAGAGTTTCAATTCTCATGGTATTTGTTATTAAAGTACATAGTGGGGCAGCAAATAAATACAGAATGAATACACACACACACACATTCATTCGACACTAAGTTGCATTATATGAATATGTTGGTACATATTAAATTACATGCATAGGAGAAAGAAAAGCCAGAAATGCAAATGCCCTGAGCATACTTTGCATGTTCTGGGGACAGTAAGGAAACCAGTGCTTTTGGAGCACGGTCAAGAAAGGAAGAACAGGGCAGAAGATGTTGGAGAGGTGGAGGCCAGAGCAAGGAGGGCCTGTAAGCCATGATAACGTTGTGTATTTCATTTTAAGCGTACTGGAAGGAAATCCATCAGAGAGTTTCAAGCAAAAAAGTTACACAACTTAGGGGCACCTGGGTGACTCAGTTGGTTAAGCGTCTGGCTCTTCATTTTGGCTCAGGTCATGATCTCATGGTTCACGAGTTCAAGCCCCCGCATCAGGCTCTGTGCTGTCAGCATGGAGCCTGCTTTGGATCTTGTCTCTCCCTCTCGCTGCTCCTCCTCTCCCACTCTCTCTCTCAAAAATAAACTATTTTTTTTTAAGTTACACATCTTATAACTGTTAAGAGCATGGCCACTAACATCCCCCCCCTGAATAAAGTGAAGTTCCCAAGAGAACAGAAGACAACAGCATAATGCAATAAATAGAATAGTAGTGGATGGAATGATCTGGTGACAAAAACTCCCAAGGACTGGGGTGGTTCAGGAAGAAGGGAGGAATGGGGGTGTGGAGGTGAGTCCTGAGAGAAGAGACAGGACGCTCACTACAATCTGGATCCCAAATGAGCCACGTGGGAGAGGAGGAAACAAAACAAAACACAGAACTACTGGGAATTGGCTCTCCTTCTATAAAGGCCCTGCTGGTCATCTTGCTATTATAAAGGGATGGACGTCAGAAAAAGACAAAGCAGGCACATCTGCAGAAACAACGTATCAGCCTCTAAATCCAGAACGTGCTGAAGGAAACCCCTGGGCTTTTTGATTCTTTACCTTGTTTCCTCATTTTTTTCTGATTTTTGTTTTTTAAGCAACTGAATAAATACCGACAAATACAAAGATATTTGAACGGAAAGATAATTAGTGAAGATTTAGATAAACTGCATTTAAGACTTCACTATCACACTGAAAGGTCAAGAGAATTTGAGACATTTAAGACAGCGCTGTTTTACTGAAGGTGAGCTTCGCAGAGAGGGCATATTTATTATTTATGAACAAATGCGTATCCTATGGTATTTTCTTCAGTGTTCACATCATCAGTAAATTGGGATTTTTTTGCACTTCTTTTCATTTCCAAGCATATAGACATTCAAGACATTATTTTAACTGAAGTCTCAAACATGTCAAAAGAGTGCCCGTGTTACCCACCACTGCTTTGATATAAAGGCATAAATATATGTGAAATGTCTCCTTTCATACAGCAGCATTTGGAAAAGTTAAGAAACATCAGAAGAGACGCAACCATTGATTTAATAAAAACAACATCTAATCCTTATGTATCACTTTAGTATTTAAAGAATCCTAGTGCATACTGCATTGTTGGGGCCACATGGAAAACTCTTCAGTTTGGGAGGGCTGCTATTTTTTCAAATCAGGAAAACTCAGTCTCAGAGATGTTACTGGATGTCGAATAGCTAACAAAGTAACAATCATCACGCCCATGCTGACTTTTGTTTGAGAATCAAATTTTCAGCTGGGAATAAAGGTTTTCTATTTAGGCACAACATGTTTTATTTTTAATATTTAATACTGCATATTTGTAAATACCAAATTTAAGGTTTCATAGATAATTTTGACACCACGTTTTGGATGCACATTTGATTTCTGGCCCATTTGTTATACAGCATCTGTGCCCGCACTGCCCTATTCAATTTTATTTCCACAAATTTTGACAAAAATTGATATTTTCTTTTCTTACGCGTTTTCCCCAACCAGGCTCCCATTGTGGCCATCAGCAAAAACTCCTCTGCAGCTTTTATAGAAATAATTAAGTTTGGATGACCTTGTTTACTAAAAGGAAAGAAAGGCTGGTCTGCTTTAGTACATCTTATTTTCAGTGGCAGTGAGCACCCTGCCAGAGGTCTTGAAGCATTGTTTTTTCACACAATCGGACCCACATCCACTTGCAGCGTTTCACATGTGAAAACATGTGAAAAGAGAGAAAACACAAGCTAAAACAGCTTATATTTACAAAACCTTTTAGAACTGGAAATCTGCATGGAAAATCGAAAAATTAAGATGAACGAAACAATATGCTTTTAAAATTCAACCTTCATTTAGACAAATGTCACACGATAATACATGTTTTGTGGATATATGAAAACGACTGACAAACTCATCACCGTAAGACTGAAAAATCAACATACAAGAGCTTGTGAATTGTATGTCACGGCTATTACAGGTCCTCTACTGGCTGTGATTGGCACATAGGCTTAGCAGGGTAGGGTTTTGGGGTTTGTTTTAGTTTTTGTTTTTTAACTGACCTTGCATTTATGTAACCTGTGAGGCTTTAAGCTTAGTAAAGCTAAGGGCAATACAATTTGAACCTGTGCTGCCACCTGAGTGTAACTGCCCTATTAATTATTAAAAAATACAGCCGAGGGGGGTGGGAGAATGGGGAAAAAAGGTGAAGGGGACTAAGGAGGGTACTCGTGGCGATGAGCACCGGGTGATGGATGCAAGTGTTGAATTACTGTATTGTACACCTGAAACTAATATAACACTGTGTTAACTGACTGGAATTGAAATAAAAACTTAAAATAAAAATACACAGCAAAGAGAAGTTTTTAAAAACACATTTTGAGTTATTCAGAATGCTAATTTTATCATCTAAATATCGCTGAAGTTTTAATAACCAAAAATTTCCCACCATGTGCACTAAATATTCATTCTAGCTTCATGGCCTAAGAGAGGAAGAGGCCAATTTTTTCTGTAAAGTAACAAACAGTATTTTAGGCTTAGCAGTATCTCTCCGTACCATATCCTTCTTTTTCTTCTTCTTCCTTTTTATTTTAACAACACTTAAAAAACGTAAAAACCATCAAAGCTCACAGACTTTAAAGGCACAGGGACCAGAGTTAGCCCACAGGCTATAGCTTGCCAAATGGGGTCTCAGAGAATCTTTCAAATTGATGAATCTTCCCCTCAACTCAGAAAGGATGCAAAAGTCTAAAATCATCGAAAAACTTTTCAGCCACTTGGCATTTAAAAACCAATAAACTTTGGGAAAGCATTCTGTCACCCCTTGAAGCATATAATTTATCAGACTGGAGGAAAATATATAAGGATTTAGAAATATGCAGTGTGTGATGCATGAACTAACACTTCCCTCAAATTCACTATTATGGGGTCTGAAGTGTAACTTATGAAGGATTTTACAAGAAGAATAAATATGTGGTCCTCACTAAAACTTCACCTTTCAAGAAACCTAAAATGAAGGATCGCAAGCTTCTATAGCAAATGAGTAAGACTGTGCATCTTCCGGCAAAGGTTTTGTTTAAGACTGAAAAAATGTGTGCACCTGCCACACACAGCTATTGTGCAAGTAAGCCTCGGAGGAGATCTTAGTACTACTGACAAGTTCCCTGCATGGGAAATAATGTGAGAAAAACAACACACATGAATATTTCCTAATGTGAGAGAGATCTTATTTTCCTAAAATATAAAATATCTCTGCTGCAATCGAAACATACTGATTTTTCCTGAAGTGGATGTTCATAAACCTGTGATCACTATAATCACTTCAAGTGGAATTTTGTTTCTTGCCAGATTTTAAATTTTATTTTCCCCATGCTAACACTTTATATCAAAATATAGAAATAGATTTCCCATTTTGCAGCCTTGATGCGATTCGCCAGGCCTGGTCACGCTCCGTGCTGAAGCAGGAAGAAAAGGAGACCTTTCAAAAAATACTGCATCTGTCACGCTCCAGCTCTGGCTTTGTCACCTCAACTCTCGTCTGTACAAACTTGGCCTGCAGGACTCAGCTCAGACGGTGCTTCCTGAAGGCAAGGACATTCCCTGACCCTCACTCCTCAATTCCCCACTGCTCTACAGGGGTCCTCATAACATCCCATACTTATTCTCTCCACTCAACTGAAATGCCTTCATTGTGTTTTTAATCAGCCACCTAAGGACATTTCAGAAGTATGTTAAGTCAGCTTTGAAGTCTGTGATCAAACCTCTGGTCCATCACTATATGCCATGCCCATACACACTGGTTGGTTCAATGAGTATCCATTTACTGCCTCATTAAATGAATGAATAAAAAGCATTTCCTAACCCTCACCTGTTTCTATTTCATAGGTCTTGTTATTTTTGGATGTATCAAAAGCCAGTTCAGTAACCACCCAGAGTAAATTAACTACATTTGATAATATCCTAGAGAGAAAAAACAAAAACAAAAACAAAAAAACCCTAGTCCGATTCAAGACCCTAGGCTAATCAATAAAATTTTCCCAGAGCCATAGGGACGTCATTATAAGTATGTAAAGTGGAAATCACAGAGATCATGCAGAAAAAGGAAAACTATCAGGCAAAAATTATGTCAAAATCAGGGGATAAATGCTAGGAGAAAAGTGAAACTTCACACGCATACACACACACACACACACACACACACACACACACACACACACACATCAAAGCTCAGATGTTCACATGGATAATCCACTCGAACTCTGCTAAAAACATACCCTTTGGATTGTGGCAAATCCAACTGTTCAAGCATTTCTGAAATTTTATGCTATATCATATTCTATATATCAATTCATATGCTATATGAATTTTTATGAATATCATAGCATTTACTATACTGAATAGTAAAATTGTATATGATCACTTGTCGTTCTCCCAATAAGTTACAGATTATGTAGGCATCAAGAAGGTTTTTTTTTTTTACAAATTGCAGTATAATTTATAAAGGTAAATTGCAAAGATCTTAAGCGAACAGTTTGATCAGTTTAAAGAATGCATTCACCCATGCAAACTCCTCCCCACCAAGATACAGAACATTTCTATTAACCCAGCAACCACCCTTATCAGTGTCCTTAGTCAACACCCACCTTAGTTAACAGGAACCCCAACCCTATGCGAACACTTCTCCAATTTCTATTACGAGATTAATTTTGCCTTTTCTTGTACTTCTTATCAAAGTGATCAAACATTACCTTCACTCAGAGTAACACAGATTTCACCATGCTTTTGTGTGGGTCCATGGTTTCTTTCTTTCTACTGCTAGGTACTATTTTATTGTACAAATACCGCACAACCGTTTATTTAGTCATGTTTCTGTTGAGAGACTCTAGGGCAGTTTCCAGGTTCTACTATTATGAATGAAATCGCTGTGAGCATCTGTGTAAATGCATAGGAGAAGACTTTCTGAGTCACAGAGTAGATGCATGCTTAAATTTTTAAGACATTGCCAAACTTTTTCTTAGTACTTATAATATCACACATGCAGTTTAAATCGCATCAGAGAAATCTGTTGTGTATTCTTTTTTTTCCTCTACTATATATTTTACTGAACTTAAATTCAACATTTTATGCATCTATATTATTTTTCTCTCCAAACTTCCCTCAGTTTTTCTTCATCTTATATATGAAGCCATAAGAAAGGATGAAAATAATTAAATATTCTCAGTTGCCTTTTTTTGGTCAATATTTGAAATAAATACATAGACAAAGTAAGAAAAACAAAGGCAGTGTTATCAAACTTGACAGTGCTCAAATACATCATAACTGACAGAAGTTTGGAGATGGAAATGTTTGAAAGAACATAGAAAAAAAGGACACAATGGATAATATCCATGTGCTTCACGTGAGTCAGGAGATATTACCAAAGCTCCACAGAATAGCAAATCCACTTACTAGTATTAAAAGGAACAAAATTTTTTAAAAAATTAAATATTTGATATCATTTCTAAAAGCAGGCCAGATATGGGGGAGACGTTAGCTAACTACAAACTGATCAAGAAGTCAGCAGCCCATAGGTAATTTCTAAGTAAAGAAGTAAACAAAATACTATTTAAGTATATAGGGGGGGATGGAACCAGAGAGCAGAAGATATTGGGGTGCGGACCTTTGCTATTTAAATGAAATTCTTTTTGTGATATTTGATTAAAAATATTTATCCATATACCACTTTGATGAAGACAAACCACAGTACTTTTTGTGGGGTTGTGTTTAAAACTCTGGCTCCAAGATTCCTGGCATTCTACTCAGATGGAGACACAATCAGTTGTGAGGTTCATCTTGTCTGTAACAATAAAATCTAGCCAGTTGCTTAAAGAAGCATAAGACTCCTGTTACACAGCCCAGAAAGAAATTTCTCGAACGAGTCCTCTTGTAAAGGGAACCATGCTACACAAGGAACAAAATGCTGGATGACATCTGCATAAGCAGATAACATGGAATCTCACAGAGGTTTCTTCAGGTTTACTTCAATGTAACCCCATGGAAAAATGCCAAAACACAATTCAGAAAACAATTTTACAATGGTAATCAAGACTCTAAATGTAGGTATTGGCTCTCTGCTGACTGGCTTAATCTAGAAATAGGTCAGAGTATCTAGAAAAATGAATGGATTGTACTGCCTTCAGATTCTCCTCTATAAACATTGCTCTTCTCGAGTATTTGATGTTTCAATAGCAATGAATTTGAGAATATACTTGGATGTACCCAGAGCATATCTCTTCCTAAGTATGGAACCAAATGCTTTCATAAACATAGGATCAACTTTTAGTCAGGGTGAACATGAGTATGAGCAAAGTAAATTGCTATTTTTAAACTGTGTATTTCAAAATGCATAATTCTTCATTAGGATAACTTTATGTCATGAGATAGTAACAATTTTGATGTCAAATGTATTCTCAGATTCAAACATTAATAATGTCTCTATTCTTTCCCACTTTAATATACCTACATTTCCTACCATTTTGATACTCTATAGCAAGATTAATACCTGGTAATATTTCTTCAAGATACAGAGAAAAAGCGGAAATAACAGACACTTCCTGGGTCTACAGAAGCTAATTTTTTCCCCAATATATTTGAATTGCACTTTTCACAGTGGGGGGGGGGGGGAGGGGAAGGTGTATAAAAACAACATTTTACATTATATTTCTCCATTTTGACTAGTTCTAGTTTTCTACCCCCTTCCACTACAAAATTTCTCAAATAAGTGGATTGTGCTCTGCATTTCTCTCTTTCTCTACACACTAAAGCTTCAGCATTTGCTCCCTGCTGTCTTATCTTCTGAAAGAGAAATCAGGAAGACCACTGAAGATTATGCAATAAATTTTAGTTATTTGACTTTTCTTCAACATCCTCCATCGTTAGTGGTGACTAATCTTTCTTATTCAAGAATATTTTTATTTTGCACATCTTATTCTCTCTCAAATCACTTCTCCATCCTCCTCATTGGATATTCTTAATTTTTCTGTGGATTTTTAAAGATGTTATTCTCCCTCCCTTTTCACACATGAGCCTTGAATCCTAAGTTCCACCAGTACATTTTGCTTTGTGTGTGTCCTCCCAGTTTCTTCCTACCCAGATTTATTTTCTGACCTCCTGGGAGCCTCACCCTCTGGTACCAGATTACTTTCTGCCAGTGGGCATGCCAACAGATGGCCAGCTCTTCTCAGGAAGCCTATCTTTCCTGGCCCCAGCCCTCAATGGTCTTTGGTAATCCTGTTTCTCCCCTTTGCTCTGTAGCCCCAGGAATAGTAATGGCTTCCCTGGGTTTCAAGTTCATGAGTGTCTCAGCATTCCTTGTTTGTTCTCTTAAATCCAGCCACATTTCTGTTAATTGCCTCTTCACTAAATTCTATCTAGGTAAACACTTTTGACTGTGTCCTCTGCTTCTGATCAGAACACTGACTGGTACGTATATGTACAAAATCCCTAGCATGGTGTCTGACAATTTTATCGCCAAATGTCACGAGTATATTCAGTTGGGTATGTCAGTGTAGGGACCAAGGGCAGACTGCCCGGAAGATGGGCCATTTTGACATAAAGATTATTTTGAGTTCACAGTAATCAAAACCCAGCAGATGCTGGAAAAGCTCTTGGCCTCCCCCTCAACTGCCTACATTTACATTGGAAAGGAGTCTATACCAGGAAGAGAGCTACTAACAAAGTCAGCCTAAGAAACTCATCTGCATAACAGAGCAATCTTTGTTTTTCCAAACATCTCCTTCTACCTTCCCAATGGTCTACCTCCCCTTTGTATCCTCAGACACTCCCTCAATCCTTAGCTCTTCCTTATGTTGCTCTTTGTCTCTGGGATATCTGGTCTGTGGATTTCAGCTGTTGTACCCTGAGGAACAGCCAGGTAGAAGGTAAGATTTCTTACCATGCCAGCATCCCGGAATCTCTATCTGCAGTGTGGGAAGGAGTGAGAATGGTGAGAGCCCTTGTTCTCTCTTTCTAAATTTAGATTAGAAGGAGAACAAATCTCGGAACTAACTCTTTGGGCCTAGCAACTCTGGTTAAATTTGGTGGAGTACTCTTTGGTTACTGATCCCTTCATTTCCTCCCAGAGATGGTCATTGTTTCCCTTTGTCTTTG
Source organism: Felis catus (assembly GCF_018350175.1). Classification (NCBI taxonomy): domain Eukaryota; kingdom Metazoa; phylum Chordata; class Mammalia; order Carnivora; family Felidae; genus Felis; species Felis catus. The sequence goes on along the minus strand of NC_058369.1, from coordinate 160,285,126 downwards.
TCATTCATGGTGTTTGTCACCTGTTAGGGGACCTCTTGGAAGCCAGAGCTGCAAAACTGGTGGGCACTGATGTGGGAAACAAAGGCAGAAGGAAATGGCAGATAAAATTAAATTTCCTTATAACCTGAAGCCCATTGGAAATGCTTGTGGCTAGCAGAGTAAAACATTCTTCCAGGAACTCCCTACTGCCTTACTGCTAATGTTTTGCTAGAGGGAAAAACAACCTTAGCGACAACAGCTAGGCCTCCAGGATCTTGTGAGTCTCCTTTAGCATGTGAAAATCTCATTGGAAACTTCCCCTGGACTTTACCTGCCCCCAGCTCCATAATATACAACTAGTCTCTCCTCACCGTGCCTGGGCAGCTCTTCCTGTCACAGGTTGTGCCCCAGTGCTTTAATAAAATCACCTTTTTGCACCAAAGATGTCTTCAAGAATTCTTTCTTGGCCACCAGCTCCAGACCCCGCGAACCCTACTATCACCCCCAAAAAACCTCATCAGGCATGAGTCAAGCACTTAAAAGCTGTTAGAGTGCTTGCCACCTCAAGTAAAACCCCATGATAGGATAAAGTTGGTCACGGAACAGGGTAGATTTACACTGCCAACCTCAAGAAACTTCCATGCTTCGAGATAACACCATAACACATCAGCCTCCAACCCCACAGGACATCCCTCTTAGGTTTTAATATGGCTCCAAAAGACCCAAGGATTAGTCAAGGCTGTTCATGTGCGTATATTTTCCCTTCCTCTTGTTCTGTGTCCTAAGAGCCTAGCTTTCTGACCAGTGAAAATATTCTCTGTGTTCTCCACTTACTGGGGTGCAACTTGGTGTTCAGTTGAACAGACTGGGGATCCAACTCCCTCCCGCCTCTCTCTCTAGATCTCTCTGTGCATCTTTTGATGTCTCTCTCAGTCTCTTCTCTGGCCATGCCAGCTCTCAGTTCTCGGAGGTGTTTGTCACGAGAGGGTCCAGCACAAAGGAACCTTTGCCAACTCAACATCTCTTGCTTGTTACTGCTAGAAAGAGCCCTTCCAGTATCACCTAGCATGGGTCAAAGATTATCACCTCTGCTGACTGGAGGTGGTGAGGGACCAGAAGGCAAGCTGAAGGCCAAGTACAAGCTAGCACTCCCTCCCCAAGGTGGGATATATGTGATATTCCTCGGGCACTCCTGGCTGCCCAAGAAGAAAGGAAAGGACACAAATGGTGAACTGACAGAGATCACAGTCATACAGGACATGAATCTCCATCAGTTTACAAATGCCTTAGTAAATTACAAGAAAAGGGCAATCTTATCAATAGCCTAATCTCCAGAAACCTATGGATTCGGTTTCCTGAAGCCCTAAGATCACCTTCCCCTCCCCTTTGTGGGGAACAAACTGCAAGAAGGAAATGGCCGGTAAAATAACCTGCAGCCCACTGACCAACACCTGAGGCAAATACAGAGTATAACATTCCTCCAAGAACCCCCCCCCCCCCCCCCCCACTATCTTCATGTCAATGCCCTACTAGAGGAAAAACCACCTCAGCTTCACAACAGCAAGGCTCCAGGCCTGTTAGGAGTCCTCTTTAGCATATCAAAGTCCTTCTGGAGGCCTCCCTTTAGCCTTAACCTCCCACAATTCCATAGAATGGGACCAATCACTCTTCATACCCCCAGGGCAGTTCTTTCTGCCTGAGAGTCCTGTCCCCGTGCTTTAATACAATCACCTTTCTGCACCAAAGACATCTTCAGCAATCCTTTCTTGACTGTCAGCTCTGAACACTCCCCTCCCATCACTCCAAAACCCCCTTAGAGGCACCTCACAATTTTGTGGGAGACCAAAGACACCATTTTCACCACACTATCCTTATTGCCTGTGCAGTGAAGGGTTTTTTTCTTTCTTAGACTACCTGGGGGTAAACTTCTGGATCATGGGGCCGTACCACACACTCCTGTCTCATCCTGTGTCTTCTGTTAAGCTATTAAGGCTTAACTAGTTTGAGTCACTGTTAGATCCTATCCGTCTGTGGCCAGATGACTGATCCTTTAAATTGGCTATATTTAAAAGAAAAATAAACTTCACAGAGCGCTCTCAATTGTCTTATTAGTATAACGGCTAGCCTTAGGGACTCCCTTGACAAAATAAAATCACAGAAATTAGACTTAAGTCGAAATAAATGTCCACATCCAATGTAAATTTTCTTTAAAATTTGGCCTCATTTGCCGGTTTTAACTTAGCTTTCCCTATAAAATTTACAGGGAGCATTCAAGCCTAACCTCCAGGTTCAAAGTATATAGGGTGCTCATGTAAATGCTGAAAGCCAGGAAAGCTTTCTGAGAATGGCAACAGGCTTGCTTGGCTCCTACCTTCCAGGGAATGATCATACCAGCTTCAGGAAGTGTATATGATCTCTTTTCACGTGTTATCCTAGACCCTCCACCACAAAAGAATTCCTGTCCCCTGGATAGTAACAAAATCTTTTAAATCATAAAGACCTTCTACCCTCCACTTAGAAACGATCCTACCAAATTTATTTTTTTTTAATTTTTTTTTTCAACGTTTATTTATTTTTGGGACAGAGAGAGACAGAGCATGAATGGGGGAGGGGCAGAGAGAGAGGGAGACACAGAATCGGAAACAGGCTCCAGGCTCTGAGCCATCAGCCCAGAGCCCGATGCGGGGCTCGAACTCCCGGACCGCGAGATCGTGACCTGGCTGAAGTTGGACGCTTAACCGACTGCGCCACCCAGGCGCCCCGATCCTACCAAATTTAGAGATGAAAAATATTAAGGAAGTGGGGGGGGGACCCCCAGCTGGCTCAGTCAGTGCAGCTGAATCTCAGGGTTGTTAAGTTAAAGCCCCATGTCAGATATTGAGATTTCTTAAAAAACAAACAAACAAACAAACACAAAAAAAAAACTTAAAAAATAAAAAGTTAAGTGACTAAAATGAGTATTCACAACCCCCCTTCAGAGGAATCAGAACCAAAAATTTCTCCTAGGCCCTCCTACAAATGATCTTTGAAGGGCCAATATTCAATAGAAGCCAGGTTGAATTATGTACCCAGAAAGTCGGCTTTTGTTAAAATGCCTTATACAGGTTTTAAAAAGATACAAATTTTTTAATTACAATTTTCGTTAAAAATCTCCCTAATAAAAGAACCAAATTCAGTTAAAAAAGCAGACCAATCACTTGATACTAAGGTTGTAATCTTATTCTTTGGAGAATTAAAAACAACTGTTTTATAAATTTCTAAAAAAAAACAAATGCAATTCTAAAATCAGTCAAAGACCACCTATCTTTCCCCATCCCGAAAACCCGCCTATTCCTCTTACATGGTTTCTAGATATTATAAAAGATCAAGATATTGGAACAAACTGTCCTGTACTTAGGAGAAAGGAAGGTGAATTTTAAGTCGCAGCTACCCTAAAACTCTGGGGGAATTTTTGTTGCATTCTTTCCGTACCTTGAAATTTTAAATTTTATATCTTTAAAAAGTGTAAACACAGCCCACGATTGCCTGAAACTGAAGAAATAAAAGGGGAACAGATTTCAAAAAAAAAGTATAAACTGCTAAAATGACTTGTGTCCAGACCTGAGCACCTGTCCTAACAGAGGGATAAGTGCCAAATCTTCACCTTGAAGAAAATGTAGATGCTTTCTCTCTGTCTTGTGATGTAAATTTCTACCCCCATCTATTCTAGGACATAGGAGATGTGCTTTGAAATAGAATTAGGAATAACTTTAGGGAAAGGTTTTTCACACACCACACAAAATAAGGGAGGTATCTGGAAACTGGGCCTGTATTGTCATTTCCACAAATAAAAAAAAAAAAAATCTAGAAGATTGTTTGCATCTTGTCTGTGTATGTGTGTCCATACATGTTAGAAATGCAAAATATTTTTTCTGCCTCCAAATGGTATTGCTAAAATTCATTTGTAAAAGACCTCTACTTAGTTGGTTTAAAGGTAAGCACTTAAAAGAATTGGGCATTCCAAAACTCTGAGAGATAGAAACTAACCAAAATGTTTTTTCAAGTTCACATGACCTGGGAAAATATTCAGTACTAAAGCTAATTTAAGGCTGTTGGTTTAATTAAAATAAAATTGTCTTTAGAGTTCTGCACTAAATGTAAGACTTTTCTTTCACCTGTGTTAAATGAAGGTTGAATGGTTTCTCGTCTCTGCTCCAAGTTTGTCAAAAAACAAACAAATGAAAAAATTAGACTGGTTGACTTTGTCTAAGGCCTCGTGAAGTTTTGTGGATAAACGAAACATGACTGTTAAGAACAAGCAGATTAAACAGTTGTAAATAAGATTAAAAGATTTATAGGTAAATTTGTGGATGGCTTCCAAAATGTCTGGTAATCTGAAATTCTGGAGTTTTGTTGAGTTAGATGATGAGCTAAATTTGTTACACTGATGAGAGTAATGCCTTAAAATCCCAATAAACATGGGATATATTAATATTTTATATCCAAAGCAAGAATTTTTAAAAAAAGGATAATGAAATATGTCTTCTTTCTTGATCCGTCTTTAATGGATCATTTCTCCCCTTAGGTCATTTAGATCATTTCCAAATAAGATAAAAAATATTAAGTACTAAACACAGTACTTACCGCAAAGAACCTAAAGATAAGTATAGGTCTGTAAACTTGGTTTGTCTTTATTTTATTTTTTTTAACTTTTTTTTTTTTTAACGTTTATTTATTTTTGAGACAGAGAGAGATAGAGCATGAACGGGGGAGGGGCAGAGAGAGAGGGAGACACAGAATCGGAAACAGGCTCCAGGCTCTGAGCTGTCAGCACAGAGCCCAACGCGGGGCTCGAACTCACATACCGTGAGATCGTGACCTGAGCCGAAGTCGGACGCTTAACCAACTGAGCCACCCAGGCGCCCCTATTTTATTATTTTTTTAAAGATTTTATTTTTAGGTAAGCTCTACAACCAATGTGGGGCTCAAACTCACAACCTCGAGATCAAGAGTCATTTCCTCTACTGACTGAGCTGGCCAGGCACCTCGGTTCTGTGCTTTACTTTAAAAATTGGTACTATTAAAAACACGTTTCTGGAAATCATGAAATGTATTCACCAATTTGCTAATCTATAAAAGTACTGGTATAACAAACCGTTCACAGTTGGTTACTACTCGGTTTTCACGAGAAACTACGGTTTCTAGGAATAAAGAATTCTAATAAATGTAATTAAGGTCACTAGAAATAAGGGAAACAACTCTGTACGCGAGCAAAGTAAGCTATACGTTTTGGGGGAAAAACATGAGGAGTGGGAATACGATTTTGCTGAGGGAAAAGAAAGTTACATTGTCCTAATACAACAGGCCATCCAAGAACATGGCAACAGGACACTTCCATCTCCAATGAATGGCCACTGTTCTGAGACAACAGAACCAGGGAGTATGGTAGTACTGAAACATGGAAGCGGGGATTTCCAGAACAACAACGGAGACCCAAATGAAGAGGACCCCATCAAGTTTTACGTGGTACCCCTATTGTTGTAAACCTAAGGAGGATAACAAGCCATGTGCACTTATCGAGAATTAAACTTGTTTCTTGGTCCTGTCTCTCATAGATGAACATCCGCCTACACCCATGAACTTGTGGAAGATCTAAAGTTGCTGCTCCAAAGGACCAATAAATAAAATAAAGTTCAATGAAGCTTTTAAAGTTATTTATAACATGTATCTTTCATTATTTATACTTATTTCTAACAAAATCAGACGGCCCCAACTTATTTTTGCAGTGGACTCAACACTATGCAGACAGCTTACAGAAAAGTCCATGCTGGGTTTGTGACCACCTTCCTTCATTCAGCACTTCAGTCCTCCCTTGGAGCATGTGTCCATTACAGGGCACCGAATCCCATTATTTACACCAATATAAAAAAGATATGCTACACCGACCAAATACCAGCATAAACAGGGACATCTCTATTACTAACAAAAGCGTTTCATGTTGGCCTATGGTAAGTACTATGTGGAATTCTCCAGGCCATGCAAGACGTTTTCCCTACCATCAAAATCATGACTGAATATGCCAACTCCAAAATGAAGATAAGAAAGCTGTTTGGGGAATAAACCTAATAATACGAGATATACTGATGATGGCTATTTTCAAATATGTGGCTTACTCCTATTGTAGGCCAATTAAACCAAAAAAGCCCTCTTGTATTGGGAACAAAGAAATCATACCTACGATGCATGGCCTAATGCCACCCACAAATTAGGATGGCTCCCCCCAGAAGCTCGTGTTCATACTCTTTTTCTACAAGCAACCAAATGGTTTGCTGATTGGATGACACCACCTAGCATCACATGGCGTGCACCCAACCGAACTCAATGGCTACATGGCACCAATTTGTGGCCATGGCTACCCCCTGGATGGATAGGACATGGTACGCTAGGCTTTCCTTGGATGCAAGGGAGATGGTGTAAAGAAATACCTATACCTGCAAATTATCCCCACTTACTTCACCACTGGACATGATCAGCCTTTCACTGATTTGATTACCAGTTAACCTTTTTTTTTTTTTTTGCTCCAAATGGGAATAGAATACACAATCTGGCACATGAAGACCCTAACAAACTATAGCACACAAGCCATTAATATACCGTGCAGGGGCTCTCCTTGTCAAACTTTGAATTACAAAATAGGAGGGTCTCGGATAGAGGAACCTGTGCTATTATTGAGCCTTGGTGTTGCATATACACCCCAGATAATTCAGCTAATGTACCCAAAGTTTTAGCAGACCTGCAGATCCAGATTAAGGCAGTGTTTGACTTCTCTAGTTCTCTCTACGACTGGATTTCTAGCTGTCTTAGCGAAATGGATCGCCTTTAGTGGAGAAAACTTCTACTAATAACAACAGTAATCATGCTACGTCTTCCCCCATGGTAACAGGGGCTACTGTTGCTGCATGTTTTACACAACTCTGTTGGACAAGTTATCTGAAGAGCATCCTATTCTTGTGATGAGACCTCAAAGGCACCTCGGAGTCAGACAACCTAAGCCTAGGAGCCCTTCATTTAATCAGATAGTTCAAGCTTTTTATGTCTCCCAAGAGACAGGGTCTACAATCCCGTTCGGCTTGAAGCAGCTACAGAAAATGAGATCTTCATCCCTCAACATCCCGCAAGAATAAGGAGGATAAAAATCCCATGGTGAGGAGAGATAAGGGGCTGAAGGGGCTCCATTTTTAGAAAGGCTCCATCTCTGCTGTTTTTCTGCTAGGTTCCATTTACTCATATTGTATATTTCACCTTGCATCTGAAAAAAACAAAGAAGCTATGTTCCAAGTGGAAAACAATAAACTTAACTGTTCTCTGAACTTCATCCTAGGCCCCCAAAATCTGATGACGTCTAAGAACCGGATCCCTAACATGTTCCATAGTGATATCTTCGAACAAACCTCAGCCAATGCTGGTGTCAATACCCCCTACATTCAATGATTTATAAAATAACACCTATTACTCACCTGATACTCGCCTTTGATTGGACCCTACCCTAAATCCCTGAAGGAACACAGACCCTTGACCCGTTTTTAGTATAAGCCCCTAACCCCAAGTGACAGACTACACTCACTCTACTCTCCTTTCCAAATCTCCCAGACACTATCTGCTATATATACTCTGTCCCTTACATTACACAGCGAACTCTGTTTTCACTTCCTCCTGGCTCACATTTTATTTATATTCTGCATGAAGCCAAGATGCTCCCTGCTGGTCCCATGGGACCCCTTCTGGGTCCTTGGGCCTGGCCTACTTACCTCACTCAAGTGAGATTGGCTATTTAAAAAAAGGAAAACTTAGGACAAACTGTGAACGTAAACAGAGTTATAAAAGGTTTATGGAGAAGGAATCTTTAGAAGGGAATTTTGTATGTGGTCAATACTGGTTAAGATTAGAATAAAGTTAAGTAATTTAATGAGTTTTACTATAAAAAATACACTGGTGCAAAATTAAAACTTTTGTTTTCTCCTTGCTAAAGGAACAAAGTGGTTTGAACTACCGTTTTGCTCTTAAATAAGAAACTGTAAATTATTTACCTTTAAAGTTGTCTGACTAGAAAGCCAGGATTCTGTTTTGCCAAAATAATTTCCTGTGTTTAACAGGTCTTTTGGTTACTTAAAAGCAAAACAAAACAAAACTCAGTCCTAATATCAAAAAAAAAAAGGGGCGCCTGGGTGGCGCAGTCGGTTAAGCGTCCGACTTCAGCCAGGTCACGATCTCGCGGTCAGTGAGTTCGAGCCCCGCGTTAGGCTCTGGGCTGATGGCTCAGAGCCTGGAGCCTGTTTCCGATTCTGTGTCTCCCTCTCTCTCTGCCCCTCCCCCATTCATGCTCTGTCTCTCTCTGTCCCAAAAATAAACGTTGAAAAAAAAAAATTAAAAAAAAAAAAAGGGCAGAATTTTATTCATAGCTGTGTGACTTTCTGTATTTGCCTTTGAAATATTTTATGGCCACTTTGGTTAAACAGATAATTAAATAGTGTTTTATAATGATCTGTGATCCTAATCAATTAAATGCTCAAACCTTTTGATATCTTTTGACATACTTCCCCAATCAAATTCTAAAATGAAATCTTTTGACCACAATCGACCTGAGATGTTCCAGAGAGGTCCTGGAAACTAATTTTGTGAGATTTTATGAGAAACTAATTAGACTTATTTTGTGAGATTTTGTGAGAAACTAATTAGACTTATTTGGGATGTTAAATGGGAAGCATTGTCAAGTAAATCCTAAACCTTGTTAGATTATTTGCATAGATCATAATTAAAATACATGTTCTAAATGTGTATAAAACCCCCTAGAAATCTGATATCCTGGTATGTTATTATCTTGAGGTGTGGTATGTCACAAAAATACCCAAATTTCCTTGCCCACTGCATCATAATGAACTCTAATCAAATCTTTTAACCATGGCCATTTTTAAGCCTTGTCATTCACAGTTACTATTATGCTGCTGCTGTTGCAAATGTGTTTCTTCATCAGTGAGATCCCTAGAAAGAACTCTGTAGTACTGAGTTCAGGTTTCTGATTAACCTTAAGATCATCAAACTAAACCAGGTTAAAAATTTCTAAAACTAGTGGAAACAGCTGATCTAGCAAAATAAAAGTTATTAACATGGCACTGAATGAACTAAGGAAGATAATTATAATAGTTGTTAGGACTTTCTGTTAAACCATTGCCAACTTTTAAAAATGTTTTGTTTTTGCAGATCTTTCAAAATCTTTTCTCTCAAGTTAACTGACCTATAGCAATTTGATTAAATTATGCCATTACAAGCATAAATGAAACATGGATCATTTCTTCTCACCTGAACCCTCCAGAGTTAAAAAACCCAGTGAGTATTCTTGTTATTTGCATAAGTTCCATATGAATCTGTTCTCCTTGTAACAGGATAAAATTGAAAACATTGGTTATGTTACCTAGGCTTTGTCTGGACTGTTCCATTTGAGACATGCACAGACTCAGATATGACCAAATAGCTTTAAGGAACTAAGGTGGACTTTATGGAGAGAATAGAGCCTCTTGGAAGTGTTGGCCTGATGCCTTGCTTACAATTTCCTGCAGCCTTAACAGGTGAGTAAAGAAGGTCACTTCCTGGCAGGGGCAAGAACCTCAAGATAATTTGGGAAGAGACTAGAATTCACCCAAAGGAATAGGTAATGCAGGCAAATCTAGAAATTCCTCATTAAAAGTTTCGGCAAAGCACATTTCAAAGAACCTATATGGCCAATTACTATTCTTGTTGTGCTCATGTAAATAATTAGGCCAAGCTGTTAAGACTAAACTTATTCTGCAACACGTTAATTTGGTTATCTTTGGCAAAAATAAGAATGACTACATAAGAGAAAAAAAAAATGTTTCAGTAACATACTAGAGTAAATATTAGATTCTAATACTGTTTATTGCAAATTAGACTAGATCTTGATTTCTTCTAGCACATGACTACAACTCTCCAAACTACTGTTTACTTTTTCTTCCACCTTTCTGAGATGGATGCAGTTGAGAACTAAAACTGCCCTCTGTTCTGAAGGCCTGCAAGCTAACTGTGAACAACTTGACGTTGCCGTAAGAGAAATCAGCACCACTGCTCACGTGCAGGCAATCTGCATGCCTACCGTTCCGTGGGCAAGATCTCCAGAGACATGTGAACTACAAACCAGGAAAAAGCTGTCACTGCCACTAGCTGTTCTCCCTCTACCTAAAGGTGCTTCAAGCTTGACCTCTTAAAATCTTCTCTACTGGCTATCCTCAGAACTCAGAAATTGACTTATATTTTGATCTAATCCACAACCATTGCTTTTCTTCTGTTGCCATAGAAATGCCTCTTGCCTAATACCTGATTTCTTGAACTATAGGCCTACCTTTGAAAACACATCTGCATCACCACCTAAAGTGAGTTTAAGTGAACTGACCTATTATCAGACTAAGACTGATTCAGTAAGACGGAACAATGTGTCAGCTCAACCATTAATGTGTAAAACCTGAGGAAAGTTTCAGAGGAAGGAACTATGGAGGCCAAGGGCAGGCTGCCCCAAGATGGGCCACTGTGACATAAAGATTATTCGGAGTTCAAAGTAATCAAAACCTAGCATATGCAGTAAAAGCTCTCTGCCTCCCTCTCAACTGCCTACATTTACATCGGAGAAAAGCCTGTACCAGAAGAGAGTGAGGAACAGACACATACTCCCCTTTGTATCATCAGACCCTAACCCTCTCCTTGGCTCATAAGCTTCATGTTGCCTCACTGTGTCTGGAATTTCAAGTCTAGATTCCCCGTAAATACACCTATTAAATTTTATTTTAAAATGTACTTTCAAATTGATTTTTAATTGATTTGATTATAAGTCCAGCTAGGAAGGACTATAGCAGAGGAAGGTCTTTCTTCTTGACATCAGTGTAGAATTCTCCTAATTTTCCAGTATCTTAGTCTTCCTTAAAATCTTGGCCTCTATTATCTTTACCTTCCCCTGTGCTTTTCTTTATCAGATACTAGTTACAGTTCCTTAAATATTCATTTACTTTTGATTTCTATATCTACTCCAGGGGTTAGGACCTCTTAATTGTTTCACACCTCGGATATTACATGGTTTCTCTGGTTACCTTCCTGCTTTCAATCTTTATTCCTATATGGTATAAAATATCTTATTGATCATGTCAAAGCCTCCCAAGTCAGAAATTTGAGGGAATTCCTATTTTGTAATACATAAAATCTGAATTCTTTATGGAATTTGCTATTAACAACTATCTTACTGTGGTCACATAGTACACTTAAAGCTACTTGTTCATTCCAGCAAAACTGTACCCTAATTTAAAGGATTCCACTACAATATTGTCCTAAAGAAATATGAGTTTTTGCAAAATCAAGATATGCAGTTTTAAAATGCACACTTTAAAACAGGCTAATCACTAATAATTGAACTATTCTTTTTTCTCAGTGCATGCAAATCATTCTCCTATCTATCTAATGTAGATAGAGAAAATTCAAGTAAAAATCATGTAGACATAAAACTTGGAAGTTAACTCAAGACTATTCTAACTTTTTGTATCTTATGAGGATAATCAAGTTAACAGTACTTTGATGTGATTTTTTTAAATTTATCCATAACCCAAAAAAAGAGGATTAAGGAGATATTTGGCACAGGGTGTCAGTGATCATGTAAACTGCCCAAAATCGCGTACTCTGTGTACTTCGTGCCTTTATTTTATTTTTCGAATGCCATATTCTACGGGGAAAGGCCATGTCTAATGAAAATACGTATAATTTAAAGAAAATTTCCAATCAAAGCAGTCTAAGGTGGTTGATCAGATAGTATTATCTGATCTACGAGGACAGCAATCACCTGATAAATTTATTAGTTTTAGTTTAGATGATAAAGAAACAAAAACAAGTTAAATTAAGGACAGAATTTTAGAAAGACCCACAGATTAAATACTCATTCACTGGGATAACTGTGACTTTCAGAGATGCCTATTTACTCTTAGCAATTAAAAGTAACAGGCTGTATAAAAGGAGATAAAAAATGTATTTTGTAGAAATCACATTGACTTACAGAGATAGGCTGGTCATAGCTAATGTTAATCAAGATTGTTTCTCAACTTGGCCAAACAAAATTAGATCATGAGAATGTCTATTATAGGTATATAAGAAATGGTTCACTTATAGTAGGTTTAGCTTGCACTTTTTTTTTGTCTCTAAATGGTTTAACTAAGTCTGAATCTTCTCTGAAGACATGGCACATTATGCCCCCCTACTCTAAAAAGTTCTGTCTTCTTTCACTACCTTCATAGGAAATAATTAAAAGGGAATACCTTCTGTATTTCCTATTGTAAATAACTGCATATAGAAAATATTCTTTTGGGGGTGCCTGGGTGGCTCAGTCAGTTCAGAGTCCAACTCTAGATTTTGGCTCAGGTCATGATCCCTGGGTCGTGGGATCGGGCCCTACGTCGGGCTCTGCACTAAGCATGGAGCCAGCTTGGGATTCTCTCTCTCCCTCTGCCCCTCTCCCCTCCTCATGTGCTCTTGCTCACACTCTGTCCCTCTCTCTATCAAAAAAAATTCTTTTGAGTAACCATTCCTACTAATAAAGTTAATAAGAATTTGTTAATAAAACCATCATGATAAGAGATTTAAGCATCAATCTTTTACTTATGGATACTATCAGATAAGTTATTAAACACAGAATGATATAGACAAAACAGTTCTGAAATTTAATGCTATGGATTTTGAAAACCCTACATATACTTGTTAGGGGTGGATTGACAAATATGTGGTAAAAACCCATTTGGGGCCTTGAAGCAAATCATGGTAGATGTCTAAAAGTTGGTATCCAACAGACTGCATTCTCAGAATACAGGGCAACTAAGTCACACTAAATAGTAATCAAAACAAAAATATAAGCTCGGAAATAAAGACAATTTTAATCTTAATTGTGCCACCACCTAGCTGTGTAAACTTGAATGAACTCGAACAACAACGACACAGGAACAAACACCACTGTGGAAGGAAGGAAGGAAGGAAGGAAGGAAGGAAGGAAGGAAGGAAGGAAGGAAGGAAAAGAAAAGGAAAGAAGGAAGGAAGGAAGAAAAGAAAGAAAGAAAGAAAGAAAGAAAGAAAGAAAGAAAGAAAGAAAGAAAGAAAGAAAGAAAGAGAAAGAAAGAAAGAAAGAAAGAAAGAAAGAAAGAAAGAAAGAAAGAAAGAGAAAGAAAGACAGACATAATGGTAGTTAAACACTACTGAGAACAAATTAGTTATAAAAACATACTCGATACCAAATTGTGGCATGAAGCTAAAATAGTATTTGGAGGGGAAAATTATAAGATTATCTATAGCAGAAAAGAAAAAAAAAGTAAAAATTGATGACTTAAGTTTACAACATCAGAAGTTAGGGGAAAAGATCAGAATAAACTCAAAGAATATACTAGAAAAAAAGAAGAGTGGGAATAAAAAAGATTGAGGGTCAAAAGAAAATTCTCAGGGCACCTGGGTGGCTTACTCAGTTAAGCATCCAACTTTGGCTCAGGTCATGGTCTCACAGCTCGTGGGTTTGAGCCCCGCATCGGGCTCTGTGCTCACAGCTCAGAGCCTGGAGTCTGCTTTGGATTATGTGTCTCCCTCTCTCTCTCTGCCCCTCCCCTGCTCACATTCTGTCTTTCTCTCTCAAAAATAAACATTAAAAAAGAGAGAGAGAGAATTCTGTATAAAATAAGTAAAATTGGAAAATCTGTGGTGACCCTGATCTACCAAAACAAAATTATCAACAACAGAAGTGGAGAGAGGACATTAACTATAGACAGAGATTAAAAATAAAACCATAATGCCATTGAAAAACAAACAAACAAAAAACTAGGAATAAGCCTTATGCCATTAAAATTAAAATGAAATGGTCACTACACTGGAAAAATATAACCTAACAAACACGACTTGAGAAGGAATATAAATCCTTTAAAAAGAAGTTAAAGGAAGACGATTCAAACTCCTCCCACTGCTGGGAGACAGTTCCTCATGGAATGCACATGTTTTTCTGTAACCTGTGAAGAGCTTTTGTGCTGGACTGTCCTTAAGGGGGTTGTACAGCAAGCAGGTGGGGAGGTAGATCTATTCTTCTTTCTGGAGAAGAGGGCAGGTTTGTGTGCAGTCCATACAATACAGATAACACCTCTTCTGGGACAAAGGTCAGGTGGGTTTGCCTGCAACTCCTAAAGGAATGAGGTTTCTGAAGCTTAGGTTTCCTTAGCTGTGGTCCAAATCTCCTGCACGTGCAACAAAAACACAGGTGAGTCTGCATCATCCCTTTGGATTTTAGGGGGCAAAGGAAACCGATGTGAATATGAAACTCGGTAAGTAGCAACAGGAGAAAACAAAGCTCTGAAAGTACCAAGTGCTAATGAAAATGCTGTGCAGGCAAACTCTAATTCATTGCTGGTAAAACTTAAAATGGTACAGCCAGTTAGGAGAACCATTTGGAAGCTTCTTAAACATACCCAGCAATCCCACGACTCAAGAAAAATGAAAATCTATCTTCACATGAAAGTCTGAATGTAAGTTTTTAATGGCAGCTTTATTCATAACCACCCCCTTCTAGAAACATCGCAAATACCCATCATTAAACGGATAAACAGAGTGTAGAACTTCCAAGAGTCCATTGCTCAACTGACTTTCCTTCTATGATACATTGAGGGGCAAGTCCTACTTGGACTATCTTTTTCTTCTCTATCTTCTCTATTTTACATTAGCCATGTTTCCGTAAGTGCCCTTGTGTTCTAATTCTTTCCTAAAAATTGTCTCTGCCTCAACTTTTTTTTTTCCTTGAGAGAAAGTGGGGGAAGGGGGAGGGAGAGAGGGAGAATCCTGAGCAGGCTTCACACTCAGCACAAAGCCTGATGTGGGGCTCAATCACACAACCCTGGGATCATGACCTGAGCTGAAATCGAGTCGGACGCTCAACCGACTGAGCCAGCCAAGCACCCCACAGCTTTAAATGAAACAAACCACATGCTGATTTAAAAGGGAAAAATAAATCATGGAAGAAAAAAAAAACTTTTTAAAATCCTATTCACTTCTACAACTATAATACTATATCCTTCTTTATTCACCTACCAAACTTCTTGAACAGGCAACTTGAAAGCCAGCTTTCCAAGGGTTTACCTCTCATTGCCCATTCTTTCCTTATTTTCCTATAGACACAGTTTCCCATGTTGCTACAATGAAATCCAAGGCTTCTTAGTTCTGGCCCTCTGCAACTGCTTTGGAGCACCCGGTATCCTTAGAGTACCTTCTTCTCTGCAAGACGGTTGATCTCATTTTGATTCTGGGACAGGAATCACTTCTATTCTCCAATGTCTCTGACTTCTTCCTCTCAATTTCTCTCTCTTCTAGGAGCTCTCATTCTAATCCAAACGTTAGAGACTGATTTCCTTATCTATCGCACCAGTCCTAAACTGGATTTTGAAATCTAGGCCAGAATTTCCAGCTGTCTGTGTGACATCTTTACTTGGATAGCTGGAAGATATTCCAAATTGAAAAGTCTTTGCCTTTTCACCACCAGAACTTGTCCCATTTCCTCTTTTTCTCCATACTGTTTGTGGACACTGCCATCCTGCTGATCCTCCAGCCCCAGAATCTTCTGTCCCGTCCATAACTTGTCCTCTTCTTTACTCACATCCAAAATATCCTGGTGGTCCTGTCCCTCCAGTTATGGCTTTTCCACTCATTGGCCACTGCCGTTTTTCAAACCCTCATCCTCCCCTGAATATCCCTGCAGGAATATTCTCCCTGCTTCCAGTCTCCTCCTTCAATTGACTTTATATACTACGTGAAGAAGGATCTTTCCAAATTAAAATCTCATCCTGTGAGAACCTAATTACTTAACCCAAAGTACAGACACAGGAAGTCTTTGTTCACACATTGCCAACTCAATAAATTGAAAAGAATAATTTGTACAATTATCACCCTTTGTTTTGTTTATAGGATGCTAAATGATTCACTTAACAGATTCTTTTCACCAAATTAACAGAATTGACTTAGCTGAACAAATATGTTTGTTGTATTAGTGTCGTGCATATACAAGCATAGGTTGTTTTTAGTTAGGTCCTGAGACAGATAGCTGGCTATAGCTCCTGATTTAGAGAAAATCTATACTGCAGTTTCCATCTTTGATGCTTTCTTTTATAATGAAAGATGACCCATTTCTTGCGGAATGTGACGACTGTTTCTGGAGATTTCACTATAATCCCCTGTGCATATGAAAATTTTATTTGCTTTCTGAACTGAACAATTTAAAACATCAAATAGATGAATGACCACCGCTTCAACTTCTGGACACATTTTCCTCCAGTACGGAGACGGAGGGAGGATGGAAAAGACAGGGCACACTGGAGATAAACAAGTCCCGTGATTCAAAGGTGTGTAACTGCAAAATATGATCCAGAGCAAGCTTCGTTTTGTTGGCCTCCCCAGCACATTTACGTGTGACAGGTGCAGCTTTGCACTAATTTTATGGATTTTGTTTTAAATCAGTGAGACAAAGCTAATAAGCAATACACCACCAGAGATTCTGGGGGGAAGAAAATGGAGAGCTTGTTTTGAATCTGGACTTCTGAGTCAGTATCAAAACAAACCAATGAAAATAAGCCTTACTGGCTACTAGGCTACTCTGAGAAGAAAATGGTGTTATTCAAGTCTATTTCACTCAACTTGTCTTGAGAAATATCCTGTGTTACTATCTAGGGGAAAGACTGATAGCATGGCAGCATCCTGTAAAGAAATAAAGAGTCAAAGTAAACCTCTAATGGAAAGCGGACATAAGAATAACCCAAGTATTTGAAACTATGTGTTAATTTCCATATTTAACCATTCTTGTATGAAGAAAATATTTGTGGAATCATATAAATATATAAGTATTATGTGAATAAAAATCTAAAACACTTTATAAATCTTATCAAAAGATTAAATCAACGAAGCGAGCATACGATACACATAGTGTGGTTTTCGAAGTAATTTAAACTCACTAATATCTTGTTACTTTAATAAGCCAACATAAAATCAGACTTTGGGTTCCAGTCATTGTATTTATATAGTTTTGAGCGTAGTATTCTACTGTCATTCTTTTTCTGCACAGAAATTATCTGTTTCTGTTTCACATAAACACTTATGCATTACGATGCTTTCATGTATAGCTTTGGACCCTATCTTCAATTCTATACCCAACAAGAAACTCCAAGCAATGTAAATACATTTAGGCTTTCTAGACATAAAACCCGATGATGTCAAATACGCATATACATAGAGCTATCAGAGATATATATGTGTATACACATGCAGAACGAGAAAGTCAGGAACTTTAAATCACATGACAGTCTAAAAGTTGGCCATTTTTTGCCTTTTTCAAATTTTTGAAGTAATTTTAGACTCACGTGCGTTGCTAAAAAAAGATAAGTCTGTTTGAACTGTCTCTACAAATGACTACAAGTTATGATTAATGGTTCTCAATTTCAAAGATAAAAACTGGTAGATTCTGTCACAAAGAGTAGAATCATTGAAGAACTCACATGCGTTCTTCTAAAAGAAAAAAACTTCTTTTAGAGTTCCCGTGTACTCTTTCCCTGCTTCCTCCAATGATAACCTCTCACATAATCCTAGTACAATCACCAAAGCCAAAAGAAACTGACACTGGAACAATATCATTAACTATAGACTTTATTCTGATTTAACTGAATTTATATACACTGTTTTGGTGTTTGGGAGAGGATGAGAGGAAGATACAGGTTTTATCACTTGGATAGATTTGTGTAACCTCTACCAAATGTGATATAACACTTCCATCATACGGAAGTAATCTTCTCTTCCACGGTTAACAAGACCAGTCAGTAAAATATCCTTAGAAAACCCAGTTTGGCTTTCATTTCTGAATGGAATCCTCACTATCATGTACATTATTTTATTTCTTGCCACTGATGGGCTACTCTGTGGCTGTCATTGGGTTCGATACTGGACACTACGCGGTAAGAATAAAGTATAAGGAAACCAAATGCGACTGTACCTAAACACGGGAGTAAGTTCTAGAGGAGACAGAGTGTTCCCAGCTGAGTTTAAACTGGATCACGATAGGAGACTGGGGCAATAAAGAGGACCTACAAGAGCAACTTCCACCCAGCTGAGCCTCGCAGACTACATATGTAAATTAGAAGACCAAGTGTTGGGGGCAGGGGGCGCTTATGGGAGCAACGAGCTTTTCTGCCATTTTACTGTGAAACCTAAACAGCTTTGGCACCAGGAAGACCCAATTATATCTCCGGTGGTGGCGGAGGAATTCAGAAGGTACCTGAGGGTGAACGTGACGTCCACAGAAGGCAGAAGTGGACAAGTCTTGGCAGGTAACTAGCAGTCACAGAGAAGAGGGGCAGCTCCAAACACAACAGACTCTGGGAGGAGCCTACCTCTGGCCTAGGGATCCGAGAGGTTAGTAGTTGCTGGGTGAAGAGATCCAGCCGGAAGGGAAGTAGAGGTGGCTATACAAGGGTCACAGGAGGGATCCTTGTTCTCATGGAACGATTTTATATCCTTCCTGTACCAATGTCAATAATCTGGTTCTGATACTGTGCTACACTTTTGCAAGATGTCACCACGGACAGAAACAGGACTAAATATGTAATCCGTACATATTATTTCTTACACATGACAGTGAACCTATACATACCTTACGTTTAAATCAAAAAAAAAAAAAAAGTACACGCTAAGCATCCTAATTGTCCCCATTGAACTATCAAAATCTGCATCTTAGAGTAGATTTATTTTTTTGCCACAAAATGATAAAAAAAATTCTAAACAAATGCTCACATGTGTCAAGGAAGAAAACCAAATATGAAGCTGTAAGCTTCTCCTTCAGAGGTTGAAAATATCAGATGCCTTCCCCATGTTCCTATCAGTCTATTTCCTCTTTTAATGCCCCAAGAGTAAGATAATATGATAAGTATCTGAACACTTTCATTCCTTTATGCAAAAGTTTATCACAAGGCATGGAACCCAGTGCCTTGAACTATAGTAATCAGGCATCTGATAAGTCTGTTTGAACTGTCTCTACAAATGACTACAAGTTATGATTAATGGTTCTCAATTTCACAGATAAAAACTGGTAGATTCTATCATAAAGAGTAGAATCATTGAACACCAAATATATACATCAAATATTAATTAGAAACATGCAAAGTGACCCTCACTATGATGTTTGATGAATATAATAAAGCTCTTTGAGTAGAAAAATAAACATAAGGCTGAGGAAGAGTCTTTTATCTGAATGTTTTCCAGTTTGAAGGAAAAAAAACAGCAAAATTTCACAAAAATTATATTCAAACTACAATATGATTATTATAAATATTTCGCTATGGATAAAACAGTAGTTTATTGTGTGTTTTATCGATGAAAATACGTTAACAAAAGAATCCTCCAGAGATTTTACTGGACATTTATGTTAATAAAGAAATGGACAAAACGTACAACTTCTATGTTTGTAGATAACCCTTAGCATTTCTACACAGTGAAAATCTAGGCTAGTGAGCAAATTTTGCAGTAAACTAGATACCAAGAAGTGGAAAGTCAGCCTTAACATGATCAATTTATGGTTATTTTCTAAGGGGCAGCAGAGTGGCCAGACTTGTATTTCTAGAATAGTGGGTTTGTTACAACTGAGGAGAGATCTAGGAGTTGTTGTAGATTATTCCTATAGATTATTATCACTGAGCTCTCACCATAAAGCCAGACCAAGGGAAGGGAATGGGAAGCTTTATTGCCCTGTGGTAAAGATGGTGTTCTAATGGGATATTATTTGTAATTCCGGTCACCAAACATTAAGAAAGAAATAATAAATCTTGGAAAGTTAGAAAGAGTGGCTGAAATGGTCAAAAGCATATAGAATCTTCCACATATAAATAAGGGGATTTTAAAATATTAATCTCAGTACAAAAATAAGAGAAACAGGAAGAGAAAAGAGGGTTGCAGAGCCATACTCAAAATGTATCCATTAATATATTGGTGTCAACTCTGCTGGGGAGTTTTCCTGAAGCTTCTACAGGTCGAAAATTCATCTATGTTTGATGAAGGCAAATAAGCTACTGCTATCAAATATTCAACAGGTGGGGCGCCTGGGTGGCTCAGTCGGTTAAGCTTCTGACTTTAGATCAGATCATGATCTCATGGTTCATGAGTTTGAGCCCTGCATCCGGCTCTGTGCTGATAGCTCTGTGTTTTCCTTCTCTCTGCCCCTCCCCCACTCACACTCTGTCTCTCTCTCTCTCAAAAATAAACATTAAAAAAATTTTTTTAAATATTCAAGGGGTATAAAGTTTAGGGGAGTAACAAAACATTGTATGCCTAAGACAGTACTTGAAGGTAAACACACACACACACACACACACACACACACACACAAAGAGAAGCAAAATATGACAAGATCAAGTTGGGTAGATATAAGTATAAATATCTTAATTGAAGTTCAAAAGTTAATTAAACCAGTAGGAGGAGGGACATAAATGTTTTTGCTGAGTTGGAAAAGCCATGAAGTTATTCCTGACCCTAATTCATTGTGAGCTATGTTCAAATGGGAAGTGAGACACACAACAACACTACTTTGACCTCAGAATGAATTATTATCAGTAAGTATTAGAAATAAAATATCCATGCCAAGGAAAACAATAGCCCTACTGTATTTTACACTGGCCAGGATTGCAGTGGTCTGGAAAACAGGTCATACAAAGAATTGGCTAAAAAACAAAAACAAAAAAAAGCTATGAGCATTAATACTCTAAAATTCACTCACCCCTTTTCAATGTCTTTACAGAATGTATGACTAAAAACAGTAACAAGAGGATATGTTTGATTATTAGGACAGCAGACCAGGTTCTAGAACTTCTGGATGTTCATTGAAGTTGAATGAGTCATTACATAATGTAATCATTTTAGGATTTTTGTCAAATTTTTTCATCTACAAACCCAGGGTATCAGGCAGACTCTCAGGCTGTCCCTTTTTAAGATCACGGAACGATGCACAATGCTAATATGAAATGCATTATCGTAATGATATTTCTGAGACCAGGGAACCATACTCTGTATCAGTATACTCGAAATGAAGTGCCCCCTGCCCCCAACTCCATGCTTTTTCTGTTTTCCCAGATATGCTGGGGAAAAGGAGATGTTAACTGCCTTCTGAAGCTAGCTTTCACCTGTCCAGCCCTTGACACAGTTAAAAAATATTTTAATTTTTTAGAGAACTTTACATTGATGACACAATATTCCTGGATTACTATAAGAGACAGAGTTGTACTGCACAATCTCTGTGCTCTGCATGTGCCCTCAGATCTGGACATCTGGTATACCTGTATAACAACAAACACACTGGCAATGCAGCAGACTGACTTTCTCCTCCAGATGACAGCTTTAAATGGGTCAACTCAGACAAATGAGGGCTCCGTATATCAAGGAAACCTAAACCAGGGGTTTTGCATGATGTACAGTGCTCCAATAACACAGTTAATAAGAAAGGTCAAGGCACACTTTGCCCACATCTATCATTCCGAGCCAGACCCTTTCAACACCATTACCTCTCTACTGTGTTATTAATTCATCCTAATTAGGCTCTCAAACTCTAGTTTCACACTATTTCAATGAAGTCCATAGAATAACAGAAAAATATTCTAAAATAGTTCACATAAAATATTCTAAAGCTGTTTATATAAATATTCAAAAGCCTTCACTGGCATTGTGGTGCTTCCTGCATCAAGTGTGAATTAAAAAGAACAAAACAAAAAACTCAGCGGAGGACTCGGCATCACTGGTGGCATGTACAAAGTCTATTTCTCCCAATCATCCACTTGTCACCTACAGGCATTATGTACCCACACTACATTACTCCACTTAGTCCTCATCATCTTGTGCTTTTGACTTAAGCATTTTCTCTCTGTGTTATAATCAGAAAATTTCAGTACCTATCACTGAAGACCTACATCAGCAACTACCTCCTTTATAACTCTATTTTGACCACAACTATTTTGTTTTGAGCTCTTCTGGCTCTGAAACACCGTTACTATACAAAGTACTTTCTGCTCTGTAGCGTAAGAACTTGCACAAACTGATTTTATTCTCATATCTGAAACATGTCGAGCCAAACTGCTTTTATTTGACCTGTATCTCTTCAATCTGGATTTGTGCCTTACATATGCTAAGCAAAATGGTCCCTGAGTATAAAATAAATTAGCAATAAATTGATAAATAATGCATTAATACCAACATCATGATGAGCATTCTAATATTGGCAACTTTGCCTATGTATACTAAACACATTTGAAGGTTAACCTATAAAAAGAAAGCCTTTCTAGGAAAGTATACAGATATCGATACAAGTCCTCTGCTACTGAAACTTGCTCTATGTTTGTTTTTTGCTTCTACTGTGAATTTTTAAAATAGTATTCCCAACTTGTGAGACGTCGTCTAGACAGCAAAGCCTTCATCATAACTGCCACTCAGTCAACTATTATATGCTTTGTTGAGTGTAAGGTCAAGTAGCATAGAAGACAAACCCAAGGATACAGCAACCACACCAGAATACAGGAACATTTAGCAACGCATTTCTACACTCAGCTACAGCTGGCTACACAGGAGAGAAAATGCTTGCTTCCTTGAAGGTATATTTTTGAAGTGCTTATGAGTGTGAATTTTCAATTGGCCGAGAAATTCCCAGTACTACTTAGAAAATATAGGAGTTAGTGTAACAGCAATACAGATTTGTATAAACTTTTTTTTTTTTTTACTCTTGGGTTAAAGTGTCTTATTTTTATAATGTATTCTTTACTCACAGCCTATAATAACAATACTCAATGGAAAGACATCGCAGAATGAAGAGATAGATACCACTGAGTCAAACAAAATCAGCAAAATAAGGCAGCTGATCTCCAATTGGTAAATGTGCAAATGATCTGTGAAGTACAAATGATCTGATTCTGCTCATAAGTTATTCTCAAGGCAAGGGTTCAAAGTCCTTTTTAGAAGGGGATCCCTATTGGTCCAAAAAAACTAGCAGGTTATTACTATCCTAGCTTACCAAAATTTAGAAAATATCTGATTTTTGTTTAATTTCTTTTTGCCTTGTTATCCAAACACTTCACTATTTCTTTAATTGGCACTTTTTTTTAGAGAACTAATTGCAGTTTTATATGGCCTTTAATTTCTTTTTAAAATTTTTTTAATGTTTATTTATTTTTGAAAGAGACAGAGACAGAGACAGAGTGTGAGCAGGGGAGGGGCAGAGAGAGAGGGAGACACAGAATCCAAAGCAGGCTCCAGGCTCTGAGCTGTCAGCACAGAGCCTGACGCGGGCTCAAACCCATGAACCGTGAGATCATGACCTGAGCCAAAGTCAGATGCTTAACCAACTGAGCCACCCAGGCATCCCTGGCCTTTAATTTCTAAGCCTAAGGATTTCTAAAAATAGCTTCTGATATAAAGGAACCTATTTCCATCAAAGGTAAATGTGAATATAATATCAGTTTCTCAATCAAAAGCATGGGTGAAGAAATGGTTTCCATCTATGTGCTCATCGTCCCCATCTTACCTCTCTACTCAAAGGAGTCCCTCAGTTCAAACTAGTGACCTGTGCAGCACAGTCTCCAGCAAACAAAGAGTCGTGGAGAGCACAAGTTTAGGGCACATGGCCTGGTGGAGTCAGGGAGGGCTTCGGGACAAGGAGTCGGGCAAGTTTCTCCTTCACTAGGGTCCAGTTTTCAAGAAAGAAGGTAGGCTTGTCCTTCAACTGTACACCTTCCTGGAACATTCTGTACCTGAGAAGTGTGTTACCAAACACTTTATTGTATATTACTGAACATTATGGATTATATGTAGGGATTAGGAATAAAAATTATCCAAAATGTGAAAGTAAGGTAAAAGAATATGGCTGCCCTGTCACACTAAAGAACTGGCTAATAAACTGACTTCCAAATCAATGATTTTCTACAGAAACACGTTTTTTAAAATTTATTATCGATTATTAAATAAAACCCTAGGTCTATAAAGACAGGTGTTAATTACAGAAGATTAAAATAAATAATGTTTCTCCAGTAGAAATGTTAACGGTTTCTATCTAATAAAAATAATGGCTCTGTTATAGATTTATTGCCTTGTGCAACATTAAGCAATTTTGTATTTAACTTATTTTTCTTTCCTTCACTGACCATATATAACATTCTCTCATATTCTTATTTTTTGAGCCACTTCTAGCATCCTTCAGGTTTCTTTATTAATGAGTTAAATAAATCTTTGATATATGCCCACCATATATTTGTACAAGAATGGTGGCTTTTTTTGGTACATTTTGAAATTTATCCTTGGCAAGTGTGTTGTAAAAAGTGCTTTGCAGTGACAACAGGTTAATTTACTGCTCTTTACTTACTGTAATTTATTTATCTTTACTTATTGTAATGCCTTTGGCATTATCTAAAACTTTTTTTTTTGAGAGAGAGAGAGAGAGAGAGAGAGAGAGAGGGGGCATAAGTGAGTGAGGGACACAGTGGGGCAGAGAAAGAGAGAAGCACAGCTCCCCTGAAGCAGGGCTCGAGCTCGTCCGCCCACCAATGCAGGCCTCGAACTCACGAACTGTGAGATCATGACATGAGCCAAAGTCAGAGGCTGAACCAACTGAGCACCTAGGTTCCCCTCAAAAAGTCTATCTTTAAACAAAATAAAAATAAAAACTGAGGAGATACTAAAAACTTGAAGAGAATTTGAACCAAAATAGTAAATTTCACCTGAGATATTTTCATGAAGCATTTTACATAGTGAGAAGGGGAAATGAAGGGCTTGCAGGAAGGGACTAGAACTTACCCACGTGTACATTCACATTATCTACAGTGGAGACAGAAAGACACCCAGGAATCCTTTCAATTGATTTTTTTTTTCACTAGCTCAAATGACCAAGACACGATGAAGAATAAAACTGGTTGTATTTTTCTTGAGCAGCTGAAGTCTTCCGTGGCCTCCTTCAGGATCCCCTGCCCCCAGGCTGTCCCTAACAGCAGTTTGTTCTCTGAGGGATCACAGCAGGCCTACCCTGTGCACAGGGACCTGAGCGGCCTTGCCCTGATGTCTGCCACACTCAAATACAACCGGTCTGTGGCCCATTCTTTTAGAGCTCTCCTCTTGATTTTAAAACGACCAGCGAATCTCTAAACTATTTTGTGCTTGGTTAAACCAAGTTTTCTGTAAGAAGTAATAGGAGATTTTGAAAAGAAGCTTCCCGGAAAAAAAAAAATGTGTGAAATATAATGAGGAATTTAAAAACTGGAATTTTACGCTTTTTGGAAAACAAAGGAGAAATAACTTGTTCAAACAGAACCATCTGATAATACGCCTATTTACTCTTCGTATGGAACCAGTTCTTATTTAAGAAGCCCTGGGAATCAGTCTGCATGGGTTTATGATAATTTAAAGCCTACATTTTATTGTCTGTTTTTCAGTTCTGCTGTCTCGAAGATTATGCACAGTGAACTTTACAAAGGGCAAGAGGGGAAAAGCGATCTGAATGCAGAAATATTCAATTCCTTAAATCCATGGAATGATCTTCTGCTGAGATTTCTTACCATGCTAAGCACAGGAGCACATCTGGCTTGAACTCAGAAAAGGAACAGAGAGATATGCCTTTCACCAGTGACACTTGGACAAGCAATCAGAAATTAGACTAAAAGACTGTCATCGCTCACTGGTTTTCCCTGCTTTCATCAACTGTGAGAGCTAACTGAGTTCTACTCAAATTAGCACTGATGTGTCAGAAAGTTTTTGAAAAGTCGTACAGCTTTCAATCTCCTAGAACTCAAATAGAAAATTACCAAATTTCTAGTGTTCCCAAGGGGTGAACACAGTGCACAAGCCATGAACATCAGGTAGCACTGTGAAACTATTCAAGGAAAGCAGAGACTTTGCAGCCTGATACACCTCATGATAATGTCTACTGCTCCTTAGCAGAAGTGGCAGTTGATTTACCTGTCATTCCTAAGAAGAAATTGAGGGCCACCGGATCAGCTTCGAAGTTCTTACTGTGTTTACACGCTGCCACCTTGGAGCCAAACGCCAACCACTAGAATACCCAGGAGTTAGAGTTAAGTTTGATGGTGATGGAAGGAAAGAGGGAAGATGGTTTCTGAGATTTCTAGGACCACCCTTTCCCATATTTACAATACTTCTGGTGTTTTAAATATTTCTTAAATTCAGAAGAATTCAGCATTCAAACATGATGAGGCATGTGAAATGCAAAAACTGATGTAATAGTAATTCATGGACTCAAGCCCATGTTACCCTCAAAAACACAGACAAACCAGAAACTGTTACAACCTACATATTACCATGACACCTCTGAGATCCTTCTTTATAAACCATGACATCCTCTGAATATCACACTGATGAAGCCACTTAACATTAGCAATTAGTCAATCACAGTCTTGAAGATTAGATTATCACTCAGCACTCAAAAATGAAAATGAGTCTTTAGATGCTACTAGGGTATGGTATTTTTAAATGAATAATTTTAAAAAAAAATCAGAATTCTCGTTTTTGGATGATTCCAGCATTTAGGCTACAGAATCAAAAACGATCACTGACTGCATCTGAAGACAGAAGAAGACAATAGAATTAAAAAATATGTGCTCTAAATGAGCTTCGTATGTTTTCTTAATTCTCCAAGCAACCCATTTTACAGATGAGAATATACAGGCTGAGTGTTTAACAGCGTTCCCAAAGCCATTTTCCTCAACATTTTGACTCCTCTTAAACCCAACTTTTGTCCTGATTCAGACAACCTAAATCACATTAACCATTCCTCTGCCCTTTGTCTTCTCAACTGCCTAAAAAAGCAAATACTGTGGGGATAAGGTGGGGGGGGGGTGGAGAATGGAAAAAAAAAAAAAAAAAAAACCTCTGCCAAAAGCATCCATAAACATTCACTGAGCACAATTAAAGTTAACTGAGATGATTTAAGAAATTCCTTAACATTTACAAAAAAAAATCACTGTTATAGGACATTTTATAGCAAGGTTTTTTTTCTACTTGGCATTAATAATCTTAAAAGTATGTATTAATTTGTCAGGCATCTCAGAGCAGTCAACAAAAGAGTAACATATTCGTGTGCTTTCGTTAAAGTTGTATACAAACAGCTGAAGAATCTCCAGGGCTGCTTACAGAGGAGTGTATATTATTTAGGTCTCTTCCTTCTACTTCGTTTTCTGTTGCCAAGACTTGAGACCTTTCACGACTGATTAACACTCTTTCCACCAAAGACTGGCAGAGCAGCGGAACGCTGTGGACGCTAAATCAGTCCATTTGGTTGGGTGTGCTGCCAGCCGGGGTGGGGGCGGGGTGGGGGGGGGGCTGTGGGTGTTGGTAGGATGGTTCTCGATCACTTCTGGAAAATTAAATTATTTATTTACTGTTGTTGGATAGTGTAAAAAAGCTTCCAGGGTTACTGACATTTAATATTATATTCCTGGGGTCTAACCCCTGCCGGGAAAATGCATGTGTTTAGGAATAGAGAATAGTAACTAACATTAAAATGAGATAGATAACCTGTAGATTGCTTTAGTGAGTTCATTTAACGATATCCAAAAGACGTGGACTCGGAAAGCAGCACAAAGTATCTGAGGAAATGCACTGTTACCCTCCCTTGACATCAAATCACAAACATCCTTTTTTCATTTGTAACTCTTTATGCTGCCAATACACACACATTCACAATATACTTTCACATTTTTGGCTTGTACCTCTCTTTAGTTTATCCAAAACTTACCCTAAGGACAAAAACGTATTTGGAAAAGAAAAATAGTTTTCCGTCCTCAGTAGCCAGCACCGGATCTGGGTCAGAGCAAACACTGGGTTCGTAGAAAACAGAATTCAGCTCTCAAGAGTCTCGCTTTCGGCAGGGGAAGTACACACAGGTAGATATGAATAGTAAGACAATACTCCACGAGACCTCCCAAGGCAGGGAATGATTACGTGCTCGAGAAATTATGCTAACAACACACACCATTTTAAGTATTCAGAGGAAGTAGACGGGCATGGACAAAATGTTCCAGAAAAGTTGCCGGATAAGGCAGGAATTAGAGAGAGATCCTGACAATGGCTAAGCAGCGAGGCAGAGGACAGGCATTTCAGGCACAAGAGCCAGTTTTGAAGCACTCATGTGAAGACAGAGCGGTTAGGCACAGGATATTGGCTAGAATGGGCTCCAATGGTTGCATGACATACGGAAAATAAAACCAAATGAGACGCTGGTATCAGACTGAAAAAAGTCCCAAAACTAAAGACTTTTAGCACAAAGCTAACAGTTTAGTCCTGATTCTGAAAACAACTGAAGTGTCGACGGCCCTCCACTCCCACCCCAGGTCTGCTATTTCTCTCTTGGGGTTTAGGAAACAGGTATGCAAACGGTATTCCAGGTGTTTCTCTCAGGGATCAGTGTGGTCAGCTCATTTTGTCAAAATTAGTTTGAACTTCTTGGGTCCATGAATAAAGAGAGCCAATGACTTCAGAAAATTAATTTGAATCATCCCAGGTCACATTTTCTGACATATGCCTGGTACTGTGTAACCCATTCTTCTATAAATACACTAGTTTTTCTCTACATATGTACATTATTCATCTGCAAACCTGAAGATGCTAAATAGATCATTTTTTTAATTCTTTTAAAGATTTTATTTTTCATAACCTCTATACCCAACATGGGGCTCAAACTCAGCCCTGAGATCAAGAGTACCACGCTCCGCCAACTGAGGCAGCCAAATGTCACAGAGATGTCATTTTAAACACATTCTTCCAGGCCTCAACAAAAATGTGTATAATGGTTCTAACACTGGCATGTCCCTGAAGCCTCCAGTAATCATGTGTATGTAGTTCCAAGGAGTCTCTGCACTCTCAGTGCAGAGCCCAATGTGGGGCTTGAACTCACAAACTATGAGATCATGACCTGAGCTAAAATCAAGAGTAGGACACTTAACCGACTGAGCCACCCAGGTGTCCCCTTCCCTGTTTTTTTTTCTCCTTCCCTTCCTCTATGTTCATCTGTTGTGTTTCTTGAATTCTATGAGTGAAATCATATATTTGTCTTTCTCTGACTTATTTTGCTTAACATGATACATTCTAGTTCCATCCACTTTGTTGCAAATGGCAAGATTTCACTCTTTTTGATCGCTCATACTCCACTGTGTGTCTGTACATATACAGACACACACCACATCTTCTTTATCCATTTATCAGTCAGTGGACCTTTGGGCTCTTTCTATAATTTGGCTGTTGTTGGTAGTGCTGCTATAAACATTGGGGTACACTTGCCTTTTTGATTCAGCATGTTTATATCCTTTGGATAAATACCTAGCAGTGCAATTGCTGGGTTGTAGGGTAGTTCTATTTTTAATTTTTTGAGGAACCTCCATACTGTTCTCCAGAGTGGCTGCACCAGTTTGCATTCCTACCAACAGTGCAAAAGTATTCCCCTTTCTCCACATCCTCGCCAACATCTCTACTTTCCTTAGTTGTTAATCTTAGCCATTCTGTTGGGGTGAGGTGGTATCTCAATGTGGTTTTGATTTGTATTTCCCTGATGATGAGTGATGTTGAGCATCTTCTCATGTGTCTGTTGGCCATCTGGATGTCTTCTTTGGGAAAGTGTCTGTTCATGTCTTTTGCCCATTTCTGCAATGGATTATTGGTTTTTTGGGTGTTGAGTTTGATAAGTTCTTTATAGACTTTTGATATTAACCCTTTATCTGATATGTCATTTGCAAGTATCTTCTCCCATTCCATTAGTTGCCTTTTAGTTTTGCTGATTGTTTCCTTCACTGTGCGGAAGCTTTTTATTTTGATGAGGTCCCAGTAGTTGTCATTTACTTTCAAGTTCTAACTACATTTACAAACATCATTTAGGTTCAATTCTGAATTAAACTGTCATTTCTTAACTGTAATACTTTTTTTTCAAAACTATTATTTCTCCATCTTCCGATTTTATTTTGAAATAACTTCAAACATAAAAAAAATTGCAAGAACAGTATGTATTTTTCCCTCCTAAATCACTTCAAAGTAAATTTCCAACATAATCTCAAACAGTTCAGTATTTGTTTTCCACAAAGAAGGATATTCTTCTACATAACCACAATAACCTTAAAAATCATGGCATTCATGTTAATTACTACTATCAAATGTACTTACCTTAGATTTCACCCATTTCAGAATCATGGAACATTCAGTTTTCATGAATCATTTGATCAGAACCTTTTCTATTCTTTCCTTTGCTTCCACACTTTGACACTTTTAAATTAGGGTCAGATTTCTGTATACTGCTCACCAATTTTGGTTTGTCTTATGCTTCTTTATGATGAAATTTAGGTTATATATTTTGGCAGGAATATCAAAGAAGTGAGTTTCCTACGGGTAGTGCATGATATCTGCTTGCTCCATTACTGGCAATATTACTTTTGATCACTTGTCAGTCTTCACCACTGTTTTCCCATTTCAATTAGTAACTATTTTGGAGGAAAGTACATTCAAGTTATGTAAACACTCCAATCCCCCATCAAATTTTTACCCCCTAGTTTTTGTATCCACTGCATTTCCTGGCAGACTGAGTAATTACAATGATGGCTGTCATACTGTCAACTTCTGATTCCCTCATCCCTTCTGTATTGCTTAGTTGGAACTCTTCTATAAAGAAAGGGTTCTCTGTTCTTAATTTACTTATGTTTTCATTTTTATCACAGGAGAAATTCAAGGATTCTTATTTTATTCAATGTTACAATCTATTACATTTATTTTGATGCTCAAATTTTTCAGAGTTGGCCAACAGAATTCCCTTTAAACTAGCATCTAGTTGACCTAGCACCATCCACATGTTCTGGAACCATCATTCTTGAGCATTTTCTGACTTTCTGGCATAAAAAGATGTTTATGATTCATCTTGTGCTTTTCTTGTCTCAGTCCTTAAATCACTCATTTTTTTTTTCTTGGAAGCCCTAATCTGTTAGTGGAGAACCAAGATCTAGATGCCTGGTGCACACAATGCTATCGGGCTGCTGTTGATTCCAGGTGCTTCCATTGCATACAGCTAAATACACATTTATATCAATATGCATTTCTGTATCAGTCTGCACACACTGAAAACTGTGAAAGGTATATAGGCTCTAAAAAAAGATATGAACTGATTTTGTAGTAATACCATGAAAGTTCCACCCTAAAATTTAAGCTGATGGCTTCCTTATCTCACCTCTTAACCTCTAGGTTGAGGGAGACATGGAAGATTTCTCTTTACCTGAATCTTAATTAATGTTAGGAACTAGATTAATAAACATTCTATTGGATGTTGAGCTAAGTTAATCTCTAGTGTCTTTTTCCCCATTAAAGGAGGCCTTATTTTTTTAATCTGAAATGATCCATATTTAAATACATTTTCTTCCAATTCAATTGAATTGCAAATTCAAGATAAACACAGCTTGAAAAGTCTACCGGCTACAAATGACCCCCTTTCAAAGAGAAATTATTAATTCAGCAAAACACCAAGGGAAATAAATACACAGTTCCGTAGCCAAGGTAAGCACACACACTGGATTGAGTCTGTAAGAAAAACATTCCTTTGTCAAAACTCTGTAATCTGACAAGCACCAATTCTGTTAGAAGCCTCATGGCTTGATATTTTAAATCAGTGCTTTCCTCAGTCAGACATCAGGTTTTTGTAAACCTGTGGTTTAGATTACATTTTAGATTATTCCCATCACTAAATGGTATGACATACATATTATGCAAGAGGTGTTAGAAAATGGACTCATAGTTAATTATATTTTGCATGGAACCTTGCACTAGTTACACATATGTTAGTATGTTTTCTATACATGTACAATCTAGATTTTTATAATGCATCTATATATTCTTTTCCATTTGTTATTATAATTCCTTGACAACAAGAACTACTTTGCCTTTGAAACGCTCCACAGATTCCAACACCAGGACCAGTAAACTAAAGAATGAAGTACATATTTTTAAAAAGAATCACCATACCGGTCTTGATTTTCTGAATTATTTCCAAATAAAAGTCTGAAAAATTAAAGCTTACGCTGTCATTATATATTAGAAATAATTATAGATATAGCACCAATTATTCTCATTATTTTCTGTCCTTTACTTAAGTAGGCCCTTGGATACACTTATCTCCAGGATTAACAAGAAACCGTTCTTTCTTACTGTTAACATGAGAGAATATTTAGAATAATTTCCTGATAGACCCCATGAAATAATGGACAAGAGCAAGTTAAGGGATGGGGGCACCTGGGTGCCTCAGTTGGTTAAACGTTCAAGTCTTGATTTCGGCTCAGGTCATGATCTCCTGGTCACGAGATCGAGCCTGAGTCAGGCTCTACACCGACAGCATGAAGCCTGCCTGGGATTCTCCCTCTCCCTCTTCTCCCTGTCCCTCCTCCTGCTTGTGCACGTGTTCTTTCTCTGTTTCTCTCAAAATAAATAAACATGAAAAAAAAAATTAAAGAATTTGGCTTATTTAAAAGGTAGGAATAGCCAAAACTAGGTATACATCATCAGTGGTGGGTAATAGTCAACAGATCTTTGTACATATTAAAATTGATTTTAATAAGAAGCAGGAAAATGAACCTACATTTATTTTATTTCACTACAATTTTGTTTTTTCTTTCAATTAATGATAGGAAAAGAGGAGTGTATCAATTCTAATGCTACATATTTCATTATTTCTAAAGCCTTTGAGATAATAGGCATTTTCTGAAATTTTTCCTCAGTAGATGGTGAGCATGATTCTCTCCTTTGCAGATACTGAAAATAGATTGTGAAGAACTTAGGCATCTGCATATACTAGAAACTAGAAATATATGTGCCAATATTTTAAGATATCCAATATTTGTGAAAGTTTAGATTTTTAGTCATATTATTGAATTTTGTTAACTTCATAAGATTAATTACAGATAGCGTATTCATTCTATCCAGGTTTTAGGAAAATAAAGGAAAAGTAGTTTTCTTGTTTTCTTAACACTTTCTATTCCACGACAAATTATTGCATTTAGTTGTATGAAGCAAAGCATCATAAGGAAACATAATCAAGTAATGGGCGCACTGTATTCTAGAAGTTTAAATAACAAACTCTTGGCTAGTATTTAAGCAGTTAGAGCTACTTGGACTAAAAGCATTGCCTTTTAAAACTAAAATCAAAATTAGATTGCTTTACATCTTCCCTGTGAGGTAGAGAACTGAAGGGACTCCATTTGAAAATGGGTCCATCTCTATGGTTTTTCTGCTGGGCCCAATTTACTCATGTTCTCTGAAGAAGCCAAAGAAGCTATGTTCCCACTTCGAGGGGCAAACAGGAAAAATAATCATTCTCTAAGTTTCGTCCTAGTCCCCAAACACCCGATAACACCCAAGAAGAGCCAGCTCCCATACATGTTCCAGGACGTTAACTTCAAACAAACGTCAGATGCTGCTGGCATCAATACGTCCACCTCAGGTAATTTGTGGAACAACCCCACTCTGGATTCCTGAAGGAGCCCACACCCTAGACCCTTTGCCAATATTAACGCCTAACTTCAAGCAACGTGAGACTCACTCTCCTTTCTTTTCCAAGTCTCCCAGACCCTCCATCTGCTAGGCTCTGTCTGTCACTCATGCTATTCAACACACTCTGTTTTCACTTTCTCTGGCTCGTGTTTGATTTCTATCCTGTGTAAAGCCAAGGGCCCTCTTGGCTGTCCTGCGGGACCCGTCCCCGGGTTCTTGGACCCAGCCTGTCTGCATCGCCTGTAAGGAAGACGATCAGACTAGGCAAAGATATTTTATACTCAGATTTTATATTTTCCAACCCACCACAAACTGCAACACTCAACAGACAGAAAAAATTCAGTTTAGGGAAAATATACTGAATTACTGAGTGGGAAAGAGAGAATCTCTTTTTAGGACATTTATTTTGTATCATTGATTTCATATATTTATATACTACATGTTCCTTTTGTATCATGTATGAATTATAAAAAATAGCATGAGTTGCTGTAATACTAAAAGACAAGATAACTCAGTGAGTTACTGACTGCGTTTTCTTCCCTTTATAAAGTTACAAAATACTCCATCATACAAAAAAGTAGAAGGAATGCAAAAAAAGAACCATGTCACACCTCTCTGGTTTAACAGTATTTGTATCTTGCCACAGATTTTCGATTATTTAAAAAATAAAACATACGGTTTTGAAGCTCTGCCTGGTACTTTGATCCTGCCACTGGAGAGAGAAACAACTGTTAGCTTTATCTTCTTCATATACTTTTTTTTTTTCATGTTTTAAACTTCCTAAAGTCAGCACATGTGTGTGCCACTCTGCGACTTGTTTTTACTTTCCACTCAGCAATGTTTTGGAGGATAACCCATGTTGTTATTCAATTCATTCGTTTTAACAAAAACACGAACAGCTAGGTAACCTGGGGGAAGTTACTTAGCTCTATGTGCTTCAATTTCCTCATCTATAAAATAAAAAGTATGTATATATAAGAGTGGGTTATAATGATAAGGTCAATTTGTGGGGGTGTTAAAAAGCTCAAGAAATAAAGTAAAACATCATTAGTGTCAGTATCTCTCTCTCAGGAATATTTACCTACAAGCTGAACTGCTGCGTCAGTGAGTACAAATAGTCCAACCCTGTGATACAATGAGAAATTATTCCTCCAAGGGAGTGTACCAAACTGGATTCTTGGTCATGTGTCTGAGGAAAAGTTTGTTTTGCTTATCTGCTAGTAAATATTTGGTATTGTAGAAGTTTCTTTGGTTGAAGGAACACATCTTTCAGAAACTTTGCCAGGTTGAAAAGTTGGTTCGAACACCCAAGACCTAGGACGACAACCATCAATGTGCTTCTCTGCTGAGTCAAAATGACCAAATGATGCTGCTGAGTCAAAATGACCGAATGATGCAATTGTTCTCTACTACTCATGGATAGTAGTCACCCTGAGACTGCCGTTTGCCATTGTGCTAGAGATTGTTCTCTGTTACATCTCTGGTTTACTGAACCCTTGTCTTCTTTCCAGATTTACTTCTTTTTTTGGAAAGGAACATCCCCTATTAGCTTCTTTGGCATGAAAGTAAAGGAGATAGAAAAAAATTGTATGCCTGAGAATATTTGCAAATAATGAATATAACAAATTCTATGACCGAAAATATTTGCATAACTCACACCTAAGTTATAATTAGCCTAGTAAAGAATTCTAGAAATAATTTTTCCTCAATTATTAAGGGAGTATTCTATTGTCCTTATGCTTGTGGTGTTACTGTTGAGAAGTCCAAAGACATTTTGATTCACTACCTGTTGTATGTGATACAGTTTTTATTTATTTTTTTCATAGGAAGTTTGGGGAACCTTCATGTTATCCTGATTGTCCTGAAATTTCATAATGACGTGCCTTTGTGTGGGTGCATTTTCATCCATTTGGCCAGAAACTATGTTTCTTGAAATTCTGAAGACACATGGCCTTCACTTATAAAAAATAATCTACAAATACTTTATAAATACATCCTTTCTATTTTCTCTCTCTAGAATTTCTATTATTTAACTTTTAAGAAAATATCTGCCATCTCATTTACTGTCTTTCCTACTGTTTTCTATTTCGTTATCTTTTTGCTTTATTTTCTGGGTGACTTCCCTCCTCAATTTTATTTCTCAAAAATTACACTGAATATTTTTTTTAAGTAATCTCTATATCCGATGCGGGGCTCAAAGTCACAAGCCTGAGATCAAGAGTCTCATGCTCTACAGACTAAGCCAGCCAGGCATCCCAATATTGAATATATTTAAAATTTCTCCTTACGTATTTTTTAAAGTTTATTTATTTATTTTGAGAGAGAGAGGGAAAGAGACTGAAAGTGGGGGAGGGGCAGAGAGAGAGAAGGAGAGAGATCACCTCTAGAGGCTTCTTGCTGTCAGCATGGAGCCTGATGCTAGAGGCTCGAACTCAAACCATGAGATCATGACCTGGGCTGAAACCAAGAGTCAGACGCATAACTGACGGACCACCGTCAGGTGCCACCCAGGTGCCCCTCTGCTTAAATTTTTAATTTATGAAATTATTTTTTATCTCCAACTGCCATTTAATATAGCATTTTATTCTTGTCAGTGTATAAATTAACTGTAATATAAAAACCTTAGTATTTCCAAGCGTTTCTTTCCTCTGTATAGTTTCTATTTCTCTTTTCTCTTTCTTTCCCTTTTTAATCAATGTTCCAAGATTTCCTCAGACCTGGAAGGCTTTGTTTGGGGAAACTGGATATCAGAATCTTTATGACTTTCTTCATGAGCTGGGGAGATTTCTAGCACAACTGTGTGCATGAGTCCTAGATCCCATGAAGCCAGGGCTGGAAACAAAAATTATACAGTTTAGGAGACATTTATAGCTCTGGGAGTAAATAAACTTGTCTTAGAGAGAGGCGTAAATAAAGAAAAAAGGCCTAAAGCCAAGCCTTTTTTTCAGGTAAGCCACACATTAGGGTTTTCTATGTGTTATACTCTAACTATGGTGGCGTCTTTAATATGTCTCATCTTGAAAAACTTCACATTTAATTCTTCTATATATCTACAAAATAATTCAGAGCTGCTTCATGTGTTTTAAGTGCTCTGTTTAAAGCATGTAACAGAAAAAGGGCATCAGAAAAAGTTAAAACAATTAACAACCATAATGAGAAAAATCATCTTTAAAAATTAATAAATCACATTAATACTCAAAATTATTAGATTCTATTAATACTGACAAACACGATGCTTTCATATAACTTCAGATATGTAAAGCTGACATTTTATAAAAGACTATCCGAACACAATCTGAGGTAAACAGTCACTTCTTATATTTTTGGGATACAGAAAAACAAATGTATGGTGTTAATAGCCCCCCCAGAAAAAAGATGAAGAAGCAAAGAAAATCAAAATCATATTATATGAATTACTCATTTAGTAGAAATAATTCCCAAAATTTGCTGCGAGGCATATTTCTATTTTTCATATGATTTTCAGTATAAAATTTAAATTGTGTATAATTAGAAAAAAATATTTTCCTAATTATCAAATTTTACCTAAGAATTTTACCTAAGAAGTCTTTAAATTATATCTCTGAATAAAAAAAGATAGCTTTATATTAGAGCTTTACGAATAATTCTCAAAATGTAAACATTAACACTGATCAATGCCTCAAGCATTAACAAAATTCCTTTCCCGAAAAGGAATATACAGTGCAAGAAAAGAAACTCCAGTACTGAGATTACTTACATTGTGCTTAAAAGAAATCAAAATGTTTTAGAACACTGGTTATTAAAAAGAAATTCCAGCTCCCTTACTACTTATTACTAGTAATGTCATATATTACTGTTCCTTTTCCTGTAAGTTGAACTTAAATAACGGTTTTTACCCTTTCTTCACTAACGCCTGTGTTTGGTTACAGTAATCTTCTATAGGGACTGTCCCCACACATGTCTAACACCCACCCTCTGCTAAGCAAGAGGAAATGACAGTGACATATATTAATGTGCAGAGTAAAACATATACCAGGTACATTCCACCTTATTTAAGGGTTTACAGCATGTCAAATGCTATAAATATTTCTCAAAAAATTCAACATATTCAGAAACTGTTAACTGCAAACAAACCTTTTTTCTTTTCATCTTTTCACATAATGAAATTGTGATTCTCAAGAAGAGAACAGTAGCCAAGACAAAATGGTGGACGCGACATTTTAAAACACGTGTGGGCAGAGAATAAAACATGAAAAATGAATCACTGCCATTTATAATTCTGGCTTTGCAACTTGCTACAATGTGAGGAGTACTTCCCCAAGGAGATAAAATACTTATTTATTTTAAGATATCCTTGGAAATTTCTGAGAGAAAGTCCAGGCAAGGATTTATTTAAAAATCCATACAATTATCCATACAATATGTATAGATACAATTATCCATACAATAATCCATACAAAAACATGGTTTTGTTGCTAATTATTGGCATTCATATTAGAGTAGTTAACACTAACCAAAGATCCTAACATGACCACACTTTCTTCATATGTATTAGATTTAATGATATTTGGTGTGGCAATGGGACAAGACAGACTCCAAAATTATTCTCTTTGTTGTCTTCACGAACACTTCTGGGAAAGAGGTCTCATTTTAGGATAAAAAAAAAGAGTAGTTTATCTAATTTTTACCTTCTTTAACATGAGCACATAGCAGCACACATGTAAGCGTATTCATGTTTCTAAGTATGCTCATCTAAAGGATGCCACAGGCTATTCCTGAGGCACAGTCCATAGTATCGACTCAGAGCGGAAACACTTTTAAGGGAGTTGTGTGTATATAATAGTGCCATTGCTCAGTTGGAACCTTTTGCTTGATGTAACACCAAAACCTGGAAATGAATCGTGTTTGCTGAGTAGAGAAAAGAGACAAACACGCAGCTATCATCATTCAAGCAGTAACAATACATTTATGCTAAAGCAGTAATTTCTTCCTAGTGAACTCTCATAAAGGCATTCAGCAAAGCATCATCACTTATCCTCCATGGCATTCACATTGTTGGGCTCTGAATACACAAATCACCGTAACAACATGGAAAATGAACAAATATGATCACATTTGAGTTTTGTTGTTCAATGATTTCAGCACTTTTCTTGATTCAATATGTGCCCAATTGTTCCTTATGAGCAAAATTGAATGATTTTCACCATTATGTTGCACTTTCTTCTTTAGAAGAACTTAGAAAAGTCTCTAGAGAGGTTTTTATATATTCCCAAAATTTCACAATCTACTTTTACTGGTTTCAGAAATTATTACAAAACACCCATTTGATGAAAACTATTACATTCATAACTTCTTTCTCCCTTAACAACCCTGAAAATTTTCATTAGATTTCAAGGTGTTCTCTCTCTTACCAGTAAAATTCTGATCATGTAGGAGTATCCTGCCTAAACATGTTACCACACTGGAGGGTCCTATAGAGTCATTTCTCTTTTTCTCTGCCTTCATTCTGACCTCTATACTTAATGATATTGAAATGCTAATTGCAGATCAGGTCCTTGCTCTCACATTTGAATTAAACTCTCTCTCTCTATATTATAAACTGATTTTAAATCCCAACATATTTTAAAATTAATGATATTCTAAATTAATATTTTATACTCATATACTATCTCAAGTCTTCTGACCAAATTTCAACATTTCAAATACAATTACTGTTCAATTCAGATCTGGCCAAATCTAATTCCTCTTTTTCCTGAACTTAGGTCTTTCTTGAGAGAGAGAGAGAGAGAGAAAGAGTGTGTGTGTGTGTGTGTGTGTGTGTGTACACACATATGTATACACACATATGTATATACACATATATGTGTGTATGCACATATATATGTACACACACACACACACTTAACTTTAACCTGAATGATGCGTGTTATACTTTTTTCTCCTACAAGACTGAAACTTCTAATAATAGGTGGAAAAACACATTGCTGTATTTTCCATAAAGTACAGGTAATTGCCTATAGAATGCAAAAATTAAAAAAAAAAGTATGTGTGGGGGAGAGTGCACACAAGGACTGATTCATTTCTCCCAGAATCATTTCGATACGGCACCACACCCAGCTGACCCAGAGCCTCCTTTCATCGTTCTCACCTGTTTGTGGTCCCTTCTGAAAAACTTGCAGTGATTTGAGAAATTCATGTTCCCTTTGATTTAGTAAATGAAGTTTTCTTATTAATATTTTCAAAATTAAATTATCATTACCCAAATACAGACTACAAAATGTTTGTCAATCAAAATCTAAACAACTTCTAAAAATAATAGCAGAATGGCAGATCATATCACTCTTTTGACTGTACAATTTCTCTGCAGGAGCAAACCTTAGTTAGATAAGGAATATTTAACAATGAGCAAAATTTTCTTGGTAAAATACTACTTGAACCTCGGAAGGGAATGCATGGAAATTAGAAAACCACAACCAGCCATGGAATATGGCAGAATACTCTTCAAACAAACAAACCTAAAACAAAAACAACTAAGACTAGATATCGACTTGGAGTTGTAAACAACAAGGAAATTGAGAGGAGAAGGTTAAAGGACCATAAGTGCAAGTGCTGATCACGGTCTTAGGAGGCAGAAGTGCAGTCAGACTTCACCAGGTACAAGTTGTTTCTGTGATGCATTTGAAAGCCTCAAGTGAGTAGGACCAAGTTTTGTAAAACATGTTGTCCCTCTGTATACCTGGTAGTAAACTGAGCTAGGTATCCTGGGCAAGTCTTTCATTGAGTAACTAAGACTCAGCATGGATATCAAAACTTTGACGTGATAAGCATTAAAAATTAAAACATTAAATTACGGAAACAAATACACCCATACAAGTTCAAACATCATTGTTCTTTTTTAAAAAAAATTTTTTTTTCAACGTTTATTTATTTTTGGGACAGAGAGAGACAGAGCATGAACGGGCGAGGGGCAGAGAGAGAGGGAGACACAGAATCGGAAACAGGCTCCAGGCTCTGAGCCATCAGCCCAGAGCCCGACGCGGGGCTCGAACTCACGGACCGCGAGATCGTGACCTGGCTGAAGTCAGACGCTTAACCGACTGCGCCACCCAGGCGCCCCAAAACATCATTGTTCTTAAGATCTCTTTGCAAATATGACCTCTTCCCTATCTCCTGCATCTACCTTTTCTTTTTCTCTAACAGACCAAAGTCTGATCAAATATTAAATATCGTCCAAATCTATGTGGCAGCCTTAATTTATCAGGATAAGCCAAGTAGACTTTTATTTTGCTTGGCAAACCTAAAGATGGTTTTAGAAACAAAGAATTTTTAAAATATTTTTACTTGATATATGTGTTTTGCAAAGAAAATGTTTGTGAAAATAAAACTTTTTCTATTACTTCAGCTTGTCAAATTTACAAAGCTGATTTTTGTTGTCTGTTTGCTTTTCTGAAACTATTTCACAAAACACAAATCACCATAATATAAGCCGTGTGCCCTTTGGTGGAAGACTATAATTACTTTAAGAATTCAGAAGAAAGACAAATCACTTTCCCCACGATGATTATAAACATTTTCATGGAAATCTAAGTGATTGAACTAATAAATGAATTCAGTGAAATTGCAAGATAAAAATTCAACACAGAAATTCAGTTGTGCTTCTACACTAATAATAAACTATGAAAATAGAAATTAAGAAAACAATCCCATTTATAATAGCATCAAAAAGAGTATATACTTAGGAATAAATTTAACCAAGGAGGTGAAAGATCTGTATGCTGAAAACTAAGACACTGTTGAAAGTAATCAAAGAAAATACAAATAAATGGGAAGATATTGTGTGTTCATGGATTAGAGGAATTATTGTTAAAATGTCCATACTATATTGGGGCATCTGGGTGGCTCAGTCGGTTAAGCATCCAACTCTTGACCTCGACTCAGGTCATGATCTCACGGTTTGTGAGTTCGAGCCCTGCATCAAGCTACACACTGTCAGTGCAGAGCCCGCGTAGGATTCTCTCTCTTCCTCTCACTCTATCCCTCCCCCGCTCACAAGTGTTCTGTCTCAAAAACAAAAACAAAACTTTTAAATGTCCATACTATAGATTTGAGATAATACAAAGCCATCTACAGATTCATGCAATCTATCGAGATTTCAATAGCATTTTTCACAGAAACAGAAAAAACAACCCTAAGATGCTTATGTAACTACAAAAGACCCCACAGAGCCAAAGAAATCTCGAGAAAGAACAATGATGGAGGTATCACACTTCCTGATTCCATACTATAATACTGCAAAGCTACGGTAGTGAAAATCGTATGGTACTGGCCTAAGAACATGCATAGACCAATGGAACAGAATCAAAAACCCAGAAATAAGTCCAAGAATGTACGGTCAACTATTATTTGACAGAGAATCAAGAATACTCAATGGGGAAAGGATAGTCTCTTCAAAAAATGGTGCCTGGATATTCACAGGCAAAGAATGAAACTGGACCCCCATCTTACACTACTAACAAAAATTAAGTAGATATGGATTAAATTCTTCAATGGAAGACCTAAAACCATGAAACTCCTAGAAGAAAATACATTGGGAAAGATCCTTGACGTTGGTGGCAACGATTTCTTGGATAGACCAAAAGCACAAGCAACAAAATAAAAAACACACTGGACTACA
This sequence comes from Felis catus, assembly GCF_018350175.1. NCBI lineage: Eukaryota > Metazoa > Chordata > Mammalia > Carnivora > Felidae > Felis > Felis catus. Next base: position 160,242,876 of record NC_058369.1, on the reverse strand, counting down.
TCAAACTAAAACGTTTCTGCAAAGGAAGATCAACCAAACAAAAAGGCAACCAATAAGACAGGTGAAAATATTTGCAAACCATACATCTGATAAGAGGTTAACATCCAAATATAAATAACTCATACATAACAAAAACAAATAATACAATTCAAAAATGGGCAAAAGACCGGAGTAGACATGTTTCCAAAGGTACACAAAAGGTGCTCGACGCGTCATTAATCAGCAGGGAGATGCAAATCAAAATAATAGTTAGATACTACTGTACACCTCACAGGAGATAACAAGTGCTGACAAGGCTGTACACTGTTGGTGGAAAAGTAAGTCTGTACAGCCGCTATATAAAATGTTCCTGTGGAAGCTGGTGGGAACTTAAATTGATACGACCACTAGAAAGCTTCTTCAAAAAATTAAAAATAAGATTACCATAAGGTCCAGGAATTCCACTTCTGGGTATACATCCAAAGGAAACAAAATCATTATGTCGAAGACATGACTGCAATCCCATGTTCACTGCAGCACGATACGCATTATGTAATAAATATTTAACGTATTATTACACGGCCATAAAAAAGAAGTAAATCCTGCCTTTTGTGACAACATGGATGGCACTTGAGGGGATTATGCTAAGTGAAATAAATTAGATGTAGAAAGACAACTACTGCATGAACTGACATCTGGAATCTAAAATACTCAAACTAAGAGAGAGTAAAATGGTGGTTGCAAGGGGTTGGTGGGAGGCAGAAATGGGGAGATGCTGGTCAAAGCATACAAACTTGCAGTTATAAGATCAGTAAGTTCTGGGTGGGGTACCTGGGTGGCTCGCTTTGGTTAAGTGTCCAGATCTGGATTTCAGCTCAGGTCATGTTTCACGTTTCATGAGATTGAACCCTGCATCAGGCTCAGCACTGACATTGCGTCTGTTTGGGATCCTCTCCGTCTCTCTCTGTCCTTTCCCTGCTCAGACTCTCTTTTTTTTTAATGTTATTTTTGACAGAGATGGGGGGGGGAGGGAGAGGGAGAGAGAGCATGAGCAGGAGAGGGGCAGAGAAAGAGGGAGACACAGAATCCAAGGCAGGCTCCAGGCTCTGAGCTGTCAGCACATAGCCCGACGCGGGGCTCGAACTCACGGACCGTGAGATCAGGACCTGAGCTGAAGTTGGACACTTAACCGACTGAGCCACTGAGATGCCCACTCAAAATAAACACTTAAAAAATAATAATAAAATCAGTAAGTTCTGGGAATCCAATGCACAACATGGTGACTAGTTAAAAGTACTATAGTAGTTAAAAATACTGTGTTATATACTTGAAATTTGCTGAGAAAGTAAATATCAAATGTTCTTGGTGCACAGATAAAAAAAGGTAATTCTGGGAAGTGAAGGATATGTTAACCAATCTTATGTGGAAATAATTTCCCAGTATATATGTATAGCGAACCATCACACTGTGCATCTTAACTTACACAGTGTTATATGTCAATTACATCTCAATAAAACTGGAAATAAAAGGAGCTGTCTACAGGAGAAAAATTATGTGCTACACATGCAAGTTCTTTAATACTGAATTTTGTCAAACATTGGGTAGACGACTATTTTCCGGGAACATTTTCAGGTGATTTAAAGATGAATTAGATAGTCATTAAGATTCCTTCCAAAAAGTGCTTAAAACATGATGGAGAGGCATGTCAAAGAACATGGGATCCAACTGGAAAGGCTCTCCGTGGCAAAATCAGAGAAAATTTTGGGAAAAAATAAGCATCGATAGCAATACATTATAACCCATAAAACAAGAATACAGGAGTCTGTACTAATAGTGAGAAGAAAAAGTTCTTCCTTACAATTATTCCAATTAATAAATGTAGAAGGAATGACAGAAATAGAGTGTAACTATTTGGCCAACATCACAGTAGTTAGAATCACAAATGAATGCTAAAATTAATAGGTGGTTGTTAGTTGATAAAGTATAATGATACACAAGATTTTCACATAATCTTAAAGTGTTTCCCCACAATGTACTTGTTAATTATAAAAAGAAAGAGTAATTGTAAGATGGAGAAGTCACTTTAAGTGATCAATGTTAATGTCACCTGAAATGAGATGCATCAAACACCTTGTGCTTCCTGATATGATGCGCTGACAAGGGTATGCCATCATTTGCCAAAAATGTGTGAACTGAAGAAATTTTCAACAAATTCAAAATAAGAGACATCTGGGGCGCCTGGGTGACTCAGCTGGTTAAGCATCTGACTTCGGCTCAGGTCATGATCTCAAGATATATGAGTTCAAACCTCAAGTCAAGGTCTGTGCTGACAGCTCGAAGCCTGGAACCTGCATTTGGATTCTGTGTCTATCTTTCTCTCTGCCCCTCCCCCGCTCATGCTCTATCTCTGTCAAAACTAAACATTAAAAAAAAAATAAGCAAAATGAGACACAGTCTACAAAATAATTGGCCATCCCTCTTCAAGCTTATGGAAGACAAAGAAAGACCCTAGAACTGTCCAAATTAAGAGAGATTTCAAAGACATGACAATTAAATGCAATGTGTTGTCCTGGTCCAGAAAAAAAGACACTAACTGGGTAGGTGGTGAACTCTGCATAAGGTCTACAGACTATGTTATTTTGGGGATAGTTATCATATCATTGTACTGTAGTTATATAAGGTGTTGACATTTGGGGAATCTAGGTAAAGTTATATGGAAAGTCTGTGTTATTTTTAACTTACAGAAGTTGAAAGGAATTCTGAAATGAAAAATTAAACAAGAATGAATGAGTGAATGAATGAATGAATGAATGAAAACATTTTATAAAAAATTGGGGGGGGGGCGGGTGGAGCTAGGTACGATAAGCAGCACACACAAGAAGAAATGCTAAGAGTCAATGGCACCAAAAAAGTAAAATGTGTCCTTGAAAGGATAAGGGTGCAATAGTTGTATGGTCCAGATTGTGGGGGTCCTTCCACTTTAAGCTAAGGCATTTGTATTTTATACTATCATGGAGAACCAATGAGTTACTGTAATGTCTAATGACAAGCTCATGGAAGAGTCCAAGTTCACTTCTCTTTCCCTGGGGAAATTGTACCCAGTAACTGGCCAAAGTGGAGTAGAATTCCCAGGCTCATCACCCCAACTCAGAACAATGGTGAGGAGCCATCCTAGATTCAGAACTTCTAGCGAGGTCAGCTGAAAGCTTTGTTAAGAGGAACTATACTCCAACTTCTCCCTCTTCCCAATCCTCCCTCCTTATTTCACAGGTGGTGACCCCAAGAGCACCCTTAATAAATTCTCTACATGATAATGTTCAGCTCGCAGTTAAATCCAATCAGTAACAGAATCAAAGATGGTGCTGAGGATTGGAGGTTGGGTGATGCCACGCACTAAGAAGTTTGTAGGCAAGGAAAGGAGGTTATGAGAAAGGAAGATGGAGAGAAGAAAAAATGAAGAGTGGATTTCAGCAAGCTAAAACTGAGGAGACTATGGGGTACCAGGTAGAAATGTCCAGCAGACAACTGGAATACACAGGGCTTGAATCTGCAAGCCAGTTCAGAAAAATGAATGCAAACACTGCCCTCATCCACATAGTGAAAATAGTTCAACTCCTTTTGAGTGGTGCTGCTGCTGCTGTTGGCTCTATTATCCTGTGAGGAAATCCAAATAGCCTAAGATCTATTATTTGATTTCTGATAAGATTTCTTTTAAACTAAATTCTCTTTGGTCTGTGTTTAGTCATGTGTTCAAATGGTCTAGCTGAGGATTTAGATTAGCATCTTGGACAAGTTTTGAGCAATGTTAAACCATTTCATCTGCTCAAAGATACAATAACTGCTTCTTTTTAAAGCTTCCAATGAGATAAGAAATACCCCCTACTCAAATAAGTCATTTTAGTCAGGGACAATATAGAACTCAGTGAAGCCCTGAATTTTAACAAATAAAAAGTTCAAGCTTTTCAAAGAAAATCAGGCTATCAGAATTCAAACAGACCTTCTGGGAGTGATTTAATGTATTTTTTTCTGCCTCTGTGGAGGATGGAACCTGAATGGTACCTAACTGTGATGTGAAAATGAGATAGAAAGCATATCCCAATCTATATATAAAAATACTTTGTTTTCTTATTCTGAGCACTTACCAAAAGCCATTTTAAACAGTTCTGGTAAAGATTTTCTTTCTCTGGCCATATGAATTTCAGAAATGTTATATCCACATGTTAAAGTTTTATTCATTTAATATGACCATAAATTTATTCACTTTACACAACACATTCAAAGATATTTCCTTGTATGGAAGTTTAATACCATGTGCATTAGAAAGTGAACTTGAGAGAAAAATATGTTAATTCATCAATTTACTCATTTGGTTAAATATCAGTTGAACTAAGTGCTGAACCCTATAGCTTTATAAAGTAAAAGACCTTTAATGAGGAAACTGAGGCCTTGGGAACAGAGTTAGGATATTTGGGCAAGAATTAAAATTTACTAAGGGCCATTGTACTATGCTAGATTCTTTAACAAAAGGTTATCTTCTTGAATTCTTATCATCACCCAATTGTTACAGGATGGTCATAAGGTTATGACCATCCTCCATTTACCCATGGTGCTAAACAATGAAATGGAGATCTACAGAGGCTAAAGTATGCCCAGGGTCACATCATTAGTAAGTTTTCCACTTGTCCCTGTTATATTTCCATGAATATATTACACAGTCATTCAGTGAACAGACTGGTACTATGAGAAACACACTTTCCAGTTTATTTCTATGATAACACCATCACAGTAACTTACATGTGTCTTCAAAGACTCACAAGAAAGACGGAATAAGGCAAGAAAGAGGTCTCCATTTTAGACTAACTTGCAAGCTTTCAAATTAGTCCACTCTGTATAATAATTCCTATTCATCTTAATCTTATTAGTTTCTCACTATTTGCTTAATCTCAAGAGTATACCGTCAATAGGTATCGGCATGGTTACAATTAAATATTTACATTTCCCTTTATTTATATTTAGCTTTTCCCACAAAAATACAGGTTTATCATGCAGGAAGAAAAGTGGGAGCAATGAGTATGAATTCAGGCATTTCTTCATTACAAACACTTAAAAATTCAAAAACTGTTATTCCAAACCAACCTTAAAGAAAATGATCGTTCTCCATTTACAATACATTCTTAAGATGTATGCAGTGAAGAGTAATACTAACAATAATACCCAAATCATACTTTGGAAGATTTCTCACAAGAGTTCAACATTTTTCAGGGGCACGTATTAACTCACTGTATCCGTAATGTTGGAATCAAAAGACCAACCTGGCATTTAAACCCTTAGTCACTGGTTTTGCTCAGCATCAAAACTAGAGCTTGGATTCACTGACTTAATTGAACTCTTTCTAAAGGCCGTGTTCCTTGTTGAGAAGTTAACAAATATCATCTAATATCGTGATCAACAAAAATTGATACATAATATCACACCCATTGCATGAACTACTGAAATGAAAATAGTAGAGCAATTTGCTCTAAATCCCACATCTTGGGACTAAAAATCTACAACCCCAGGCCATTTGACCTCAACACCCTTGATCTCAACAAGTGATTTTAAGAATTTGCTACTTATTTCTCAGTGGCACACCGCAAGACGTTTGGTAAAATGTTACTACAGAACATAGTTAGACTCAATTGGGAAGCGCAGCCGTATCAGCAACACTGGAAATTTGCTAGAGAAAGCAATTCTCCAGCCTCCCCATGTTATCAAATCAGAACCTCTGATGGTAGGGCCTGATAATCTGCTTTCAAGGAGCTCTCCACAGGATTCAGCTATTTCAAGGAACCACACCACTGGAAGAAGTGAGAAATCCTGGCCTTGGAGGTGAGAATTAGCACCGTAAAAGGCTATTTGCTCTTCAAAAACTATTTTTCTATCTTTAACTATCACAACAGGTAAGCCAAAAAAAAATGTGGAAGGAATTTTTCTCCAATAGAATGATTCCCTGCAGTTTCTTTAGGGATAGATATATAAGCTCATTTATACATAATGATTGCTAAGTGTCAAGTGCCAGTAAAATCAAGTCATATATAATCTATGTAAACCAAAGATCTCTTTAAAAAGTATTTTATTTTTATTTCCTTAAACGTTTATTTATTTTTGAGAGAGAGAGACACAAAGTGTGAGCAGGGGAAGGGCAGAAAGAGAGGGAGACACAGGATCCAAAGCAGACTTCAGGCTCCAAGCTAGCAGCACAGAGTCCAGTGTAGGGCTCGAACTCACAAACTGTGAGATCGTGACCTGAGCTGAAGTCACATGCTTAACCAGGAGCCACCCAGGTGCCCAAAAAAGTATTTTGTTTTTTAAAAAATTGCAACCCGAAGGAGTGCAGAAAATAATTTTTTAAAAGAACTAATCAAGATGTTTTTAAATGAACTTTTTTAACATTTAAGTGTTTTGGCTCTCTATGGTTCACACACACACACACACACACACACACACACACTAATGAGCCAGGTGTGGACACAGGTTTTGTATACAGGTGACAGTTGGCCAATGGCATTATTTAGTACCTCTAATATTGTCTAAAAGAAATATTAAATACTTTAAATATAAACCTCTCATTCCTATGCATGGTTTCTCTATTTTAAAAGAAAAAAAAATGGTAAATATTTAGGAAAAACTTGTTGACTCTGCTGATGGTTAACTTTTTTGAAGACGACTATTTGAACTAATAAGGTAGTTCAGAATAGAAGTTAAGAATAGTCACAATGGGAAATTTCAAGCATTCTCCACAAGCACTTGTGTTTAGGTATTTTGCAGATATCTGACATATCACCACAAATACTGAAAAAAATAATAATAATGAACTGGAGTTCCAGGTCAATGTCCTACATTCATTGATGGCACTTCACAGAATAATTAAGGAAGCCTGTTGTTTACCTCCTCTATTCATAACCATTTTCATCGCTCTATGAATTAAATTAACAGTATTCACTCCATTATAACTACACAGAAGTGATTCAAAACAGTGTGAAAGCTTTAGCCTAGAATTGTGTGTTTTTGTGGCAAAAGGTTAATTTCACTATATTCATCCCATTAGAATTCAAAGACAGCTATTTCACTCAGATGCTGAAACACATGAATTGGGACTGTCAAATGCAAATTCCACTAAAATTAAATGCCTACTTAAAAAGAATTGTGCTTGCATTTCAAAAGCATCACATTTAGCTGATGGCATGCAAAACTGTCAGAATATAATACTGATTTATAGGATTTCCACTGCCAGGAGACATTGGGGAAAAGAGGAGAACCAGAGGGATTCAAAAGAAACCTGATCTTTTCATGAAGGAAAAATATTAGGGATAGAGAAGTTATAAAAATAATGAGATTGTGGAGCTACTTCAATGAACCGCACCATGGGGAAAAGTGAGAATTCCTGGCCAGGAGGGCAGCAGCTTCTCCTTCTTCCTATTATTGTCACGTCTTTTCAAGAACACGATGCATTAGCTCTCTACAATGACACCTCCTTACAGTCACTTCTAAACCAGAAGCCATCCTTCATGCAAAGAGAGCACAAAGTGGAAAGAATGAGGTGAGAGAGTAAGAATGAAGGGAAAGAGTAAAGACAAAGGGGAACCGTGAGGAAGTGAAGGCAAAGGCAGGCTGAGAAATTTAAAAAGGTAATGAAAATGAGGGAGAGGAAAAACAAGGAGAAACACAGAACCAGCAAAGAACAAAACAGCCTATTTGCATATATCCTTTTCTACTTGCTCATCATTCTTCATTTAGTTTGGAAAAGACAATGAATATGCAAGAGAACATCATCCATGTAGATCCTCCTCACTGACAGTGTTTATAACAGGTCAGATACACGCATTCTTCTTCACGATTTTTAAACTATTAATCAGTCCCTGCACTTTGTAGAAGGTAAATACATTTCTTTCCAGCCTTCGTGGCTGGATAAGAACAGATTTACCCTAGCAGACCTGGAGCATGCCCTCACAATTCGTGCTCCGTCGAAGATCTCTGTAACAGGCTGAGAAGAACGCAGAGCACCTGTTTGCCAATGCGCCAGAGGGAAAAACAAGCGTCATTAGGGGTGCATCCGCACATACTCTGCTTTATCTTAAAACAGAAAATGTAAATATGATACAGAAAGCAGTTTAGAGTCTGTGGGGGTATTTATGGTGTGGGAGGATTCATGAAGCCATTCACTAAAGCACCCATACGTCTTGCTTCAGGTCAATAATTGTACTTGTTTTATTTTTTGCCTGTGAATTTTGTACTTTCTCTCAAGTACAGATTGGAGGATATGCTGAGTTTCCTGGGCAGTAGGTTAGGGGAAATATAGGGCACTCTTTCTATAGGTAAGAGGGTAAATACAATTTTGACCTAATCGTAAGCAAGAAATGAATGCATTATTTCCTTCAGATTCCCACCTCGATTCAATATGATATTTCAACAGAAAAAAAATTAAAGCCCTAAGAACGTTTGTCTCTGGAATGGTTATTAATATTTGTATAATTATTAATAATATATTAATAATAATTTAGTAACATTATAACTGTTATACAAGTTATAATATAATTATTATATATAACAAGTTATATATAACAAGTTATACAATGTATATTATTACACAAATTATTATTAATAATTGTACACTAGAAGGTGGAAATAGATGGGTGGAGTTCTTCTATTTTAACAACTTTTCAGCCTATTATTTTAAATGGGTAGTTATCAAATAAAACTATCAACGTACATGATGTTAGCACTCCACAATAAAACAGGTTTAAACTATTAGCGACATATTTTCTCTATCTGTACATTTTTTTCTTTTCATAACCTCGTCAAAAGCCCCTGGATATGTGTAGGTAATAACCAATAGATATCAAACATATAAAACTTAAACAAGACCACAGAATTGGAAATGGGCATTTATTTTCAATTGCTGTTAATCCAAACACAGAGGTAGAGCTGTCTTTTCTTCTCTGGACCTTTTGACATTTGCGGCAACACATTCTGCATTTTACTCTGTCATCTGTGATATTGGAAATGAAACGCTGTGTCTGATCAGAAGCATCGAGCATGAAGCCAGGCAGAAGATACATAAGTATCTCACGGTCCATCGCTCACGGTGATTGAGCTAGTGGCATCTAAAAGGGACACAGAGAGGTCTGACACACAACACCATCTCTCACTCTCAAGCTCACACACATACCAATACACATACACGTGAAGAAATGGCCTTCTCCGTCTGGCAGCTACTAATTGGCTAATTGAGCATTAAGGCCTTCAAACAGTGCTCAACATGAGCAGGACCGAAAATTCTCCCCTTCTCTACGGACCTAGGATGACTTCTTACAGTCTCATTAGCGTAAATACATAGAAAAAGGTGTGGGGGTGGCCAGTATTTATGTTACAATTTGACGGCATATAACACCAACTCACATTTCATGTACTTGAGGCATATATTTTATTAAATTCTGTCACAAAAACTGTATATAGAATATAACAGTTAATGTGTTATAATCCACACGTATTTTAAACAAAACTGATCTAAATTAGCTCTGAATGGTGTTTTCATTTTCTTCTCTCTCTATACCACAAGTGAGTAAACAAAAAAGCCCGTGAGCCAAATTCAGCCCATCACCTATTTTTGGATGACTCATGAGCCAAGAATGAATTTTGCATTTTTAAATGGTAGGAGAAACGAAAAAAAAAAGATGTTATATGACGGATAAATTCAAATTCTGGTGTCCATCAGTAAAGATTTATTGGAACACATTCATGCTTCCTAGTTTACATACTGTCTATGTCTCCTTTCGTGCCATGATGACAGAACTGAATAGCTTGTGACAGAGACCAAATGTATCCTGCAAATCCTAAAATATTAACTGTCCCTTTTCAAAAAAACATTTGCCAGCTATTGATTTATACAATGTTCATCTACTTCAACCAAAGTAGAAATAGTTAAGTCTCAGAGTTTTGGTTTTAAGCCTTAAGAGACTACAAACATAATCTCTTCTAAAAAATTAATTCTTAACTCAGTAATTTATTAAAACGTAACTATTCCCTTGGCTCTTCTCCCACCTCAAACCTGTACTGAAATAATATTTTATATTATAGAATACTCTAAACCAGGATGCAAACTGTCCAATAATGAAACCAAAATATGCTTTTAGATTAAAAAAAAAAGTAGAAAACAATACAAATGAGGTAGATAAGATACATCAAGGAAGAGAGTCTACACTTTTACTAGTTTGGCCCTATTCTTATTTTCCACCATTCTCATCTTTGCTTTTCTATCACAAAATTTACATGAATAAATTAGAAATAGCTTTGAATTACCATAATTTCTGTATGTCTTCTCTCTTCTGGTAAATTATAACTTTGTGAGAATAGGCACAGGGTATTATGGTAGCACTGTATTTCGAAACAATCAGTGAATATTTATAAAACGAAAATGTCCTCACTGCAGATTTCTCCACCATCCAGGAAGCCTGGTCTCTGCCCATCACCATTGGTGCCTCCCTTTGCATAACAGCTGTACATCCACGGACTACATTTTTTGGCTCCCTTTCACACACACGGGCCTTGTGTTTTCTGCCAAGAGAATGTGAGCAGAGTGACGAATCTGATTTCTAAGTTAAGGAGCGTAAAAAAGACTCATGCCTTCTCTCTTTCCAAACTCAGTGACTGAATGCAAGGGACTCTGGGCTCCAAGGCAGGAGAAGACCAAAAGAAGGAAGGAACCTGAACCATGAGTCACCATAATGGAAGCTTCGCACCAACCAGGAAAACCTACTTTGGACTGTTGTGTGATTGAGAAGAAAGCACGAGCAAACCACTGTCATTCAGGGATTTATTTATTATAGCAGATTATTATACCCAATAATGCCAACTCTACTTTTTATTGCAAAATATAAAGGATATACTCAGTCCTTATCTCTATTAGGTTTTCCACAGCGTAAACAGTATTGATCACTTGCTTCCTTTTGAAATTCCTTTTAACTCTGCCCTTTGCTTCCTTGATTAGGGCCATTTCTACACAACCCCATCCTCCCAACACACACACACATCCCCCCACTCTGAGGTTTCCCTTGGATGTCCCTGGCTTCCTTTCATCCTCCTTGGCCAGCTCCTCTTCTGTTTCAAAGTTCATATTCTCCAAAAACTCTGTTGTAGGGCCTTTTCTTACCCAGAGCAAAATCACCCACTTCAAATCTGTGGAAGAAGCCTTACTGTACTGACTAGGACCTTCACCTACAGGAAGGTGGCATTTCATGACTTAGGTCAAACCCTCATAAAACACACAGGAAACATGAAAATGTTACACCTTCCTAATGTGATTTATATTTCACCGTCCTCCTCCAAAGTTTTTCTATAATAAGGAGTCAGTAATACAGAGACTTCAGCTAACGTGGTCATTTTTTCCCTATTATAATGTATCTTTCTTAGTGCCCTCAATTACCATACACAGATTATACTTTATTTACCCTATGCATAATCTATGGGAACTAGAATTCTTTATCCCTTCGACAAATATTTATTGAGAACTTATCATGAGCTAACAACACTGCTCAAAGTGTTGGAGGTACAGGGGTGAAAAGGAGAGTCTGTATCTTTACTTTCATGGATCTTATTTCAAGGGAGGAGACAGGCGATAAAGATATAAAATAATTCAAACAACGGCTATAATAGTCATAACCACATTCATGGGAATAAATAGAATAAAATGTAATTATGGGGGAAGGGTCAGTTTGAGGAACAGTAAAGCACTCTTTGAGGAGACAAAATGAGATGATACCTAAAAGTGAGAAGGAATCAGCCATACAACTATCCAGGGAGGCTATTCCAAGAGGAAAAGTTAAGTATAAAGAAGGCAATAATCTCAGGTAAGCAAGTGAAAGACTGCAGCGTGGCTAGAATACAGCACAAGAAGAGGCCAAAAAGGCAGACAGGAAACTGAGCATGGGAAGGAACGGGGGTTTTAGATATTCCAAGTGCACTGGACAGCGTCAGGAGGGAAGGCAACTGAGAGAACAGAAGTCTTAGGGGACTTATGTGTCTTTACCACTAATAAAATGGATGTGTTTGGGAAAGCCACTTAATTTATTGGGCTTTTGAATTTGCAAAACATGGGGTTTGGAAATGATGGGCATTAATGTTTTATCTGGATCTAGAAAATCAACAGATCTTTAGAACTTTTACAGGTTGTATTATCTAAAACACAAGTTAACTTTAGTCAAACACTCAAAATTTTGAAGGCTATCCTTCCTTTTTTTACTGTGACAAACTTTTATTCATACTCTTACTTTAGTATAATTTCTCTCTCCTTATCTATTTTCCCAAATAGACCGAAAGCTACTTAAGAGGTTGGGCCTTTTTCTATCAATTTTTGGATCTTCAGCAATGAGCATCTCATACTCATTCAATGAATACATATTGAATAAACACGTTGAGAGTTAATTGTGTAATGTCTATTCAGTACAATGAAGACAGAAAAGTCCCCCTTCTTAAAAATTCTTCTAAGAGTGTTCCCGAGGGTAAAGTTAGAATCACAGTGCCTTACAGTTTTACTTAGAAAAAACTTTGAAGACCACGTAGTCTGGCATTACTATTTTGTGGATAAGAAAACTGGTAACCAGGGGGTTTCCAAAATGTTCATGTACTCTGTAATAGAGATAAGCTTAAGAGTATATTCATGGGGATGGAGAGCTAAAAGACACTATGCAAACATCAACGGATGGGGTCATTCCAATACTTGGAAACCATACTGCTGGAACGGGACAAGCATTCCTGGTCTCATCTGAGAGGCTGTCTGGCTGGTGATCGTCAGCCTGTGTCCTCAGTGTGCAGAGTGGTGCCACCTACCTAAAGGCCAGCTCAACCGGCTGTGACCTTTATTTACCAAACACAGGACCACTATCACTGGATCAGCAAAGTGCTGAAATGAGAAGCTCTTTGTAGAAGAGATCTGCTTTGATATTGTAACCACAGCTGAATTTAAAAAAAAAATCAAGTTCTCTCAAAGTTTCAAAGTAGATCCTAACTTATTTAACTGAAAGGGTAAAACAAATTAATCGCTGGTGAACTGAAATAGGCTCCTACCTACAGGAGACTGCCTGGTCTGGGGTTTTATTCTATAGGAAGAGAGTGCAAGAGGAATGGACTTTTTGCTCCACCGCTTTAAGTCTTTTAAGTCCTTTTCTATATTTACTCCTATCTTATCTTTTTAAAAACTTCAATTTCTTTGCACAGTGTTCAATCTCTTTAAAAATAATTAAAAAAAATGAAAAGCCCAATGTGTGTGGTACCACACAGATCTTCATACTGAAGTTTTATTTACTTATCTTTCTTCCACATCAACCTACACAATTTGGCAGGACCCCTCATTTGAGCTTCTGAACATCTGAAACTCTGACCAGCCTGGCAGCAATGAAAAGTCTGACAGTTAACAGGCTTCATTTGCTCACCAAATAAATATGAGAATAATTAAAAAGTTTAAAAGCATACAACACAGTTTCCCTGAGAATTATCCACTTGAACTGCCAGTTCTTCCATTGACATTATATAAGAGTTTATTTTAAAAATATCTAATAAAATGGAATAAATACCTAACTTATTCATGGCAGGGATCCCAAGAATCTTAGCTTTGTTCTCAACATTCTATCACTGTCTTTCATATGCAGGGTGCTGCTGTTTACATGTGGCAAAAAAGACTAACTCATCATCAAAGAGAGTAAACACTTTCCAAGAGTCGTGTCAAATTATAATCAGTCTTTAATTATATTGTTTTACTCTCTCCTGGTCTCTTTACTGTTTTCTCCTAAACTTATATTCTTCCTTTTTTCTACTCATTCTGGACAGTTATCAATGATATCTTGATGCTTTTCCTTCCTTCTAATCTTGTGTGTTATGTGTGTGTGTGTGTGTGCGCGCGCGTGCGCGCATTGAACACCTAGAAAGCAATATAAAGTATTATTCTATACTCATTCCCCATGCAAGTTTTACATTGAATCATAAACCATAGTTCACTCTTCCCTGGCCTTTGTATTTTTTTAAGATCTTATTTTTAAATAATCTCTACACCCAATGTGGGGCTCAAACTGAACAATCCTGAGATCAAGAGTTGCATGCTTCACCAACTGAGCCAGGCAAGTGCTCTATTATTGGTATTATTTTTATGTTAATTCATCACTTGAACAAGGAAATCGCCTACGAATTTGGTACCGGTACCGTATTTTACCTTGTATTTTAAGGGTTTCTGTTTTCAGATTTTCTGATTGTGTCAATTACAATGGCTATATAATTACATACAAATTTCTTAACTCATTCCCATTAGACTTTAGGTGTTTGACTTGGTGCCATACAAAGTGAGGTATTTAGCTCACTTTATTTTTTTTTAATTTTTTAATGTTTATTTATTTTTGAGGGCGGGGGAAGGCAGAGAGAGAGGGAGACACAGAATCTGAACGAGGCTCCAGGCTGTGAGCTGTCAACACAGAGCCCAACACGGGGCTTGAACCCATGAACCATGAGATCATGACCTAAGCCGAATTTGGATGCTTAACCAACTAAGCCACCAAGGCGCCCCTCACGTTATCATCTTCTAAGTATTCCCCACATCCTTCTCTGATTTCATTGATTAAAATATTATTTTTTTATTTTTGTGCTACTTACCATATATTCTTAAATACTATTTTTGAACTTGTATTTATTAATACATTTGCTCTCTAAAAAACCTGGAAAATCTACCTAGGAAGGCTTAGGAATCCTAATGTGTGTTCTGGTACCTCAAAATAATATTCCAGTTTTTCTAAATTATTCCTAAAATAAGTACTTCTATGACCTCAAATTGCACTTTGTTTCTTTGGACTAAATATAAAGACAAAGGAGAAGTTATTTTGTACCCTAGACCAGCACTGGCCAATAGCTCTTTCTTTCAGTGATAACGGAAATAATTCTGTATTTGCACTGCCCGCTGGTGAGAAAAAGAATGAGAAGGTGCTATTCTTGCTCTTAAGCCCTGGAGACATGGATTATATGTAGACATAGCTGAGAAAAATGCAAGGTAAATATATAAAGGGTTATATTTATTTAACCTTTAACCAGTTATCTATTGCCCTCCTTTAGTTCCAAAAGATTCAGACATCTAACTTGGTGTTTTACTTGAGTAATACATCTTAAACTTCATTCATTTTCCAACAGACACTCTTAACTCCACCTCTACTTGAAGCGCCTCCGTGACTTGAGTACAGGCCTGGCACAACACTTGTTAAAAGGGTCTCTTGAAGTTTTAATGGTTTCCCATCTGCGCTAACAGTCATTGTAATGTTGTGTGTTGGGGGGGGGGATGGGAGGTGGGGAGACAGGGGAACAGCCTTAAAAATAGCCACGTGCGCTTAGTGGCAAACATTGGACAATTTCTGAGGAATAATGATTATGTCAGAGTCTTTTATTCATCGAAAAACATTCTGTGAGAGCCCTTGTAGTGTCAGAGGCTGGCCTACAATTTCCAGGCCGAGGAGAGAAGATCTACTCCAAAGCATGAAGAAGTGAGAGGTATAATGAAATACAGCTGTGTTTCAGTTTGCGCTCTGCCATTCACAGTTTTGGGTACTTTTTTTTTTCTCTTCACTCTTTGTTTATTTACATCCAAGTAGTTAGCATATAATACAATAATGATTTCAGGAGTAGATTCCAGTGATTCATTCCCTATGTATAATACACGGTGCTCATCCCAACAAATGTCTTCTTTAATGCCCCTCACCCATTTAGCCCATCCCCTAACCCATAACTCCTCCAGAAACAGTTTGGGTACTTTCTTGATCTTCACTTTCTTCACCTCTAAATGGGAATGATAATGCTAAATTTGAAAGATTCTTAACAAGGGTTTTGCAAATGAAAACTGCTACATACTAGTTGCTCAGTTGCTGGTAGCTGATTTTATTAAGCTATCTTTTGCATTAATCACAATTAGTTCTAAATTATTAAATAATTTGTTATATATTTGTAACAAGGATTTGTTTATAATCCTTAATTTGTAATAGGGATTAAATGAGCTGCAATGTGACGGCATTTAGCAAGGTACGTGACACACGGTACACAGCCACTGAACATTAACTCACATGCTCACCCAACACTGCTCTCATTCCCTTGACCCAAGCAGCAGCTGTTACTGGGGCACCTTCACACCTTTCACACCCAGTCCACTACTACTGCTACACTGCCTTCAGGGTGCCTGTGCTCCGCCAGGTAGTTTTCAGCTACCATGTTTTGTGGGGCAGAGATTTCTGTTGCACATCTGAACTACCCAGAATTGCCCATAAGATACCCTTTCACACTATTCAGCACATGACAGATTTAGACCGAGGTAGATATTGAGTTCAGACATTGCTGAAGCAAGAACACAGAAAATATTTTTTTAAGTTACTACGTGGGTTCTAGTTAATCAGGGGCTCAAAGTCTGCATCCATCATCTGTTCCTAAATATACTAACTTTGGAGTACTGGATACTTGTGTCTCCCACCCCCACCCTTCATATATATTTGCTTACACCAGTTAGCACAGGGCCCTAAGAACCTCTCCTCGGCAGGAACAACAGCTGGGACTAAAGCCTTCATGGTGGTTCCAAGATATAAATACTTGCCTGGTGGACTGAGTGACCCCAAACCAACACCAGACTGCAAGAGAAGATATTAATGGTGTCTGGATTAAAGAACAAGAACCAGACACCTCAATGTAAGACCTGATTCTGGGCACATCCTGATCATTGGATGCTCCCTGGCTGGAAGACTCCATGTGGTGTATGAACTTGCACGTACATCTAAGTGGAAAAGCTACATGTGACAGTGGTCCCTCTAGACCCACAGATAATCTAGTGGTCCCACAGATAATCTGTGTCCCTGATTAAGTACCACAGAAGAATAGAAAATTCTCTCTTTCAGGTCATCGGAATACTTCTTTCTGCTCACCTCTCTGCAGGCTACACTAAGATCAAAAGGCGTAAGAAGAGCAAGACCAATGAGCTTACAGTAGATGTTCTGCATAGGACTAATGACAACAATTCTTGCCTCCCTTATTCATCCCCACACAAGCAGCTCATGGAGGCACTACTGTAGGGCCCCCACAAAAGGTAACATGCACTTCAACTTTCCCAGCAGTGGTGGCACATGAGAGCCAGAACTGATCCAACAAATCAGACAGCTACCTCAGAACAACCATGGAAATAATGTGGAGGACATACTTGGAAGACTGCAATTATTGCCAGTTTAGTAGACTGTTTTCAAAACTACTGTCATGTGTATATTAATGCAAATGATACCTGGTGTGTACTCAAAGGTGTGGGTGCCCTGATACACCTAATGTATGTTTGCATCCTTCTTCTAATTGTTTCTTAATCATACCCCCTTCCCCAAACAAAATTAGGGCAAGCACAACAAAATGGTTCTCTATACCCTGTCTTTTATAACTGTATCTCCTAAATGCCTTAATTAATTAATTAATTAATTAATTAATTAATTTACAGAGAGTGAGAGAGAGAGAGTGCACAAGGGAGGAGAGGGGTAAGGGCAGGGTAGGGGAGAAAGAGAGAGAGAGGATGAGAAAATCTTAAGCAGGTTCCATGCCCAATGTGGAGCCCAATACGGAGCTCAACCCCATGACCCTGGGATCATGACTGGACCTGAAATCAAGAGTCAGAAACTCAGCCGAGTCACCCAGGCACCCCCTAAATGCCCCTAAACACAATGCTATACGTTAGGGGTTGGTAAGCCATGGTCCCCAGACAAAATCCGGCCAGTCACCTGTTTTTGCAAATAACATTTTTTTGGAACACACCCACTTGTATTTATTTAGGTATTGTCTATGGCTTCTCTCAGGCCACAATGGCAGAGTTGAGTACTGAGACAGTACTAATTATTCAGCCATAAAGTCTGTAAGTTCTCTATCTGGCCCTTTATAGAGTCTATGGATTCCTCTTATACTTGAAAAAGATATTCATTAAACATTTCTTTAAAAATTTTAAGTTTGCTCCAAACTATTTCTATTTTTTTTTTCAACGTTTATTTATTTTTGGGACAGAGAGAGACAGAGCATGAACGGGGGAGGGGCAGAGAGAGAGGGAGACACAGAATCGGAAACAGGCTCCAGGCTCTGAGCCATCAGCCCAGAGCCCGACGCGGGGCTCAAACTCACGGACCGCGAGATGGTGACCTGGCTGAAGTTGGACGCTTAACCAACTGCACCACCCAGGCGTCCCAACTCCAAACTATTTCTAAATTCACAGAAAAAACTATCTTTTTCCTCAATTTTCTAGGCTTAAACTACCTTATGACTA
The DNA here is from genome assembly GCF_018350175.1 of Felis catus. Classification (NCBI taxonomy): domain Eukaryota; kingdom Metazoa; phylum Chordata; class Mammalia; order Carnivora; family Felidae; genus Felis; species Felis catus. The sequence continues at coordinate 160,224,566 of NC_058369.1, read as the reverse complement.
AAGAGAATACCTGGTTTACCTAATTATCAACTTGTCAGTATAGTATAAGCCAATACCAATGCCAGAGCTGACTAGCTGATCTGTACCCAGTAGTTAAAAATGGCACTTGGTGGGCACCTGGGTGGCCCAGTCAGTTGAGCGTCCGACTTTGGACCAGGTTGTGATCTCACAGTTCAGTTCGTGGTTTCCAGGCCCACCTCGGGCTCTGTGCTGACAGCTTGGAGCCTGGAGCCTGCTTCAGATTCTGTGTCTCCCTCTCTCTCCTTCCCTCCCCCTCCCGTTTGCACATGCACTCACTCTCTCTCTCTCAAAAACAAACATCAAAAAATTTTGTTTTAATTGCACTTGGTGTGCACCTTTATTTTAGGATTTTGCTGTCTCTATTAAGATATCTGGGAATTAAATTAAAATAAAACAGTTTTAAAGACAAACCAAAACAAAGCTTAATTGCATGCTATTCTTTCGCAGAAACAGATACTTCACTTAGTTAAGTGACAATGATAAGAAATCTTACGTGTTTTAGTAACATCCTGCAGTAAGTTTCATTGTTTTGTAAATGCTTGCCAGGGTTTGGTTCATGATTGCGATGACAGTATTCAAAATAAAACCACTAAAAAGTTATTTTGACTCAGGAATAGTGGGCTGAGGCTGTGGAGACAGTTTCCAATTCTGATTTGGATCTCAAATGGAACCTTGATAAACCAAGATGGAGCTCCTGGATTTCCTCCTTTACTGCCTCTATTGCAGCTCATCAGCACGACAGGACAGCCTGTTGTTCGGAGCCCTCTTCCTCAGAATGTTCCAATCTTCCAACAGGCAACCACTCAACATAAAAAACCACCCTGTCTTACCTAATACAGTGAAATAAATAAACCTGTGTCTCCGTGCTTAGGAAGATGAGCTTTCGGATCGTTTCTTTGCAAATCAGAATCCTACTGTGTCGAGCTATTCAGAGTTCATAAGCTGTACAATATCCAAGGCAGTGCGGCTCAGACAGCAATGCTTTAATTGCTTGGTGATGCCTCAGGACAATATGAAAGAATTTCTAAAAGTCTAAATAAATATTAAGCACCAAATCAGTTTTTCAGCAGTATGACATCTCATTTGATCTTTCTATTTACCTACCCCGTGTAAACGCTGGCTGAATGTACGTAGGCACTGCGCACTGTGTTTGCAAGAAATCTAAACTGTGTTACTGCTTAAGACACTGCATTTAACTCACTGAAATAAGCAGGTTAAAGGGACTGCGATGTTAATCTGCTATATGAGATATAAAAAAGAGTGAGGCAATAACTACACCATGCTACTCAAAGCAGAATATAAAAACACATCTGGAAAATCAGAAAGTTAAATGAATAATAAACACTTAGGACATTTTTATTTCCTCTAACAAAGATTTTCTAAGACGGCCGATTTCATCGCCTTACACAAGAGCCGAGAACACACAATCTTGGAGAAAGCAAATTTTGCACAAGGACAAGTGAATATATGATCACTGTCATTCAGATAACTACCAAGTTAAAAAACAGGGATAAATATATTTTAGAAATTGCTACCCAGCTTTTTTACCACTTCTCTTTTGAGTTCTTTCTTTAAAAATCATGGTTTTCTTTTTGTCTTGTGTTTTGTTTTTTGTTGTTGCCAAACGGCTTTTTTTATGAAGCATTTCTCATCGATGCCCCTTTGGTAAGGTAGCCAATCCTTTCTACAGCCCACAGCTCCCTCCCACACTTTGCATGCACACTAACTTTGTTTCTCCTGAAAGCCATCACTAAATGTGTATTTCATGCTCACCTTTTTGATTTTAGGAATATTTCCACCTTCCTTCACAATATCCCATAGCTCCTGATCTGTGGAGTAAGGTTGGGGCGGGGGGGGGGGGGGGCGGGGGGAGTCTGACATCTTGAACTCCATTATCTGTAAGATGTTTTTAATTAAAAATTCTACAATGTTAACATTCATTTTACTGTAGTCTTTTCTCTTAGTCAGTTTCATTTTTACCAAAAGCAGCTGACTGCAGACTACATTATTGGTAACCTTTAAAACCATCAAGCCCGCATATTCTCAAGCATTTCTTGCTTAGTAAGAAGGAGGTGTTTGGACTTGGATTCAAGCTCAGGGTGACGCTCGCATTTGTTACACTGGGATCTTCAGCAACAACAACAGGATGTGTCAACGAAAAAAAGGTCCACAAAACACAGCTCTATACTAGTCATTCTTTCATGTGTTCAATAATCATTTTACATAATAAAAATCTAGCATCCCACTCTGCACCAACTATTATCCAACTATGCACTTGGAATATGGAGAATAAAATACGATGTCACTGTCGAAAAGAATGTCACAAAAGGATCAGGTTTGTGGTAAACAATGAATTATACTCATGAATAATTTCACAAAATCTAAGAAGAATATGATGTTTAAAGTTATCTAACCAGGTTATGTAACTGAGAACTCTGTAACTGTGATTCATTTTACATCCAGAGCAAGACAGTGTGTGTTGCCTTTTGCTTGCTTAGGTTGGTTTCTCTGCGATCTCAAACACTGATTAGTTACTCCCAACCCTGTACCGCATTCAGAGATTCCAATTCCAGGCACCACAGTGATGTCAGGCATCAAATTTAGCCCAGGCTCCATAGAACGATTCATTTTTTTTTTTTTTTTCATTTTCAGAGGATGAGGTCAGGCTGGAACTCCCTATCTTACCATGAGCACCCTTGAAGACAACGTTTTGTGTCTTAGGCACATCTCTATTCCCATGTGCCTGGCCGTGCCTGGCGTATACACATTCCCCAGTTCAACAATATCAGCGGCCCACCATCCCACCATTACAACATTACCTGCATTCCCAACGCTCCTTAAAATCTCCAAGGAGAGGAGACATACAGTGTGTCACAGAATATAGTGAAACGGGAACCAAGAGAGCAACTGGCAACTGAAGACAACTTACAGGGTAGAGGTTGTAAAGAGAAAAGAAATGTCCCCTAAAAGAGGAAACAGAAAAGTTCCACTGACAACCCTCCTTCCCCCGCCACAGTTCTCTTTTATCTTCACCACTAAAATATATGTCACAGGTGTCCTTACCGTTTACTTCACAAGGTTCCCGAAAGATGCTAACTGTGCATTCACTGTGGCCTCAAACACAGAGCTCCTTAGGCCTGGGCTGTGCCGGCAGGGGTCACCACTGGCCAAGAACTGACAGTGGGGTTTACGGCTACTGCCAACAAGGGAATGAGAATGTAAATGGGTTCACAGGTCACTTTATGTCAAGTGGAAAATGAGTAATAGTTTTGTTCCTGTGGGCCCGAGAAAAACATGCATCACTGATCCCTCAAGGATTAATTTCTCATGATAAATGTAATTGTCTAAAATAATAATGGGGGAAACCAATCATTCTAAATGCAACTCCCAGAGAATAGGGGGGTGAGAGCTGCCCGTTTAAAAAGGACAAAGAATTCAAAGGGTGTGGCTAACGGGACCCCTTAGCACACGGTCAACGGTCAACGGTTGTTCTTGCGTACCTGACAATGATCCTCTCACAGCTGGAGGTCAAAAATAAAAGGGCATCCACGTGTCTGGGATATTTGGGACTGAGCTACTCAATATGATGTGATCTTTTAAAGGGGGAAAAATACCACATTCAAAATGTGGGGAAAATCAGCCTGGGCCTGGGTGAAATTCTGGTATTAAACCGAGGGGATTATTAAACTGAGAATTTAGAAAAGTAATTTGTTTCCTGCATGTAAGGATCTGCCTATTGTTGGTAGTAACTAAAGATCGATGTTTCTTTTCATTAAATTTCTCACCTACAGCTCTCAGATTGTTGATAAACGTTTTGAATAAATCCTTATACCTATAATGACATAATTGCTGCTTTTTGAAAAACGATGGACAAAAACAAAAAACTGCAATAAATAAAGTTATTCTTTCTAAAGGCTATACCACAGTTTAACCAATATGGGCACTACCCAGTCAAGTGTGAAAAGCCCAGAGCCCCCCTAAGAGGATTTTTCAGTCTCTGACCTCCCCCCTCAGAGCCAGCTACCAAAGACCCACACAGGCCAATACTGAGGAAATACAAACATTCCCAGAACAAGTAACAAGAATGTTTAAAGAAAGCATAGTAACTGTTTGCAGAGGGAAGGATGTGTATTTTGGACCTGAGTGGGATTATTAACTGTCATACATATACATTAGGGAGAGCAAGAAACTGTCGCATATGTTCCCATTTCCCCAGGGAGGGCTGCGTACGTTTGTAGGGGTTTTAACGAAGGGAAAGATAAAGCTAAGGCGAGGAGGTGCAGGAGTCAGGCATAGCCTGGAAGATGGGCAAGAGGAGGTGCCAGCCCCTGGGTCCCCGGGAAACAAACTGTGACCCAGGGTCAAAAGGAAAGGAAATGCCCCCCCCAAGACAACCAAGTTTTGAATCCCCTTTCTTCTGAGGACAGCCTTCACTCTCCTTGCTTAACGCCTGACTCCCTGTGTCCCTCCAATATTACCTGCCTTAACCTCAGCTTGACAACTAAAGTCCCATATTCTGTGCATCTGACCTCATCCTTCTCGATGCCTTTGCTCTCCCCTTGATCATGAGCACCCTATTTACACCCTGCCTGGAAATCTGATTCCAGCTCGTATTTCTTTCTTTTTCTTAATAGCTTTGCTCTGTCATCTTGACGCTGGATTGTATATCCCACTTTGAGAAGAGTCATAGCAGTAAGAGAATGATCTGAGTCCTTTCTCATTTTAGATTATAAAAGTCATGGTCCTGATTCAAAGAGCCATAAAAAAATCATGGGGAAAGACAGAATAGGATGGAAGAGGGAATCTTACCAAAGTGTTGAGATAAACTAAGAAAAATAATGAGGCGAGGATGTCTAAATTTAAGCTTATTTAAGAAGCCTGAAGAGGAGAAGTTTTTATATCTCAGTTGTTCATTCATTCTATTAATTTTAACTGGATACCTCCAATGTGCCAGGCAAAAGTCTACACAGTGAGGGCATATAAGACAGATGACAACAACTGAGGTAATCGATTAATATAAAATACATGAAAATGTGATATAAATGAAAAATAGCATTAGTGTGTGTGTGTGTGTGTGTGTGTATGTATATATCTATATACATATCTATATATAGATATATAGGAAAATTAGAGGCATCATTTCCCTGTGTTTTATACGTGACATTTGAGAACAAAGTAGGTCCTCAAACATACTTTTGCTTACCACCTTCATCCATCTGGATAATTCCTACTTGTATTTCTGGAGAGAGATCAACATCATTTTCTCAATGAAGTGTTTTTAACCCTACTCCCCATAAAGTCAGCTGCACCTTAATGAAGTAACTATGCAACACTCCTTTGGCACGCATCAGAGACCCAGTAAATGCTAGATTCTGGTCCCTCCTTAATTCTTCCCTGACAGTTCCATGTAGCAGAAGCCACATAAACAACCAATTTAAAGAATATATTTATAATACAGTAAGTTGTATCTTGCAGTCAGGCTAGGTTCTAATGGCCGTGGTGAAGGATAAATTCTGTAAATCCAAATCATTACTAAAAGTTTCATTAAATCACACATAAAATATATAAAATACTGTATGCATGGCTTTGTGTATGTACCTATAAATCCATCACTTCATTATTAAGTGTTCTTCTTTAGTGACTTTCTCTGGACCTCAAATAATCTTTCACTATCTACCCCAAGAATGCCACTGATACCATCATTCTCCTCTTCCCTGGCTGCATAAGCAATGAACTTTACCTCCTTTTCTATGACCTGAAAACTTTAACATCATTTGCACATTTATTCCATAACTTTGGGCATACTCCCAACAATTTTTTTTCAGATTTAATTGCATTAATTGCTTGGGGTATATTTCATATTTGCATAGAGTGGAGTGGAAAATAAAGTGGTCTATACTGCTTAAATATATTTTCCTATTTTTTAAGTGGGAATATACTTAAATGCACTTAAGTTCAATGCTTCTGTGAGATAATTTCCTCTACACTATTCTTGTTTCATTACTTTTTCATTCATTGACTGATCTCATTTATATTTACCCAAAATACAAGAGTCTGTTAAAAGGTTCATCCAGAATATCAGCCTTTTAGTTGTTTATATGGGAGGAAGCTTGCATTCCTTCAGTCTTTTAAAGGGTATTACTTAACACACAGGAAAGCCTGTATGCCAAAAAAGGGCAGTCCTCAAAACTGCCCCGAGTAGAAAATAGAATGAATTGATTCTATATTCATAATATTGCCTATTTTCTGATTCCACAGTCTTTTAGTAGAGTGTTATTTAAACTTTCTCCTTCCCTTTGCCAGCATAGGCAGGAAAGGGAGATAATTACGGACTGCAATGTACTTTTGGCTTTAAGCCCAACTGAACAGAATGTGGAAGGATGTAGTTTCTCTTTCTTCCAAGACGGACCTATAGGACGTGCTCAGATGGTGAAAAAATCAAACTAGGTATGGGATAAATAACAGTCAACAAGATACTTCCAATAAACGTTAGGAAACAAGTTGACATTTTCTAGAATGGGCCTTGTAGATGCTCACACAAAATTAGCGTAGTACCATGTTATACACAACAGACTCTAATGAAGAACAGTGAGAACATCTCTGCGGATTTTTTTTTTTCTCTACCATAATGTTCATGTCCTTAACTTCATTTCTGAATAGCAAGGCTATACATAAAGCAAAAACAAACACATGTAAAAATTAAAACAGTATTCTAAAAAACCCTGTATGATAGCTTTGCCACAGCTGAAACATCAACCATCTCCCGCATTTCTTTCATTTTTAAAGTGATTGTACTGGGATTAGATGTATGAATTCATCTGGAGGAGAAAAGCAATCAGTAGAAAGACAGACTTCCCCTTAACAAGATGGGACAGAAACCTATCAATCATGGCCAGTGTTCTATGATATGTAAATTAGCAACATATTGACAACTATTTACTGAGATGAGTAATGTATTTAATATTGAGTATCCACGTTAACTGCCAGAGGCTATGTGTTGATGAATTTCCATCAGATTTATCTCTCATATTCTACACTACATAAACTGAACTGCTAATGGAAAACAAAACAAAAACAAAAATAGTTCATGCAATGGAATTACTCTAAGTTCCTCAGATTTCTCCTGAGAAAGAAGGGTAAAGAATAATACGTTTTAATAAATGTAAAATGCTTCATAATTTTTTTTCCGAGAGAGAGAGAGAGAGAGAGAGAGAGAGAGCAAGCACATGTACGCATGAGCAGGGAGGGGAAGAGAAGGAGGGAGAGAGAGAATCTTAAGCAGGCTCTATGCTCAGCATGGATGGAGCCTGAGACGGGGCTTGATCTCATGACCTTGAGATCATGACCTGCGCCGAAATCAGGAGCAGGATCCTTAACCGACTGAGCCACAGAGGCGCTGCAAATGTAAAACGCTTTTCTCAGTTTATTTATTTATTTTGAGAGAGAGACAGTGTGTAGGTGTGAGTGGGGGAGGGGCAGAGAGGGAGAGAGAAAATCCCAAGCGGGCTCCATGCTGTCAGTGCAGAGCCTGTACAATGCTTTAAAGATTATCTCTAGGATTATCCTAAAATGTACCCTTCTATAAAATATTTGATAAACCCCTCGTATCTAAAATTGCCTTATTAGTTTAAGATAATTACGGTTCCCTTTGCCTTGTTTACCCCTAGGGAGTAATTTTGATTCAAGTAGGTCAAAGTTTATACACAAATACTTTTCTCGTTGGAAAACAAGACGTTTTTCTAGTGTCTTTCTTTATTTCTTTTTAGTAGACTGGGGCGCCTGGGTGGCTCAGTCAGTTAAGCGTCCGCCTTCAGCCAGGTCACCATCTCGCGGTCCGTGAGTTGGAGCCCCGCGTCGGGCTCTGGGCTGACGGCTCGGAGCCTGGAGCCTGTTTCCGATTCTGTGTCTCCCTCTCTCTCTGCCCCTCCCCCCGTTCATGCTCTGTCTCTCTCTGTCCCAAAAATAAATAAACGTTAAAAAAAAAAATTTAGTAGAGCACTGAGTGACTTTTGCAGACACTTTGTGTGTGGCATATAGGTCTCTGTGCCAAGAAAATTACAAATGTCTTTTGAAGGAAAAATGCCACAACTGTGTGCATATATACACTTAAAGTCTTCTTGGACCAGGGTAAGATTTAGCAAACACACATGAATATTACCAGCCACTAAAAGCAAACACCTCTTTGCAATAATGTCAAATAATCTAGAGTTTAATGGGGCTAAGGCAGAGTTCAGATACCACAATGGGGCTCAACGACAAAGGTAGGGGATGGGATTAAAACTATTTTCATAATTTTGTCCAAGTGGGACTCTGCATATATTCTGTCAGGTCAAGGCAGCACTTACACTCGTTAGATGCCAAATGAGGCTGTCTAAATTGTCAGAGAAAGTGGAAGGGCCACTCACAAAAACGGAAAAATTCTCAATGAAGAGTTACGCTACCAAGAGATTTAAAGTCTCCGTGCTGTTTCCGTCTGCAAAAGGTTGGCAACTACCCACGATTTGCCCTCTTTAGACCGACACTGGAGAGCTTTGCAAGGTCACAGACACACGTGGTATTCCGAATCAGTGAAGACATAATGGGCCATTCATTAATCGCGTCTAGGACAAGCCGATCCACATATATATAAAAAAAAATAAAAGTAAAGTTTGACATGGATTTCACGTTATATACTAAAATAATTTCACATGAATTAAAGCTGTATAAGTGACATTTTTAAATTTTAGAGGGAAAAAAAGAGTGTCTTTTTGACATTTGAATAGGGAAGGATTGTTCTTGTGAACAATAATACACACACCATAAAAGAAAATATTGGTTAAAGAACTTATGAAAAAAAAACAAGACACAGAAACAATGTGAAAAGACATGGCACAGATTAGTGGGGGGAAACATTTAAAAGTCCACTACATCCATCAAAATCCTACTGTCGAGTTCCTAACCGATTGAACAACTCCCTTCCAGATGTAAGAATTTTTATGTAAAGAAGTATGCTTTCTTTTCTCCTCTACATACGTGGTGTTTTTTCATTTGTTTGTTTTTATTTTTTGTTGTTGTTGTTTTTTGGGTTTTTTGGTCTCTTTCAGCCACTTGAAAACATGCGAAAATTTTTTCATCTATGCGCTCTCCCCAGGTTTAACGAGCCATTAGTGTGGCATTTCCATTACATTGGTCACATTCATTCTGCTCCAGCAAAGCACACATTTCAAAATGTAAAATGTGCCCATTGTGTGTCCATTCAATGTGACATCCTAATTTTGGAAAAAAATAGCAGTTACCCTTAATGCCATTTTATTAAACACTAGAAGAAACCATTGTGTGTTAGATTATAAGTTAATGAAATTTTATGGCCACGGCATATAAATGCAAGAAATAATATTTCAAAGCAAGAAATAAGACTGCAAAGACTCTTCCTATCTGTGCAGCAACTTAAGAAAAAAAAATTAGAGTTGATGTTATCTGGAAATGTCATACCACAGATTAGATGGCAGTATCATAATGGTTGATTCTATAAAGCTATCTGCAAAAACTAGAAACAACGTGTAGGTGTGCCCTAATGCTCTTTCATTTACATTTACATATTGATAATACTCTGCAAAAGGCCATGGCAGATTCACTTACTACTGTTAATAACAAATCCATTTCAAAATGGCATTGATAATTCCTATAGTTTTCAACCGTTGTAAATATCAGGGCTGTGTAGCCTTTGCTATTTTTAAAATGAGTAAGAGACGGATTGTTTCAGCTCTCAGTACTTGTTCCAGTCGTCTGCTCAGGTTTTTTATTTCAATTAATGCCAAAGCAAACGACTGGGCAGTCATATCTACACAAATATTTACATTTCACTCGGCATTTTGAAGCTTATTTACCAGTTTTTGTATCCTTCATTTAGCTTTTTCGATGTCCATGTTTTCTGGATTGTGATGATTTTAAAAACAGAGCTGAGATTGTGCATTCATTCAGCATCTGCCTGCTCTGTTTCAGGTACTGTACTAGGCACGGATGATTAAAAGATGTATATGACATCTCCATATTCAACAAGTTCACAGCCACTCTGGAAGTAGGGGCAACACGTACATTAATAAATAAAGATTTTTGCTCAGCTGGGAAAATGTTTGATCCCATATGATACACAAGACACTGTTCTACAGTCATCACAGATGTAATTTTTCATCTTCGCTACAAAGCCGTCTAGAAGGTATTACCCTCTAGCTTCCAGAAGAGGAAAAAAATCATAGCTAGCATTTACTTACTGAATACCAAATGTCAGGGTTTTATGCAGAACTTTGTGCGTTTTATCTTGTTTTATCTATAGAACAATCCTCTAAGATAGTATTCCTATCATATTCTCTTTAAACATGAAGAAAGTAGCTTAAGTGAATGTATCAGTCAGGTTTCTCCAGAGAAACAGAACCACCTGGATATAAATAAAGAGATTTATTATATGGAATTGGTTCAGGTGATCATGGACGCTTAGCAAGTCACAGAATACCCCCCAAATAGTTGTCCAAGTAGCCAGGTGCCCCACGGTCAAGTTGACACATAAAATTAACACACGTACTGAAAGCGATAACAGCCAGTAGATACCGAAGCTTGGACACAAACCAGAAGCCTTGCTCTTAAAAACTACGCCACACTTACTTTGCAAGTTAAGAAACTACCCCAGGTCACACAGTTAGTAATGGATCCACATGTAATTCCAAAGTACATGCACTTACAATGCGATTCTTCTTCTACTATTGATTACTCAGATCTAAAACAGCATCGACCATCCATGATGTCTTATTCTACCTAGACACTGCCTTAGTTGAAACCAACTTGAGAGCTGAAGAATTATTTGACCTGTCATTTAATCCCAAGAAATGCAATAGAAGTAACGTCATATCCCATTGAATATAATCCTACACCATCAACACAGATCAACCACCTTCTCCTAGTCCTGTCACTGACAAGAAACACATACACTTGCATTTCCTTTCAAAAGAGGATATGAAAATGAGTATTTGGAAATTCAGAAATTCTGAAGAATCCACAGGAAAAATTTTTACTAAAGGTATGAAAACTCCATCCATTGTACATCTTCAGTCTCTGCTTTTATCAGTTAAGAAAAGGAGTTTCCTGAGTAAACAGCAAAATTAGGAATACCTAGGCTAGGTTATTAATCACTGTATCTTGAATCTTTTAACAGTACCTCTGAACGAAGATAAACCACATATGTATATGTGCCTTCAGATAATAGAGTTATTCTAGAAAGTTGACAGGTGCACCTGTTTTTATATGCAGGCAAAATTCTTTAATGGACCTAGGAGATTTGCCTCATTGGGCCTCCAATATCGGAGGCAAGATCAACATTGTTACTACTACTCTGGTGAGACACAATTGGTAATATTAATGATCTCCTGGCTGATGGACACCAAATTTTGCTAAATGCTTCAGACTTACTGTCATCAGAGTGTCGCTGCACTTTTTTTCACCATGCTTAGCAAGGACTGACAGACATTTTGGACAGGCCAAAAGCTATAACACAAACATGGTATTCATTTCCTTCAACACAGCCAGGGTCTCTGCATCTTGCTTGCCTTAGCCCTGCCTCCCGTAATGGTCCTCGAACAGGGAGAAATGTTAAGAGACCTGCTTCAGGTCCTTAGCCCGCTCAACTTCCAGGCAAAGAGAGCATGAGAATTCTCTTCTTTAAGGAACAAATTAAGATTAAGAAAATGAGGCTTGAAGTTCATACAGATTTGATTAATCAACTTTACTGTAAAATAATTGAGAATACAAAATAAGAAATTAAGATTCCTTGAAAGAAATAATTATGATTGAGGATTAAATGCAAAGATATTTCTAGCCCCATTTTTTGATGTTTCACTAAGATTTTAATAGTGTTTTTTTTAACTAAGAGAAAAAAAAAAAACATCCGTAGTTTACTAGGACACCTGTTCAAAGCCAAAAAATAAAAATAAAAAAAGCCCTTTTCAAAAAAGGCAGAAGTCCTCTAGGCTAAAGTAGAAAACACAAACTGCCCCATCACAACCTGTAGGCTCCTGTCCCTAGAGTGCTAACCAGTAACAATGAGACAGAATCCCAATGGATCCATCACTCCTCGTCTCCGTCAGGCAATGCTGAAGAAATCTCACTTTTCACCCACAGTACTAGTTCTGGTACAACTGGATCATAAGTCCATCTGGGGAAAACTCATTCACAGAGGTTTATCAGTACTGTCTCCAGGTTTTATCTTCCCATCACAACTGCACTACATGTGGCCATAATTACCTAAAGGCTCCTTGATGTGTCCCCTATGGCCCCACTTTGTTCTCAATTCCACTTGTTTGAACCACAGCACATCTTCTGCTGAGGAATATGTAACACACCACTGCCATCTCAGTGAAGAACTTACTGAAAGGACGACCACTTAAAACAACTCTCTTCACGACCATTCTGTGGGATCCACTGACAACAGATGGCCTGGGGCGCTGAGGCTGCCCGCTCCATTGCTATTCTGTTTGAAAAGCAGCACAGATGCAGGAGGAAACATGACTGGGCCATTCATTGTCACCGCCAAGGCTATGTCAGCTTTCTAGCCCCATTCCTACCAGAACCTCAGAGAATGTATCCAAATTGGTAAGTTTTGAAAGTCTAGTTATGAACATGTATGTGAACTGATGAGAGGGACAGCTGAGATGAGAATCAGAAGTTCTGGACCATACAGGTTTAGCAAACAAAGTAGAGACATCAGAGGGGAGGTTGCAGCAAAAGCTAAGGATGAATAAGAAAACATATTCCTAGGCATCAAACTGGATTCAGGTAGGACAAGGGAATAGGACACTGGGAGGAATGTGATCTGACGGCTACTTCCATGAAGGGGAAATACTGTGAGGGGAAATACCCTGGCAATTTCATTTATTCTGTCTTAATGTCATAATAGAAAAGTTTGCTGATCTCAACTTTATACTCTTTGACTGGCTCTTGAAATTGGTTTATCCTTTCTGTGAGCTGATAGGTAAATATAGACGCAAAGATGAAAATGACCCTGAAGACCCTCACTTACACAGCCTGTTAAAGACCCTATAAGAGGCTCTTACAACGTAGTCTCTTATCAGGTATTTTTGTAAATTGCAAAACGATGCCTTTTAAGCATGGATGGCTATAACCACCATCTTATCTGTGCTTCCTCTCCATCTCACTTCCCCTCATGCTTGGTAACACTGGAACCGTTCCTTCCATCCACTGTGCCAGTATACAAAGCAGTATGACGTGAATTACAGAAGCAGAGGTTGTGTGATCATAGGAACGAGACCTGTGAAACCTGGCACCACGAACATGTGTGCTGTGAAAACAAGAAGTTTCGTACTGTACTGAGCCAAAAGGTAGTCTGTAGAAGATCATTCCAATAACCAGATGTGTAAGACTGCAAGCAAAATACAGTATTTGATTCAATGCCTCATCAAAAAGGAATTATCTGATACTCCATAATGTAGCATATTCAATTATAAACTCAAAACACATAGTTTTAGTGAAGGAAATGGAATATTCTATTAAGCACTTACTGCCACATCACTACAATTTAAAATATGTTTTAGAATGTTACCATTAAAAACACAGAAAAATTCACACTCCTGATTGCACCCTATATAAAGATTATGGTCTTTGGTCAGACTGAAATTTATGAAAACACAGAGAAGATTCAGAAGCTAAATTAATGGAGCAAGAAACAAAGATCAGATGAGCAATGAAATTAACAGAACTTATTCTGACACTGAGAAACAACAGAAATTCTCTTACAACAGGGAAAACACACTTTTTTTTTTCTTTCTGTAAAGCATCAAACAGTAAATATTTTACACTTTGCACACGATACTGTCTCTGCCACAACTCTTCAGCTCCATAGTGGCAGGGGACAGAATCCACGGGCAATATACAAAGAAATGGGTGTGACCAACCTGGCTTCTATTTCACATCATACTAGAAGCAATACTTCATTAAAAGAAAGAGAAAATAGCAAACAGAATAGGCCCAAAGAATGAATCAGATTAATACCTTCATTCAAATGCACCTTTTCCTCATTCGACAAGATATGTTAACATCAACAAAGATAGTAAACTCATATTGTGCTACTATAAGGCAATAAAAAAAGCTGTTATAAATTTAAAGTGTATTTAGGATTAATCGCTACATCATAAAACCTAAAATGTTCTGAAATCTTCCCTTACATATGTATAAAGGGAACCTGATAGATGTGTTCACAAAGTTGACAACTATTCTAAAAATCTACAAATTTACATGGCATTACTAATAGCAAGTTGAAAAGCTAGAGGAAACAAATGTAAATATCAGCCATTGAAAAAAAAATTAACCATCAGTCTAGAGGAACAGCCAAATTATCTTTCATTTCTCTATACAGAAAATTTTATTAGAAATCATGGTCATAAGAAATGATCATGAAAGGGGTGCCTGGGTGGCTCTGTCGGTTGAGCATCTGACTTCGGCTCAGGTCATGATCTCGCGGTTCGTGAGTTTGAGCCCCAGGTCAGGCTCTGTGCTGACAGCTCAGAGCCTGGACTGCTTAAGATTCTGTGTCTCCCTCTCTCTCTGACCCTCCCCTGCTCACACTCTGTCTCTCTCTCAAAAAATAAACATTAAAAATTAAAAAAAAAAGAACTGATCATGAAAGAGGATTATAGGAACAAAAATATTTATAAAGATGGTATTTTAAAATAGTTTAAACATTTATATTTACCTCCCTTTTTTAAATTATCAATTTGAATAACATTTTTTTCTAAATCAGTATTCACGTGTAAACGTCATTACGTGTTAGCAATTTTAAATTACTTGTTTCGAATAGAAAGCTCCCCAAATTATTAAGTTTCCCCCCAACTCTCAGAAAATTATTAATACTCAATTATTAATCTTTTTATTTAAAATGAAGATTTTCACACACTTTATAAAATATGTTGCTATGAATCCTATAAATATAAGGACCTAAGGATTGTTTTATTAAATGCTCTCATGGAAAGCATTTATCAGGTAAATAATCAAAACAAAATGATGAACTTACTTCCGTGCTTTCGAAAACAATGGAGAGGGAAGAATATTGAAAGTCTCTAGGTTGTCAGCCTGGTGGATTTAGCCTTAGGGGCCAGATGTTCTGATTCTACAGGGTAGTAAAAAGGGAGTTTTTACGATAAAGGAAAGAAAGGAAGATCAATACGAACAGTATCTTTTTAGTTTTACTCATAGAAAAACCCTTACAGTATCTCCTTTTGAATCCAACTTTCTGCATCCTAACTTGGATAAAAGGAGATTGATGGTCGTCTATGCAGGGAGTGGGTTTGGCACAAAGGCATGAAGGTAACTTCATGTGGGGATTGTTCAAACACAGAAAGGAAGATTTTCATACCTTTTCTGTATCCATGGAAATGTAAAATGAGGGACCGAGTAAAATGATCTATAAATCTCCTCCCACTTCCAACTTGGATTCTAAAAGCAGCAATGCCATTGTTAATAGCATGGAGTTGACTGCAATTAATTGCAGAAGTCAACAGAGACTAGAACTGATCAGCATGTGTCTGATTCTAGTTTCTTCCCTAAAGATAGGTTCCTAATTCATAATGACGAGGGATAGGATGAACGAACTCAGTGATTCACCAAGCGTGGGCAAAGAGAAAGGTTTTTCAATTAGGGATATTTCCCAATCTCTCAAACTAGCTTTTTCTTTTTTCCTATTGTCTAGGTTTGTTATGAACCCAATTTAAGATTCGATGAACTATAAATACTTAAACCTCAGTAATGCAACAAATTTGTCCTGGTGGAAACAGAGACATCTCTCGACTGAGTCCAAAAAACCTTATGAAAATCAAGGACATGACACCAGCCATTCTTATTAAGTGGTAGATAAGTCACACAAGGTTACATTTTAACTTAAAGCATGGATAGTGTGGGCTCTAAGAGAGTTCCCCAACTAAGCACTGATCCGGGTGTTTTATAAAGAAGGGTACAGATGATGAAATGCAGAAAAGATGCTATCTCACAAATGGGATTCTGATGCCCACTGCAAATTATCCCAGAGATTAACCACTGGACTGAACTACCCAGGCGTCCCGTCCTTATTTTCTTATTTCATTTTAAGGTGTTTATTTATTTTTGAGAGAGAGAGAGAGAGAGAGAGAGAGAGAGAGAGAGAGAGAGAGAGAGAGGAGAATGTGTGAGTGGGGGAGGGGCAGAGAGAGGGGGACAGAGGATCCAAAGTGGGCTCCGTGCTGACAGCAGAGAACCTGACACGGGATTCGAACCCACAAACCGTGAAATGACCTGAGCTGAAGTCAGACACTTAACCGACTGAGCAGCCCAGGCTCCTCTTACTTTACAAAGAATGCCATCAAAAAAGCAACAGTACAAACCATTCATGACCCTACCATCTTGAGACAATTACCATTAAGTTACTGTGTGTCAGTGTAAGATTTCTTTATACACATGTATATCTACATCGCTAACCTTGCAAATGTAAGGATATTATTGTTGCTTAGTATTTTACTTTTGTCACTTAATATTTCTATTACGGACATTTTCTCATTTACTATCATATTTAAGACTCCATTTTTTCATTGTACAGTTTCAACCAAACCCATAATAATGGACGCTTTGTTTCTATTTTTAAAAATTATTACAAACTATGTGGCAATGAAAATATTTCAATGCCCTTTTAGAGCTTCTCCCAATCTTTCTTAATGATAATTAGAACAACCGAGTCAAAGTAAAGCCCATTTTAATGTCCATAGATGTTGTCAAACTGCTTTTAGGGAGATGGCAACAATTAACATTAGTAGTTAATTAAATTAGTATAATTTTATGCTGGTAGGTTGAATGCACATTCATTTTTTTTTTTAATTGGCTATTTCTGTGTCTTTTTGGTAAATTACCCATGCTTGCTTTTTGCCTTTTTATCCCCTGGAGTGTTGGCCTTTTCATTATTAATTGGTATGTTACTTATGGTTTGATATCAGCTGACACATAACTTTGTCACAGCATTTCTTAACGTTTTCTCCAGAGTTTTTTGAACTATATTCTGTCCTTCAACTGCATTCAATCTCCTGGTAGTCGTCTCTCTCTCTCTCTCTCTCTCCTCCTCCTCCCAATCTCCTTCTCTCTCCTATTTCATATTATTTAGTGTGGCCACAAAAAAAGTCATTTATTTGATTCTGATGAGAACCTTCACATAACCCAACTTTGAGCTAGAAAGGTAAATGGGTAAAGGTTTTGTTGTTCTTGTTGTTTTGAGTCCCTGCACCTGTAAACCTGCTTTAATCTACCCCCCGCCCACCACTGCCCCCCTTTACCTGGTATTCCTTTCTTATAGAATGTTGAACATACTGCTCTTTTAGCATACAAGGCTGCTTTTTTTTTCTTTTTAATTGAAGTATAGTTGACATACAGTGTTATATTAGTTTCAAGTGTACAATATAGTGATTTGACAATTCTGTACACTACTCAGTACTCACCACCATAAGTGTAATCACCATCTGTCACCATACAATATTATTACAATATAACTGACTCTATTCCCTCTGCTGTACTTTTCATCTCCGTGACATTTATTTTATACCTGGAAGTTTGTAGGTGAAGGGGATTAAGAGGTATAGTGTTGCCTGTGAAACAGTCATGCCATAATGATTCTCACCGACCAACAGGGCCATAAGGTTCCCCTCAACTTGATTAAACGTTTGAGAGGCTTCCTCCTGACTCCTGGCCCCTGGCCTCCCTTTTCTTAGATTATTTTACTTTAGAAAACCTGTCGTCATAAATTCTTTCTCTACCCCTTAGAGATGAAGACTTTTAAAAGCCTTTGCCATTTATACCATCCAGAAATGTCTTTCTCGAGGACCTGGAAGGCCTTTGAGAAGTAAACATCAAGGGAGGTAGGGTTCCTCTCTCCCAGTTTGTGTGTGAGGGAAGCAGCTCACCCTTGATGGGACCCTTGCTCCAAGTTGTAACTACCTTCTGTGAGGAAGACAGGAGAAAGTTTACTTGTCCTTTGGATGAAACCAATTGGCACACACAGAGGGCCTACATCCCCCAATGTTAGCTCTTAAAAACTCTCCAGGTCTTTGCTTCTGTGGGGAATAGTTAAGACTGGGTTCTGTCCTCTCTCCTCTGTGACAGCAGTTTTGTATAATGTCTTCCTTGCCTGTTTAATTTTGTCCAGTGCAATGTTTGCTTTGAGACTACATTACTCTTTTTTTTAATACATGAGATCCTGAAAATTCAAAATAATATTCCTTGCTATGTGTCGTGACACACACACGGGACACATATATTCATATTCCATAAACAGACTTTCAATCAATACTCCATTGCTTAGCCTCTTCCTTACTCCTGTCTTTTGTTATACCTGTGCCCTGAAATCCTAAATTTCTGAGGTGGGGGGAGGGGTGGGGAGGTTACTGATGTCTGTCAGTGTTTTCCCTAGAGCTTTTGTGACTTCACTTTCTCAGCTCAGTTAAGTCTGTTATAAATACAAATACAATGAAAATAAAATCCAAACAAATGCAAATACTTCTTCTATCAAAACTTTGTAGAACTCTTTGACTGCTAATATTCCATTGGCTAGTCTCTTTGTTCTTGTGGACTAAGAGCTTTTAATTTCTTTTTCTTCACTCACATGTGGGGGAAACTGCCAACAGATATGATTAAAAATATGGGGAGGGGTTAGATCATGTAGAAAATTTATAGGTCACTGTAAGATTTATGGATTTTCTCCTAAATGAAATGGGAAGTCAGAGATCTGAAAGGAGAGATCTGACACATATGATTAATGCTTTCAGAAGATTAGTATAGCTATTGTGAAGATAATGTATTATGGGTGTTCAAAAATGGATGCAAGAAAGACAGACCGGTCTGGAGGAACAGCAGAAGTCCAGATGAAAGATGGTGTTGGCTTGAACTAAATCATTAGTGGTGAAGACAGAATCAAGTGGAAGCATTTAAGATTCAGTTTGATGGTTGAATCAACAAGTCTTAACGACCAAGTGGAAAAGGAAAGAGTGACAGATTCCTAGATTTCTGGTTGAGCAGATGCTGTATTTTACTGGGATGGTTAAAAAAAAGCGGGGGGGGGGACACATACTAAGAGATGTGTTTTGAACTTTCTACATCCTCTCAGTATTCCAAACAACTTTTTTGCTCACCTACAAGTGAACAGCAGTGTGGTTTTACTGTACATCTCACACTGCCTTCAAATCTTGTTATTTATTTATTCTTCACGAGGCTTTATAAATTAAACCCAAATTTTGTCTGAACTCTGCTTTATTTCCATTTTGAATTTCTTTTGATACTTCTTCATTCACTCATTTAAAAAAATTATTTTAACAGTTATTTATTGTTGAGAGACAGAGAGAGACAGAACATGAGCAGGGGATGGGCAGAGAGAGAGAGGGAGACACAGAATCCGAAGCGGGCTCCAGGCTCCGAGCTGTCAGCACAGAGCCCAACGCGGGGCTCGAACCCACAAACTGCGAGATCGTGACCCGAGCGGAAGTTGGATGCTTAAGGGACTGAGCCACCCAGGTGTCCCTCATTCACTCATTTTTAGCTGTTTTGATTCACCTTCTTGTAGAAAATCGATAGTTTTTAAAATTAAATTTATTTGTAAAATGTCGTACTTTTGTTTATCCCATTTGGCCTTATTGTGGCATCAGAAAATGACCACCTCATACCACTGCCCTGACGTCACCTTAGTGCCAAAACCATCACCTCCCCCTGATCATGAAAACCTCTCCTTGCTATCCTACACTGCGCTTTCAGATGGGTCCCAAACTAAACTTTGCAATGACGAGTCAGATCGCGTCACCCCTCATCAGTAAATACGTAAATACAACAAATCTCCAGTGAGGTATCCTCACGCACAGACAAAAATACAAAATCCTCACCATGGCCATAAAGGCCTATATGACCTCAAATCCTGCCCCACCTCTTAGATGCTATCTTCTGAAACGGTTTTAGACATGCTGCTGTTCCCAGCCATGCAGACCTCTTGAGGATCACCTGTGTGCACTTCGACTCTATGAACTTCTGCCTCAAGGTACCATCATTTCATTTAGTCCAGGTATCACCTTTCAAGGAGCACTTCCTTGATAGATCAGTTATTTTTTTTTTATTTTTTTTTCAACGTTTATTTATTTTTGGGACAGAGAGAGACAGAGCATGAACGGGCGAGGGGCAGAGAGAGAGGGAGACACAGAATCGGAAACAGGCTCCAGGCTCTGAGCCATCAGCCCAGAGCCCGACGCGGGGCTCGAACTCACGGACCGCGAGATCGTGACCTGGCTGAAGTCTGACGCTTAACCGACTGCGCCACCCAGGCGCCCCTAGATCAGTTATTTTTGACAAGGACACCAGAATAACTCAGTCTGTTGCCCCAAAGATGTTGCCTAAGTCCGCTTCTGGAGAATGTGGCTAAAGGAGATTCGCAAGTGAAACTTAAAACACATTTATTATTAACAATGCTAGGTTATCTAGTTTTGTGCCACAGAGTTCAATTGGGGTTTTGTTAGTCAATTTGCTTTTAATCAAATACTTGAGAAGTTACGGATGATGAGTATCAAAATTAAAGTGATAAAAAATCAGGAGAAATTACTACCTTAATCATTTTTATTAAATATGTAGGTAATATTTAATATTTTCTTCTGCAGATAGCAAAAAAGATTAGATTTCAAATCTCTCTAATTGATAGCCATTTTCAAGTCTCATCAACTATATACAGAATATTATCTAATGGAAGAGACCTAAATTCTTGACTAATCTTAAAAACATAATCACTGGAAGTAAGATAATTAGGGGGAAAGAATCACAAATACATATTTTTTCTCTCTAGTTTTCTTTTTGTCAACTGCCATTCGCAGTTAAAAATAATTTGAGATATCATTTGAGGACTTTAAACAGAAGAGAAAATTAAGGATTTTAAATGGAAGAGAAACATTCATTTACAAATGATTCTACCCTACTTTCACATGAGACCAAGGAATAACACCATAGCTGAGGAAGACATCCACATTTCACTGACTTATGACAATTAAAAATGCATATTTCTTTTTTATTTTTTTAACATTTTACTTATTTTTGAGAGACAGAGAGAGACAAAGTGTGAGTGGGGGAGGAGGGGCAGAGAGAGAGGGAGACACAGAATCCGAAGCAGGCTCCAGGCCCTGAGCTGTCAGCATAGAGCCTGACATGGGGCTGAAACCCATGAACCATGAGATCTTGACCTGAGCTGAAGTCAGATGCTTAACTGACTGAGCCACCCAGGAGCCCCAAATATGCATATTTCTTAAGTACCACTTTTAGCTTTAGACAAAGAAAAAAAATTATGATACTATGATTAACTAACATTCCAAAATCAAGAGAAAAACGCCAACCCCATATAAGTCTTTTTATATGGCATGAGCATTTTAAGTCTGTAGACTTTGGAGGGCAAGTAAATTACAGAGGAATCATAACCTGAGACCTTTGTTCTCCACCTTAAGGACATAACAATGACATTAGTAGGTCAACTAGCATAAGAAAATAACAACCCCCGGGGCGCCTGGGTGGCTCAGTCGGTTAAGCATCCGACTTCAGCCAGGTCAGGATCTCGCGGTCCGTGAGTTCGAGCCCCGCGTCGGGCTCTGGGCTGATGGCTCAGAGCCTGGAGCCTGTTTCCGATTCTGTGTCTCCCTCTCTCTCTGCCCCTCCCCCGTTCATGCTCTGTCTCTCTTTGTCCCAAAAATAAATAAAAACGTTGAAAAAAAATGTTTAAAAAAAATAAAAAAGAAAATAACAACCCCCAAATATGATATTCAGTACCAACTATCCAGGTTGCAAGGAAGTGGAATGTGAAAAGTCAAGAGAAAAGAAACTTCTACAATCTCTGTGGAGCTTAAACTCAATTTCAACCCACAGTTTAGCCAAGAAGATCATATAAGAGTGACCTCCTGTCATTACATTTATGATAGCATAACACACACACGCACACAATTTACTAAGATCACTCAGTTCTATTTTCCTAAAAAAGAAGGATGGGGCGCCTGGGCGGCTCAGTCAGTTGAATGTCTGACTTCAGCTTGGTCATGATCTCACGGTTCCTGAGCCCACGCCCCACCCTGAACTTCTGTCATAGCAGACCCTGCTTCGGACACTCTGTCCCAGCACCTCCCCCATCACTGCCCCTCCCCAGCTCATGCACTCTCTCTCAAGAACATGAAAATTTTTTTTTCATAAAAAAAAAATTTAAAGGAGGATATAGTGCAAAATATGATGCATATGGTACTTTTTTCATGGCATTAATACAGGATCATATTGTTTCAACATAGGGTATAGGGAGAAAATTCTACTGCATGACAATGGGGAGCTCTGCTCCTCTTTTCTGAATTTACAAACTGCTAATTACGCTGAAACACTATCTTTCCTATAAGACAAGGAGATCTTTTTTTAATGTTTATTTATTTTTGAGACAGAGAGAGACAGAGCATGAACGGGGGAGGGTCAGAGAGAGGGAGACACAGAATCCGAAACAGGCTCCAGGCTCCGAGCTGTCAGCACAGAGCCCGAAGCGGGGCTCGAACTCACGGACCGCGAGATCGTGACCTGAGCCAAAGTCGGCCGCTCAACCGACTGAGCCACCCAGGCGCCCCAAGACAAGGAGATCTTAAAGTTAGTTTGGCAACATTTCAGTCTGCTGCAAGCATCAGTCCTGTGAGATTGTGACAAGCCAACGCTATCCACATGAATTCAAAAGAGTCGAAAACAAAATGTCTAAGGCAGAAAAAAAATTCCCATTTATGATCAGTTAAGGAAAAAGTTCTAAGTATTGAAAAATATAATCTTCAGTGCAATTTGGTTTCCCTTGGGCTTCCATTTTTCTTGAGTTGACTTAGTTTTCCTTCATGTACTAAAATCACCAAGTCCTTGCTCTAAAGGAAGTGCTTTTTCTTCTCAGCCTGGTCTCCATAACCATAAAATCAAGATGCATTTGAGGTGCTCAGATCCTTTTTACTGCAGGCGCATTAAAACACTGATGGGTTAAGAATGGAGCATCATGAAGAAAAAGAGCACCAAGAAATCCAAAAAGATTCTCCTTCTCAAGGGGACACTGAACTTCCGGGACGTAAATGACAATCACATTCCCACAGCCATTACAGTGATGCTGAATAGACAATCATTTCAAACTATTTCTTTCACTGGAACAGACATTTCAAAGAAGAGGGAAAAAAAGGCAAACTTTTTCACATCTTCTTTGTTATTGATGTGTTGCTCACAAATGGATGCGCGGCAATTTTGATTTGCTACAGACGCATTTGCTATATTGAATTCTTTATCTGCTACTTACAGTTGTGAACAAATGGATAAGGAGTAGATTCCCCAAGTGGAAAATGAGCCACACAGAAGAATTCAAAACGAACTCCTATTGTGAATTTCTGAGCTATCCTGTAAAGGACCAAAATTGTAGCCTAATCCTTGCTCAGGCCAACTAATGCCATTTTGTATGCAAAAAAAAAAAAAAAAAAAAAAAAAAAAAAAAAAAAAAAAAAGCATTCTTACTCACTTGGGGGTGGGTTTATAGTTGACGATGTGTCTCTTCTTTGGTCAATATCTAGCATGTGTTAGATCTTCCATTGCTTTCTGTGTTGTTAATGCTAAATATCTGACCCCCTTGGAGACATTTCAAAATCACATTTTTTGTAAACGGGCTAGTTTCCCTTTGTCCTACAGTAAAGGCTGATGCCCTCTCTGCACCCAACCTTAGGGAGGACAATAATGAGTTCATAAATTCATCTTCAATAATAAGCTGTCAGAATCGTCACACCTGTGAGGCCACCAATGTCTAACGCTTAGCCTGGAATATCGTAAGCCCAATAAATACTTGCTGAATGAGTGAATGGGCCACTGTGTTGAACACAGAAGGCAAATAATAATTACAAGGACGGATGTGGTAAAATTTGGGAAATACGGAGTCTAGCAGAAAATTCCACAGACGCGAATACTCGGGATGAGGGCAAAGACAGACGGAGGGACTGCCAGCCGAGGCAGTGAACGGTCCAGACAGGAGCAGGAGGATGGGTGCGGGGAATAAAATACAGCATAAAATCCTATATACGTATATAAAATACCTGGCTGGGGCTCTGGGCGAGAGGCCTTCGCACTGTGACTCTGGGTGTTGAGAGCGGGGCGACCACGAGTCTTGAGGCTTGCTTTGACAGGCGTCATGAGCGGGACTCCCCACAGAAGCCTCTGGAACCGTGGCCTCGGGCACTCAGAGCACCCAAAGGTTTCTCACCCCAGGACTCGGCGGCCGTTCCCGTTCCCGCAGAGCTCGCCGAGATCTCGCGAGATCAAGTTTCCCCAGCGAAGGGCCGTCCTAGCACCTGTGCCTGCGGCCTGAATCCTGAATCCGCTTGCTCTCTCATTTCCTGGGTTCAAGCCCCATGTCGGGCTCTGTGACAACAGCTCAGAGCCTGGAGCCGGCTTCTGATTCTGTGTCCCCTCTCTGCCACTCCTCCACTCATGCTCTGTCTCTCTCTCTCTCTCAAAAAGAAATCAACATTAAAAACATGAGATAAATACCAATTCGAAGAAAAACAAGAGGCTTTTCATAAAAGTGTGATCACTTCCTACTCTATGGGGTTCAGATGTAAAAAGTAGTGTCAAATTCATATGATCATAAAAGTTTGATTATATTTATAAATTTTGCAGAGAGGTGGTATAAATAAAAGCCAGTACAAAATATTTTAAACTAAAAAATCAAGAAAATGAAAATTGTGTATCGTTTATAAATAGGGAGGCATTCATTACAAAAATAGGAGAATTACAAGAGATTGCCTTTAGAGAGTGGGGAATCACAGGTAGGAATGACTGGGCAATGGTGTGTTTAGTTGTAAATCTTTTAAAACAATTTGCTTTTTAAAATCATTCATATGTATTGCTTTGATAAAAAAAACACTGCATGCTATTTTATAATACATAGCATAATTTATCTTTATACAAATAAGATTTTATACTATAGTTTAAAGCTAATCTATTAGATATTTATAAATTTTACTTGCACCTAAGTTTTACAAGAGAATATCATTATACATGTTCTTAATTCTGGAGAAATGACAGAATCTTCTCATCAGATTTAGTTAATCATAGCTAGAGCACTGGGGTCATGGTCAAGGATTAATTGTCACAAGATGTTAAGCCTCTGAAAATTTAGTTTTCAACATTAAGTGAATAAAAGCAGTTTTCTACAATACATTTTAACAAATATAAGCCCTTTCCTGGTCTCAAGGTTATAAGCCATCAGTCCTTAGAATTATTAAAACATATGTCCAAGTCTTGCAAAAGAGCTCTTTGCCCTTCCCAGGAAACAGATTTAGAAAATTAACTTTTGATGGTATTAAAAGAATAAGAGTCTATTGAAATCTTATAGTAAGTGGTCTGCCAAGATTTCTTCTTTATCTAAATAAACAAAGACTAAGGACTAACCCAAAGCTCTTATGTCAACAGTTTCTTTGCTAGAAGTTTCTCTCAAGGATTTCTCTTTTAGTATTAGCAGAAACATCTGGCTTCTGGGTTCATGAATAATTTTCAAGGCTGAATCAAATTTATGTATTTTTATTTCTACAGCTATTAAGAAATAGAATCTCAAAAATGTTACATTTCTTTTTATAATGTATTTATATTCTGGCAATGTAAGCGGCTTATATGTTTTGTGATTTTATACATACAAACTGCTTTTTTTTTAAATTTTGTTTTAGAAAGAGTTCCTTACAACTCTAAATATTTGTGTTTACTTTATAGCTATTATATCATTCCTACCGTAACCAAAGCAATTAAAAAATTGTAACATTTGTTTATTTTTGAGAGACAGAGTGAGACAGAGCATGAGCAAGGGAGGGGCAGAGAGAGAGGCGACACAGAATCCGAAGTAGGCTCCAGGCTCTGAGCCGTCAGCACAGAGCCCCAGGCAGGGCTCGAACTCACGGACTGTGAGATCGTGACCTGAGCTGAAGTCAGATGCTTAATTGACTGAGCCACCCAGATGCCCCCAAAGCAACTTAAATGATTTTATTGTTTTAAAAATTACTTGGGTTAGATAAAATTTGAAGCTGCAAAAATATAAAGAATATAAACCTGCCTATAGATTGAGCACAGAAATTGTGTGACGACCTTTGAATAATTCATTCACCAATATTTACTGGGAATCCATAAGATGTCAGGCCTGGTGCTAAGTGCACATTAGTTTCCTACCCATGAAATTCATGGTCTGGATGAGGAAGCAGCACAAAATTCAATATCAGAGATGAAACTCAATTGGAATTATAACTTAATTGCCGAGAGGAAATTTTTCTACACAAGGCAAATGGGTGTAATTTTGTGGTTACACATGCTCTGCATGTCTATGGCTAAGAATAGATGAGGAAAGAGTATTATTAGAGAGGGGAACAGAATCAGTTTAAAAAGAGTTAAAGTTTTTGTTACATTATCTGTAAACACACACGTGCACATGCACACACATGTGTATCACTCAGATTAGTTTTTTTTTTAATATTTTTTTTGTTTTCAACGTTTATTTATTTTTGGGACAGAGAGAGACAGAGCATGAACGGGGGAGGGGCAGAGAGAGAGGGAGACACAGAATCGGAAACAGGCTCCAGGCTCCGAGCCATCAGCCCAGAGCCCGACGCGGGGCTCGAACTCACGGACCGCGAGATCGTGACCTGGCTGAAGTCAGACGCTTAACCGACTGCGCCACCCAGGTGCCCCTCAGATTAGTTTTAATATGCAATTTGAAATGGCCTAATCAGAAATACAAGAATCCAAGGGTGTCTGGGTGGTTCAGTTGGTTAAGCGTCTGACTTCAGCTCAGGTCATGATCTCATGGTTCATGAATTCAAGCCCTGCATCGGGCTCTGTGCTGACACCTCAGAGCCTAGAGCCTGCTTCAGATTCTGTGTCTCCCTTTCTCTCTCTACCCCTCCTCCACTCGCACTCTGTCTGTCTCTCTCTCTCTCTAAAATGAATAAACATTAAAAAAACAGATATACAAGAATCCATGATTAGCTATTTATTAATTAAGTCTTCTAAAAGACTGGTGAGTTAGCAGCTAAAGAATTGTAATCCAAAGGCCAACCCCCAGAGCCGGCTACGTTAAGCACTTTACCTAGTATTATCTTGAGTCAGAGTCACAGGCTTGGTAAATAAACACAAGATTTTTTTTTTTTTTTCAGATAAAATGGTGAAATGGCTGATATCTCTGGTTTGGATCTGACAGAAGTGTCATACAAGCATTTCTACCCCTACAAGAACAGGGTGAAGGAGCCCATAGAAAATGACCTATAAAACAGAAGAAAATGACCTTTGGATTATCACCCTAGCCTTACGATTTTAATTAGTCCTGTGTTCAGAAGCTTATTGGAGGATTTCATAGCCTGAGTCTGACCCAAAGTTAGTTGATTATTGCTGCTAGAATATTATGGCTTGTCTAGAGTACATATTTAAGGTGTTGTCGAAGCATCAAAAGGCAGAGCACTGGGATTTAATGGAGTTTAGAAAGTTGTATAACACTCATTATGCCACTTTCATTGTTATTTGTTCTGATGCTTCTTCTTGTGACATGTCGGGTATGGAGGAGAGCTTGAGCCCACCCCTTCTTTAATTAACTATTGGCTCTCGCTGTTATCTACTCTTTGTGAACTGTTTTTCATTATAAATGATCAAATTCACTCAGGTAAATTCGTACCACATCATTTTACTTTGTGGATGTTTTCCAATAGATTTGTCACCTTGCTCTGCTTAATGATCCTCAACATTGATTTGTAATGAAAGTAAATGAGTCCATAGGCTTAAGTTTGACAATATACAGTTGACCCTTGCACAACGTGGGCTTGAACTAAGCAGATCCCCTTATATGCAGACTTTTAAATACAGTACTATAAATGTATTTTTCTTCCTTATGATTTTAATAGCATTTTATTTTCTCTAGATTTATTGTAAGAATACAGTATATAATACATATAACCTAAAAATATGTGTTAATCAATGTTTATGTTACTGTTTCTGTTACTGGTAAGGCTTCTCATCCACAGTAGGTTTAGGTTAGGTTTTGGGGGAGTCAAAAGTTATACATGGATTTTCAACTATGCAGGGGGTCAGCACTCCTCACCCCTGCATTTATCAAGGGTCAACTATATAGTTTTTTCCTTAAATTTTTTTTTCATGTTTATTTACTTTTGAGAGAGAGACAGACAGACAGACAGACAGAATGCAAGTGGGGGGGAGGGACAGAGAGAGAAGGAGATACAGAATCTGAAGCAGGCAGGCTCCAGGCTCTGAGCTGTCAGCCCAGAGCCCAACACGGGGCTCAAACTCACGGACAGTGAGATCATGACCTGAGCCGAAGTCACATGCTTAACCGAGTCACCCAGGTGCCCTGGATCAGCTATATGTTTAAATATAACTGGCTTGAAAGTTCTTAGTGCCTGACTGCTCTGTGAAGGTCAGAGAAATCTGCTACCCGTCCTCAACTTCTAATACTGACAAGAAATAATAAAAAATTCCAGGTGAGGAAAGAATGCCTTTCTAGAAAGTATCTTGATGGTGGTTTAAGTCTTGCTCTGAAACTCTCCAGTAGTGACTTCTGATTCTCATAGCTGCTAATATTGTCTTAAAAGATATAAGTAATGTATTCTCAGGTTGTGATGCGGTAAGGAACTTATGAAAAATATGTAATGCCTAAGAATACGATTAACTGTCAGGGTATATGTCGTAAATGATGGATACTTTTTAAGCTTCTTTGATAATTCATATTCATGTTTTTATAAGCTTGCATTTATGCTTATTTTGTGACATTATAAAGAGAATGAGGAATTGAAATTCAAACTTCACTTTTCCTTCCACCTGGTATGCAAAAATTGGTTGAAATACAACAGAAGAGTCAATCAAGCAATTATTTTTATCATTAATGTCTTTATAATTGGTTTGACTAGTACTTTTTTTCCCTCCACCAAGAAGACAGTAGACTGGTTGAATAATTATTAAAATTTGGCTCCTTAAATTATTAATTAGTCAAATATATTCTGTATCTCTTAGGAACACAGACTGGACTTACTTTTTTTTAACTTTTCATTTTATTATAGGATATAATTTTTAGAAATAATAAAATTTTGTAATATATTTTATACGTTTTTAAATAAAATATAACTATTTGTTTCTTTACATTATAAAGAAGATAAGTAAAGGCAACGTTTTGGGCTCATAGATTTTCTACTTTTCTAATATAGTAAGCTTAAAACTGATTGCACAATTTTGACGGTTTCCAAATGGATGTAATTGAGGGCCAGGAGTTATTATTTCTTTAGAGCATCTATATTTACCACCAAAGCCATATTTGCACCGTCTTTTATCTGGAGGCTTCCAACTTAATTTAGACAGCTTCCTTAGCTAAATAGTTAATATTATTAATATGCCTTTAACCAAAGAGATTGATGGTTTTGCTCTTATTGCTGTTACTATCTTGCTGTGAGTCTAGAATCTGCTAGGAAACAGCACGCTGGATTAAAACTAATTGAGCATTTAAGAAGGGGACTATTTATAAAGGTATGGGTGGGGTATGAAGAAACCATGTGGCAAAATGCATACCCCAGGGATTCTTATACTGCCGTTCCTCAGCCTCCCAGAACCTGGAGAGAAAAGGCTGTGTGGACCAGGCCACCTGAGGAAGTGATCAAGAGTCACCTTTCATCAAGAGACTCAACCATCACGTAGCATCCCTGGAGGGAGGGGACATGGGAAAAATAGCCCCCAAATGCTTGCTCCCTTCTCCAGTTTCCTGCTGGTGTTTCTTTCGGCAGAACCTAACTGAAAGCCAGAGAGCAAAGGAACCTGTCAATGTCGAGCAGAAAGGGCTAGAAAGGAACATGGAGAGGAAAATGAAAAAATACTGTCAGAAAACTAAACGCCAACCTCCTTTGGACTGACGAGCGGAGAATTTTCCGGTTCTTTAGAGAACGTGCCTATGGCCAATATCTGCACGGTCTCCCTCAGCAGTCAGCTCAAATGTGTCTCCGTGTCTTCCCGGCACTGCGATGTCGGAAAGATAAAGCTACGTTTTCCACAAGTCTTCACCCGTGTGGTTTCCAATATGCCAACCAGATGCATATGCCCAACTCCTGGACTGGAGGCCGAATTGCGCGATGGGAGTAGGGTCTGCCATCCATGGGCCTGGATGCAGCAAAAGCTGACTGACCACTGACGAACGGGCAGGTCTCTTCATGACCCAGGTCTACCGTGTGGTTTGGGGAGATTATTTCCGAAGGCCGGTTTAAAGCCTGTTTCTGCAGTCCTGTCACTTTGCTAGGAATATACCTCGAGGAAGCACTTTCCCCCCTACAATACCTAAAATCGTTTCTGTTGTCTGCAGTCGAGACTCTCCCACAACACAGCACTCTTGCACACGCTGCAAAAGGTTTGTTGTTCTGGCAGGCCGTCTGACAGAAAATTCTCGTCCCTCTCAACCTTCCTTATAGAGCTCAGAGCTCATCTTGGCTCTTACCCTCCCTATAAGCCAGAAATAAAGGTTGCATTACACACGCGATGGGAAGATAGTAATTGTTCTGTTCCTTTCAACCGTCGATACACTCATTTTCAAAAACAACAACAAAAAGGTAAGATGTCTCAATAGGTGTTCCTATTATTACACTCGGTATAAAACACACACATTTAACTAGGAAAACACTAGAACTTGCAACTATCCACAGACTGGTGTGTAAGTCTGTCCCTCAGCAATTCCTACGATGATCAGAAGACCTGGGTAATAAGTAGGATGCGGCACCTTGAACCAGAAAACACACGTTGTTTTGTAAAGCAATTCTTTTTGAACTACATTCTACTCCCGCCTGCAATCAAATTATTGACATGCTGAAGTTTTCCTTCAGCGTTCTGAGTTGAAACACTTACATATCAAAAGATACATAAAATAATTCACAGTGATGAGCTTTAAAACAGCTTAAACAAAGACCCACATATAAAACGCGAACAAACAAAACACCTCTTCAGATCTTTAAGTGAAAACTATGTGTACGACTGGTAAAATTTGTTTTCAAGCACCTTACAGGCCAAAGATTAAGGTAAGAAAAACTGACTTCCTACTCCCTTGAATAAAGAGGGACATATTTACTTCACCATTTCTCTGTCACCTTACATTTTCATCATCAATAACAGCTCCTGCTCTCAAAGTTCTTAAAGGAAAGTGGGAATGACATCTCCTCCTTCTCTGATGACCCTCAAACACAAGTCAACTCTGACCCCTGAGTATCTCGTGTTGATTGTTATAAACATTATAAATCCACCACATATTATTATAGAGTCTGTGATTTGTGAACGCAGAGGGGGAGGCTGTGGATATGGAGATGACAGCAGCTGAATGTGGAGACCAGAACAGAGCCCAATTGCGTGAGAACTTTCCAAGCTTCAGGCAGAAGTGGGAATGCTACTTTGTGGTGCAGAACTGTTCCTCTAAACACGAGGGTTAACGCTCTCCAGGAATTTAAAGCATTTACGTTTTGAAGACCACGGCTGGGAAAGGTTAAGAAGGGGATCTAGAGATGAAAGGACTGATAAGGCATGTGCTTAATTCAGACTTTCTGAGACCCACTGTTGGGGCAGAACATTGTGGGGACATCATTGTCGGTTACGAGAATTCATTCAGCTCACATTCTCTAGTTTGCTCCAAGAATTTCAGCAGAGGGAAAAAGAAAATTTAAGGGACAGTTCGGGAAAGCTACTAAAGCAGAAGTTTTCAAATGTTTTTGTGCATCAGCATCACCTGGAGGGCTCATTAAAACACCGTTTCTGGGCTGTGGCTCCAGAGTTTCTGATTCAGTAGGTCTGGGATGGGGCCCAAGAATGTGCGTTTCTAACAAGTTTCAGGTGAATGGATGCCGTTGGTCCAGCCATTATGATTTGAAAACTGACATACTAGATAATTAGGTTGGTGACACTTAAAGATGGAGAAAGATCCTCAACAAATGAGAGGGAAGGGTTCAGTAGTAGAGTGGAAAGTAGTTACAACGACCAATGCAAAACTAATCAAAGCAAAGTCACCAACACGGTGGAAGATACATAAAAGCAGCTGAAACAGTAATATGTAGAGCAGGAAAAACAGCTGCCAAAGAAGGAGATTTCTCTCTTCCTCAGAGTAAACACCATTACATTTTTGTTTCCCTGAATTCTGTTTCCACTAGAAAGGAGATATGTGTACTTATCATCAAGGTTACTTATATTATAATTTTTTAAAGTTTTATTTTTGAGAGAGAGAGACAGAGACAGAGACAGAGACAGAGTGCAAGCAGGGGAGGGGCACAGAGAGAGGGAGACACAGAATCCGAAGCAGGCTCCAGGCCCTGAGCTGTCAGCACAGAGCCCGACTCGGGGCTTGAACCCACGCACCGTGAGATCATGACCTGAGCTCAAGTCGGAGGTTTAACCGACTGAGCCACCCAGGAGTCCCAAGGTTACTTACTTTAAAAATATTTTTGAGCACATACCAAATTCCAGGGACTGTGGCAGGCAGGAATAGAGAGGAAGAAGACTCGTGTCTTCCCCTGGGGAAGTCAGTCCATTACTCATGTAGTAAATTCTATAATACAGAGACAAAGCCTTGCACTGCTTAGTATCTTATACAAACTTCACCACAGTTCCTGTTCATAAAAAAAACACTCACTAAACACGCTGAATAGATGGTACGGTCATTGGAATCAAAGTATCAGCAACACATTCTGCTGGTCCCTGATGATGCACCACATACTCTGCTAAGCATCCTTTCTTTTCATTCTTGCACCACCCTCTTTGGGAAGTAATTTTATTATTCCTGTTACACAGAGAGGAAACGAAACTTTCCAAGATTAAGCAACTTGCCCCAGATCACACAACTAAAAGTGTCAAAGCTAGAATGAGAGCCCTAATCTGTATGACTTCAAAGTCCCTTTTACATCCGTTAGGCTGTCTCAAAAAGTGATTGAAAACACTTTTTTTCTTATGTTATCAAACATACATTCCTATGATCTTTAGTAATACACAGAAGAAATAAATAGTTTTCCATGCTCATTCATGTTTCCAATTCATTTGCCAGAGTGCAAAAATGTCAGACATAGCTTAATGACTTAACCCCCTGTGCTGTTCGTAAGAAATAACAAGAACTAACATTCAGCATGTTCCAGGCAATGTGGATGATTTCACTTTCAAAAGGAAACCCTGTAAGTATTGTTATCATTCCCACATTACAAATGAAGAATTAGAATCAGGAAAATTAGAGAACGTTTTCTTCATCACAGAGCTAATAAATGGCAAGTCTGAAATGTGAGCCCCATTTTCACTAATTTTAAAACTCTGACGAAACACTATTTCTGAGTGCCTGTCTCCAGTTTTCACCTACTTCTAGATAGTCTGCTGTCTAGAATATTCATCACCACGTTCTCCCCTCCACCTTTCTGCAAAGAAACGACTGATAAGCTTCCAAAAACAATTATGTACGGTGATCGAAATGTGCATCTGGTCACTAACATGGCATATTGGTAGAAGATGTGCTACAATATTCAAGACATGGGGGCTTCCCTTCCGTTTTATACATGGTATATGCTTGTAGGTCGTATGCAGATGTGACATTTATACAGCCCCAATGCAAGCAAAATAAATGTGGTTCCAAGAGGAAACCCGAAAAGGCTAAAAGTGGTAACCATTTCTTTTATCCTCTATTAAGTATTTTCTTTGAAGATAGCATATAACATGTGAAGGAATTATGGAGAAAATATACAATTGACATATAGAGACTTTATTTCTATCAATAAAATATCTATCAATAGATATTTATCTATCAAATCTATCAATATTATTATACACATCTTTATTTATGCATTAAGAATGACTGTACTTATCATGTAAACAGAGAGTATTAGCATTATTATTAAGCAGATATAATGTCTTATTCTAAATGGCTATAATAAAATGAAAATTTCCATGACGGACAGGAGAGACATTAAAGGAGGGCTTATATTCAACTAATGGTTTTCTCCACTCTATTTATTATTATTGTTTTTTAAGTTTATTTATTTATTTAGAGAGAGGGAGAAAGAGAGTGCGAGCAGGGGAGGGGCAGAGAGCGGGAGAGACAGAATCCCAAGCAGGCTCCACACTGTCAGCATAGAGCCACTTCAGGGCTCAAACTCACCAACTGTGAGATCATGACCTGACTTGAAACCAAGAGTCTAACGCTTAACCAGCTGAGCCCCCCAGGTGCCTCTCCACGCTACTGATCTAACTTCTGCCATATGTTTCCTCCTCGAGGTTCAGGGAAGTCTCTCACCTGGAATGACCTACTACATTAGCACAGATTACACACCTCTGCCAGAGTGAGAGCCATGCTTTAACATCTACTTCCTGGTGGTGCCTAATCCCACTACTTCCTACTCTTGTCCTCTTTAGGAGGCTCAAGCCAACCTTGCCTTCTGACACTTTCAACAAGCCAAGTATATCAACACCTCAGTCCTGCCTAGGATTCATCCTTCAGATCTCATATGTCATATTCTCATATGTCATATTTTCAGACAATCCTTTTTTTTCTTTTTATTATTATTATTTTTAATTTAGCCATAGTTTATCTAGGGTAAAATTATTCCTTTTCAGTGTATCATTCTGTGAGTTTAGATAAATGCACAAAGCTATGTACCCATCACTACAGTCAAGACAGAGAAAAGTTCCTTCCACCACAAGTTACTGTGATGAAATTTACTATGGCCCTTTGTAGTATACCACTGTTCCCACCTCACACCCCAGGAAACCAATGATCTGCTTTCTGTCCCTGTACTTTGTCCTTCTCTAGAGCATCATATGTATGGAATAACACAATACGTAGCCTTCTGAATCTGAGTTAAATGTCCATTCTTTACAACTTATATGATGTTGCCCCATCATTATCCCTCACCATTGTATTATATAATATTATTTTCTTTGTAACACTCATTATCCCTCAAAACGTCATCTTACTGGCTTATGTGATTATTATCTACTTTCTTTGCTCTGAGGGGCAGCGGCTACATATGTGACACTTATGTACAAATTAGAAAAAAAAATGATTTTTCAGGTTTACCCTCAATTTACGTACTTAAAATTTAGTCTTCAAAAACATTTCCAAGGTGAAAGATTAGTCCTCAACCCTCAGGGTGGGCAGTTCAATATTTAATTAGACAATTTAAGTATAGAGATGATAAATTTTAAATACAACATCAGTGCAATAAAGAAGGCAGGACAAGATGTATACTATGTGCAAACTGACTTTATGAAGATTTAGTTGTCTACACTATAAAGTACCAACAGGAAAATAAAGAGAAAACTAAAATTATGTTTGTTCTCTTCTCAGGACTTCATGAAAATCAGATTCCTATATATGATGAGATCAGAGAGAAGTATTTATGAAGATCAATGAAATGTAATCTATACTTATAAATTATACACTGAAGCATGCCAGTTGTGAATTATTAACTTATGTATTGTAAAGAAACTGATTACAAAGTAAGTAGGAGAAAATAAAACATCAGTAATAAATGCTGTTTTAAAGATAAGTAAAATCGAGTACACTTAATTTTAAATCAGACAGGCAAAAGATAAAATAACTCAATAATATCTTTCATCTCTGTATTTTATGAGTTAAATAGTAGTCAAGGAAATAAATATTTTAGATCTAATTACTGCACTAATTCAATGCATAATTAATGAAAACATTATTTAAGAACTTCAAACAGATTAAAAAGAAAATTTCTGAGACCATTAGACAAATGTGTCTCTTGATATGTAGTGTTATATATAGCCACTGAGAGAAAAAAAATCTGATAGTTGGTGTTTATGATTTATTTGTAAAGAAGGGTTTTACATACAGTCTTAGAAACTCTTTACCTATTAATCTTACTTGTTTAAAAGATATTTTTAAAAGGGACATTTCTGTCTCAGTTTCATCTAAGGTGCCAAAAGTAAACAATAAGACACAAAGTGTCTGTAACCCCAAAATTCAAAAGCAGAGTGTTCTAGAATATTTACGTGGAAGTAGTAAAGGGTGTGTCCAAAATCACTGTCCAATCCATAGCAACATATTTGGAAAAAATGTTTAGTAAATGAGGAAGAATCACCAAAACTGATTTATTCCCTCATTCTATTTCTTTGTTTTCCCTAAATTACTTTTATGTGGTTGCATAATTCTTCCTCATAAAGCCATACCTTATGGTTCCTGGTTATTATGCTGTCCTCATTTCTCTATTAATTTTCTAAAGTTTCTTTATGTGTGTGTGTGTGTGTGTGTGTGTGTGTGTGTGTGTGCATTAATTTGTTTATCCTTCTTCTTTCACTCTTTAGATAGCGATAAACCAAGGTCAACACTCAGCCTCTTTTTTTCTCTTTCTTCTTCTCGCTTGGCGGGTTAACACATCCCTGTCTGTCTGTCTATCTATCTATCTATCTATCTATCCATCTGCCTGTCCATCCATCCATCCATCTATGCTCCAGAGACTCATGGAAATAATACATAAAACATTCCAAAAATATACCCTTGGTTTCATACTTCTGTTAACTTCATCCAGGCTCGGAACCACACTGTAATCTATACGTAATTGTTTTCATTATGATCTCAATCTCATACAATGTCATTCATCACAATCTGAGCATATAATGCTTTCTTCTATATGTTCTTATATGTTACTTTCTTTCCTATATGTTACTTCCCCTGCATTTCCATTCCAATTGACACACATTTTTTGTATACTTTAAATTCTCAGATATTATTTTTACAACAACTAAACCCATTTCTTATTGTCGGGCTTTCCTATCCACTTAGGAAACTGATTTTATTTTTGTTCTTCTCCGTTTAAAAATCTTCATCTAACTTCCAACATCCAGGTCCTACTGGAAAAAGCTCAAACCACTGATCCTCCGAGCCTGGAATTCACACACCGCTTCTGTGGGAAGGAGGCACCGATTTTACAGCCTCACCCCTTCCCACACTGGCCGCACCCTGAAAGACACCATGCATTCCAGCTAATATAACCAGTAAGTGCTTGAGGGACCCTACGTTTTCCATATACACCTCTGAAAAGTGCCCCTCCTCATCTGCCTATTCAAAGCTTAGTTAACTTTTCAAGGTTCAGGCATTCTTTCTCCACGAAACTCTGGTGATTTAACAAAACCAATGTTTTCCATAGATCCTACTTGCCACTTACACTTCTGTTATGAGAGGTTACAAATGCCATTAGGACCAAGAGCAAAGGAGCCAATAATTTTCCTGAAGATATCAAATAAATATAACTTCAAAATCTAAAACCAACAAATGAAAAAAGCAAACAAGGTGTAACCAATGAGTACATTAATTGCTATGCAATGCAAGAATAATAAAAGGGCAGTAATATTCCATATGTAGAATCCCTAGCAGAGTGCCCGGTTTTGTGTAGGCACTTAACAGTATTGTTTTCATTCCTACTCTCAAGTGAATTGCAGCAAAATATTTATTTTTTTTCCTATCTAGAAAAATAATGTTCAAAGTCTAGGAAAATTATGCTGTAAACAAGAAAAATAAATGTTAATTTCATCATCATCAACTTTATCATGATCACAGAATCTAGGCTTAAGACTGTTACTTGAAGTTTGAGGAAGATATTAAAAATAACATAAAACCTGGTTTTAGCACTAAAGCTATTTCATTATAGTTTGATGTCAGCTTTAGGATAGTCCCCAAACATAACTTTAAAACAAAGTTTCATCCTGAGGCCCCAGAAAACTTATCACTCGATAGCCAATGTAGCATTTTCCACAAAAAAATATTGCACTAATTTCTATTTCCCTTATTCTGGGGAGTCATGTGCACTTTTCCAACTTTTTTCCAACTTTTAGACATAAGTGATACACACTGATTATAGGACTACAGGACTATAGGACTTCATTAGACTACATGTTTGAAAAAAGTAAGGAAACTTGTTTAATCTAACAGAAGTAGAGGCAAGAGAATTACATTTTCGAGAAGTATTGTAGTTACATCTACTTTTAATGCTTTGGAAGCACCTGTCAGCAAGAACATCTGCATCCTAATAGTCTATTTTAAGGAAATTTAAATCATCCTTATGCTGACAAATTCAGCTATATTCCAAATATGTGCATCTCATGAAAGCAAATACATATTCAATTTCTCATTAAGATCAAACATTTCAAAAACAACATGACTCAGGATCCAATACACATTTAAAAAAAATAACAATATTTCTTAATGAAAGGATTGTACACTGTATCATATGCAAATATTTATCTCATTTAATAATGCGGATCACTATAAAAATGCCTCTTAACCAAAGGCAAGAAATCATTAAACCACACGTCTCACCATAATTATTTATTCCCCTCTATAAAATACAATGTGTGTTTGGGATACTTGAAAACCACTGTTACTTATACATTATACATTTACATTATAATAGTTATAATGTTCTCAAAGATCATAAACCAAATTTTATTGTTTTTAGTAAATGTGAAAAGTTGTTGTAGTTTTATTCCCCTACAATAATGCCCATTGGTTTGTCATCCAATACCCACTGGGTTCCCATGCTTCAGAAGGAGGGTAAATGACAGCTATAAAAGAAAGCTGTTTGACTGTCATATTAGATTTCTTTGAGACTCTGCATGACAAGGCCTTGAAAGCTAGTCTTTGTGAATGATAAAAGTAGTGTCTAAATTCTATAAGCTCCCTTTAAAAATCAAGAGCTAGACTTGGCCAACGCTGATCAAAGAATATTACTCCAATCTTTGCTAGAACGAACTCAGGAGAGATAAAAGGGAGATCCTTTCAAATAGGAAGAGAAAGTAGAAAGAATTCTATATCATGAGAAATGAAGGTGAAGAAATGAGAATGTGGATGAAATCCGAGTCCCTAAGAAGAAAGATTGACAAATTTTCCGGGTTTCAAGCAGAAAGGTGTTGTGGGTAAAGGCAAAATTATAAAACCCTTAAGGAAATCTTCACAGCCCTTAAAGTTTGTGGAAGAATCCAAGATTCTCCTGGTCAGGGGAAATTCTCTCCCTCTTCTTTCCAGAGAACTTTGGCAATGACAAGAAACTTTTGTGATTTACAAAAGGGGGGATGGGTGTTGGTACTGGCATCTAGTACATAGAAGCCTGAGAGGCTACTAAACAATCCACTGGGCAGAGGGGAATTCCCACTACAAAGAATTATCTGGCTAAAATTGCCAACAGCGCTGAGGTTTACAAACACCACTCTAGTCTGGTGTTCTGCCTAACTGCCACATCCAATAGGGA
Organism: Felis catus; assembly: GCF_018350175.1. Taxonomy (NCBI): domain Eukaryota; kingdom Metazoa; phylum Chordata; class Mammalia; order Carnivora; family Felidae; genus Felis; species Felis catus. The sequence continues at coordinate 160,185,201 of NC_058369.1, read as the reverse complement.
ACCATAGTGTATAAGGACTAAGGGAGTTTTCTAAAGAGATTAGCCTGAAATGTTCCTCTTGGTTTCCTTCTGTCCCCTCATGCTATACATGATTCCAAACTGGGGCATGCATCCAAATTTATGATCAGCATAATAAAGTCCATAGTTAGTAACAGGAACAAAAGGCCCATGCTCAAAAAATGAATTATTTTATTCAATAAATATAAAGTGTCTGCACAATACTTGGCATTGTGTTACCTAGTAAGGGCATGGTGTTGTATAAACCTGACACACTTCGTGGAGAAACCAGAGAGATAGATCACAGGGATGGGGAGACTATTCCCCAGAGGGTCTTCAGGGACATTCTCTCTGAAAAGTTGACATGTGTAGAGGTCCAAGGAGAAGAAACAGCAAGTACAAATTTCGTGAGCAGGAATGTGCATTGTATGTGTGAGGAACAGCAAGGCAGCCAGTGTAAATGGAGCAGAATAAATGGGAGGAAGGGGGGCCCAACATGTTGCTTACAGGTGAGATCCCTAGGAAACTGCTGGCTACTGTAAGAACGTATAAGGATGAGTAACATGGAGCAAGGACAGTACTGAACACTGGAGAGACATGATCTAACCTACATGTTTGAATGATCGCTTTGCCTACTGTCCCGAGAAGAGACTGTGAGAGATGGTGGGACGGTTGGAACTGGACCCAGGTGGTAGTAAAAGATTGGTAAAAGATCTGAATGCTCAGATTCAGGATATATGTTGATGATGGGGCTATATTTGTTGACAACTTGGACAAATCCAATGATTTTGCATGAATAAAAGAACAGAGCTGTCATTTCCTGGGGGTGCTATGGATCAAATTATTATGCCTCCCTCCAACTCCTCTTTTGAAATCTTGACACCCAATGTGATGACATTAAAGCAGTTTGGGAGAAGTGATTAGGTCATGAGGGTGGAACCCTCATCAACGGGACTGGTACCCTTATAGGAAGAGAGAGGAGACAGCTTGCTTCCTCTCTGACCTGTCGGGATACAATGAGAAGACAGCTCTTACTAGGGACCAAATCATTCAGCATCTTGATCGTGGACTCCTCAGCCTCCAGAACTTTGAGAAATAAAAAAGTGTGTTGTCTAAGCCTTCCAGGCTACAGTAATTTGTCATAGCAGCCTGAGCTAACTTGAGGAGAGACTGGGAAGGAGCCCGTTTCTGTTTCATTTTGTTTAGCTTGGTTGGGGAGGGTCAAAACATTTATACTTAACACACTAAATTTGAGAATCTTATTGAATCCAAATGAATTGATCGAGTACATAGTTGTCTAGGTTTGGCATTCAGGACAGACATCTGGTCTGGTTATAAATGTGAGGGTTGATAGAAGAGTGATGGAATATATAGCTGTGAAACAGGGTGTAATCATCTAGGGCATTGATTCTTGAACCACCTGTGGTGAAAAAACAGGATTTTAGTCAATTCCTCAAGGACTGATATCTGGTCATACTATGTGTGTCCCATAGGCAACTGGCACAAGGAAGTTTGGCTTCTTCATCTGAACTGGACCATTACCTGTTCAATGACACAAGGCCATGGAACATCGTGTCGAAGGTTGCAGCAATGTGGAATTGATGAAAATGTGTCCAAACTCTTAATCCCAATATCTGTAGTTATCCCACTGAAGACAGGTAAAGTCAGTTGTGGCCCAGAATCAGTCTACATTTTCTATTTAATTATTTGCTTTTTAATGTGTGATTGGATTAATGCAGTTCATAATATCCTATTTACTGTGTGAGTAGACATACTCTGAGCACTTAAAAATATTCAAATACGCATTCAAAAGTTATATATGTATACATAGATGTATTTACTTTAGCAAATGTTAGCCAACATGGGACACACCTCAATATAAATATTAAAGAAAGGAAATAGTGGACTAAGAAATCCTGATTTATGGGACAAAATGACTTGAGGTTATTAATTCAGCTAAAATGATAAAATGTTCGATAATGCAAAAGGATTACGGAGAAATAAAAAACAAGTAAAAACTAGAACTTATATAGAACACCTGTGTGGCTCAGTCAGTTAAGCATCCAACTCTTGATTTCAGCTCAGGTCATGATCTCACAGTTTGTGAGTTGAAGCCCCTCATCAGGTTCCACACTATCAATGTTTGGGCTTCTCTCTCTCCCTCTCTCTCTGTCCCTCCCCCACTTGTGTGAGCACGCGCTCTCTCTCTCTCTCTCAAAATAAATAAACAAACTTTTAAAAAAGTAGAACTTATATGCAGGGAACAACTGAAAGGGCTCAAAGAACAACAAATATATTTCCTTGAAGTTCATGTTGCAAAAAGCAACAATAAATTATACATATACTTTTTCAAATGATTGATTTTAGAACCTTGATATTTTGTCAAACATCTAACACAACTGACTCTACCTGCTTTTTAGTTTTCAGTATCTAATCCAAGTCTCCACATTTCACTACTCATTTAGTATACTCACTGAATATTTAAGTTTTTCCTATTGAAAATTTTGAAAAGGATTTTGAGCAGAGACGATTTTAGAAAGTGCTTTTGTTTATTTCATCTCGCTGGGCTTTTATTTCATTTTTTTTCAGTTTTCAGTCAGATTTCATTTTCTAGAACATACATTGCGTGGTCAATTATTTACAATATTGATGAACTGTAATGGTATTCAATTCTCTCCTTCCGTACTCACATATTCAGTATATCTGAGAAATTATATATAAAGCTATTTTAATTGCTTTTCCTTTTTTTCTGAGACCAGAATATAAGAGGTCATATAGATGAGATGCCTTATTCCTAGTGAACATCTGGAAATAATTTTTATTTATTTTGTTTTCTATGCAAATACAACACTTAATTGGGCATATGGCTTTTACACAGCAGTAATTGCTAAGGCTTGGGTGAATTAAGCACAATAGAGAATTATTTTCTCTGTATTATTGATCTATTTATATTTTGGTAAGTAGCTGTTATTTGCACTAAAAGGATTTTCCTGTCTTTTAGCCTCAGTATAATATCTTCAAAAATAGTATTTTTCTTCTATCAGACTGTTGACAGGATAGACCCAGAAATAGAGCAACTTTATTACTGTTATTATTATTACTATTTTAATCAGAATAGCTGTTATTAGGGTCTATGTTTTCTGAAAGACAGTTTTAGAATACAAAATAAAACACTTTATTCAGAGGATAGAGGATTCATTCGTTCAGTGAATAATAAACTAATATTTATTATGTGTCTATTATTGACAGAACTGGGATAAGCATTGGATGGGTAAGAGAGTCTAGATTCCCAAGAGCCTCAGCGCAAGTAGATGTGAGACTCAGGTAAGCATATGACTATTGTGAAATTCAATAAATACCATGTGCATGGAGAGCAGTATGAATCGAGCATTCTGTGGGTTCCAAACAAGGTTCCAGGAAAACTGACAGAGGGGCTGTCTCAGTGAAGTCTGGAGGGAAACACAGAAGTTAACCAGATCATCAGATGGGGAGAGGTGTGTGTAGCGGGGGGGGGGGGGGGGGGGAGGAGGGTTGGTAACCAGCATAGATGGCGGGGGAGGGGAGTGAGGGGGTAGTGTGTGTGGAGGGTGGCAGTGAAGGGGGCTGGAGATGGTTGCAGTTGATGAGATTCATCTTATCAGGCTTATAGGGCCTAATCAGATAAGGTCCTAACTGCCATTTAAAGAAAGTTGGATTTTATTTCACAGAGAACTGAAGGGCCTAGAATTTCTGGGAGGAGGATGGGATGGGGAGAGTAAAGATTGGCTACATGAACATATTCCCCTTTCCGGAAAAAAAAAAAATCTCTAATGTTAAGTTGACTTGCAGATGGTCAGGACTAGAAGCAGAAAAACTATTTAGGAAATTATTCGATTAATTTGAGTTGGACCCTACCAGGACTTAAAGTCAAACAGAAGGATAAAGAATCTTAGATCTATTCTAGAAGTATTATGATGATAGAATTGACAGGACGTGGTGACTGATTATGTTATGGGACAGTATTTGAAGATACCATGGCAACCAGCAAGCTCCTGACAGGACACCTAGTAAACTTCCTTTTTTTCTTTTTTCTTTCTTCTTCTTCTTCTTTTTTTTTTTTTTTTTTTTTTTTAGTTTTGAAAAGCCATTTAAGAGGTGCTGAAGTTACAGGGTGAATTATTTATTTGTGACATAGAATTGAGTGCTAAATGAAAATATAATTGATTTATAATTGGTTATTTGAGAGTCAATTTGAAATAGATCACAATTGGTGTTTTCCTCTAACCTTTCCCCAACCATAACCATAGGCACATATATCTTTAGGGGATTAGATGCTGGTTAATATCCCAAAGCTCCCATAAATGGTACTACTTTGCTCTTATAGTAATGTATAGTCACATAGAGCAGCTTTCTAAAAACTTGTTGTGGGTACTAGATGTTGCTAAAATTCCCACTACTATTTTCTGCTTCTAACTCACTCTGGATCCTCTAGATATGGGTGACTGCATTATTACTGAGACACCGAAAACCTCCAACAGAGGACCTGCCTGAGGCCTTAGCTTTTCTGGTCACTCTTCCCTCAGCCTGTCTATCTGCAGCTCTTTGGAGACTCCACACAGTTATGTGTGGAGGGCATAACTCAGCTATTGGCCATTGTGCCTTCCCCGCCACAACCCACCCTATTATATTGGGAGTTATTAGGTTAGAAATAAACCAATCACTAGGGCGCAAACTTAAGAGTCACAGAATACAGGTTCCATGTCAGGAGAGTGAAAGGGAGAATTGTCAAGAACCAGGCTGGTGTATGCTCCACTTCTAAGCCTGCAGGGCTGAACAGAAACAGGTTGGGGGTCTGGCCTGGGGTGGCGAGAATTGGGGATGCATTCTATTTCAGTACTTTGGTTTCAGGACCCTGAATGAAATCCAATAAGCTTGTGCTGTAGACAATTGGGTATGTGGTTCAGGAGCTGAGCAGAAGAAATAAAAATGGAGGCAGGACTTGGGAAGTAAGCAGCATGTGGTTGAAGCCATGGGCCCAAAATATCATTTGAGAACAATATGTGGAATGAGAAGAGAAAGCAGAGAACAGAACTTTGGGAAATACCAACATTCTCTAGAAAAGACAAACCACAAACAAAGCTGAGGAAAACTGAACGAAGACAGAGAGTGGGAGAAATTAGGAAGAAATTAGGGGAAAAGAGATTTTAAGAATCTGGGAAAGTAGAAAAGGGCCTTGTATTCACACAAAGGCATAATAAACAACTCACTCCAATGTGCTCATTGGTTTCCAAGGAAGTGATGACAGATAATTTGACAAAGTCAATTTCAGTGGCATGTTCAAGTCGGGAGCAAGAAGGGAGAAACAGCCCAAGTGAAAAATAACCGGCCAATCAAACACTACCATGGAACAAGGAGAGTATTTTCTAACTTAGCTGCTGTGCAATGCTTTTCTAGACATTTCTCCAAACAGCTTTGCAATGCTGATAAAATTGATCTTTAATGGTGTGTCAGTAAATCTGGGACTATTAGTTTTGAGGAAAATAGATCGTTTTGGTTATTGCTGCACAAGAAACCATCTAAAATTTAGAGGCATCAAGTTACAACCATTTTATTACTTCTCTTGATTCTGTGAGTCAGGGATTTGCGCATGACTGAGAAGAGCTAGGACATCCTCAATCCTGTCTCCATACATTGGACCTCTCTGTGCAATCCCTCCTTCTACATATGGTCTCTCCAGCAGGTAATCAGATTTTTCAGAAAGGCTGACAGGGACCCCCAATGCATAAAAGCCAAAGAGGTCAAGCCCTTTTAAAGTTTAGGCCTGGGAAGGGCAGAGGGCGACTTCTGGCCTTGCCTTCTATTGGCTATAGAGACTCACAGATGGAGTATAGGAGGGGACATCACTTGGTCATGAAAACTAGGAGGTGTGGATTCATGGGGGGCATCTTTGAGACTAGCTACCGCAAAGACAAGATACACGTATTCTGATAACTGATATATATATAATATATGCAGCTTGCAACAAGGGTAGTTTATACAATCAATCACGTCATTTAAACACACACACACACACACACACACACACTCACAACTTTCATTTCCTTAAGCGGTAAGAGGAGTTTATTGTTAAAATACCAGTAGTACAACTGATTTAAAAGTAAGTGCATGAAATTCTCAGTAAACCAGGAAAAGCAAATAAACATTGTCTACCTTGAGAATTCTGAGTCATACATATATGCCTTACATCCTGTTCCTGGGTGATTTCTTTGCTCTGTGTTTTTATACTTACTAAGAAACAAATGGAAAATAATAAAAATATTTTTTTACAATTTTTTACAATTGTACCTTTCTGGCCAATTGCGGTCACAGTGGATAGTCCCTAGGTTTCATCCCATAAATCTCTAAACCTTCAGAAAATATGTATTTGTTCTAAAATATAGAATGAGAACACTTCTGAAGCATCAATAAGTTATGAACAGCTTATAGTTAATTTTTCATCTGAATTTTTTACTGATCTTTCCAAAAGAGTATTAGGGCTTTCATGTATATAATTATATGATTAATTTTAAGAACCATTACTTGGGGCGCCTGGGTGGTTCAGTCGGCTAAGCGTCCGACTTCAGCTCAGGTCACGATCTCACAGTTCGTGGGTTCAAGCCCCGCGTCAGGCTGTATGCTGACAGCTCTGAGCCTGGAGCCTGTTTCAGATTCTGTGTCTCCCTCTCTCTCTGACCCTCCTCCATTCATGCTCTATCTCTCTCTGTCTCAAAAACAAATAAACGTTAAAAAAAAAAAACTAAAGAAAAATAAGAACCATTACTTAAGAGCAGCTCTAACTCATTTCGGAATGCTAATGAAATGTATATAACCCAAACCATTTGTAATTGACATTCACTAATATTAGGATTGATATATAGGAACAAAACTGCATATGTATATGTATATGTATATGTATATGTATATATGTATGTATATGTGTATGTGTGTGTGTATGCATATGTGTTGTGTTTATACAGATAAATAAAATTATGGGAGAAAATTGAGGCATGCTCTAAAACTTTTTTCTTCCCTAATCTCCTGGGAAATACAAAGTTCTTATAAACATACTAAATGTACACAACTATATCTCTTACGGACTTGAAATAATGAGCCTGACTTGAAAATTTCACTATGGTCAATTGATTCTGAGGGGTGGGTGGGTGAGGCTATTGACTTTTTGAGGCACTGCTCTAGCAGAAAATGTCATCGCTGATCCTTACTAAGAAAAAGCAGAGACAAATTTGTAAGGGGAGACTTTGGCTCTCAAAGGTTTCCAGAGCAGAGGTGTTTCCTAAAGGCCAAGAACAAAAATCTGTTGTGTGTATCAACCAAGCAAGAAATCAATGTGTGAAATTCAGTTTCAGCAGGAAAGCTTTATTATTGTTGAATTCTCCTACAGAGATCTCAGGCTGCTGGTTCTCAGTCTTCACAAACCACAAACAAGATTGTTTGATGCAATGTTTAAAAATGTTCTTAACATAATACAGACATTTTTAAATTGTTGACTGTTCCACTACTGGTTAGTTTCCCAGAGGGAAAAAATTGTGAGTGTTTACACTAAAATTCTGATATCAGGAATTTCTTAAAACCCTGGCATATTTGGCAACGCTGGGCTCCAAATTCACAAAGGACCCACCTCATTCTGGGACTCCAACTGCCTTCTGATGTGTGTTGGCATTTGATTTTGCGACTCTCAACTTAAAACAATAAAAAGTGCCATAGAAAGTAGCTGAAATTTAAAAATAGGTAACATGGATCACTGGGTATAATCTCAGTGCCACATTGCTTGATTCCTGTTCACAAGGCTATTCCACAGTTGTGGCCGGGTCGAGAATAAGAGAATGCTTGGTAGAGTTTTGTCTAGTGGAGACACTCTCGTAAGTTGAGTGAATTACTTCATGATGAATATGAGACTAATTTCTGTCCAGTGGGCAAGATAGCCTGAAAGTTCATGGTTTATTTCTCTGCTAGATGTTGCCCAGTTTTATTTATTTTATCTATTTATTTTTTAAAAGATTTTATTTTTTTAATTTTTAAAGTTTATTTATTTATTTTGAGAGAGAGAGAACACATGGGAGAGCATGTGAACAGGGGAGGGGATGAGAAATATAGAGAGAATCCCAAGCAGGTTCTACACTGTCAGTACAGAGCTCTATGTGGGGCTTGAACTCAGGCACCCTGAGATCATGGCCTGTGCTGAAATTAAGAGTGGATGCTTAACTGACTGAGCCATTCTGGTACCCCTAAAGATTTTATTTTTAAGTAAACCTTACACCTAACATGGGGCTAGAACTCACAACCCTAAGATCAAGAGTTGCTCACTCCACTGACTGAGCGAGCCAGGCATCCCACTATTGCCCAGTTTTATATCTCATCCCAAAATACTATCTTAGTATATATACATTTATTAATACTGTCTATATACCTAACTCTTTAAATGAATACCAGCCAAGTTTTACTATCTTGAAAGTCCCCTCATTAATTAATAAGTTAAATGAAATCTTTGACTAGTGTTTATTTTATGTTTGTCTAAAAGGTATAATTTTATCTTATTAAAATTATACTTTAATGGGAAAAATTAAGCCAATTAACTCCATTATCAGAATTGCTTAAGCAAAAGATTATATTTTCTTGGGTATCTGACTGGCTCAGTCAGCTAAGCATCCAACTCTTGATTTTGGCTCAGGTCATGATCTCACAGTTGATGAGTTCGAGCCCTGTGTCAGGCTCTGTGCTGACAACATGGAGCCTGCTTGGGACTCTCTCTCTCCCTCTCTCTCTCTTTCTCTCTCTCTCTCATTCTTTCCCTCTCCCACCCTCAAAAATAAATAAACATTAAAAATGATTATATTTTCTTATTGCACTTTGCTGGGGTTTAGTTTCTATTCAACTTGATAATGTTTGGTCAGTCAGTCAACAAACATTTCTTGATTGTATTCTCTGAAGATACAGTCTAGTCCCTGCGAGTTCCAAGTACAGTGGGTGAGAAATATAAAAGGACAGTCATTATAATTCAAAATGTTAAATGTGGAGATAAATATTTACAAGATATGGACAATGGAGGAAAGTCATGTACCCAAACTGAATGTTTGCCGGGGAAGGGTCTTAGTAAGGCTTCCCAGCAGAGATTAAGAAATGGATTTTATAAATTTTTTTTAACGTTTATTTATTTTTGGGACAGAGAGAGACAGAGCATGAACGGGGGAGGGGCAGAGAGAGAGGGAGACACAGAATCGGAAACAGGCTCCAGGCTCCGAGCCATCAGCCCAGAGCCTGACGCAGGGCTGGAACTCACGGACCGCGAGATCGTGACCTGGCTGAAGTCGGACGCCCAACCGACTGCGACACCCAGGCGCCCCAAGAAATGGATTTTAAAACGAGGGATGAGTAGGTCTCATCCAGGTAAAAGAGAAACAAGAAGTTATTCCTGAGGAGCAAGAAGCAGACCTGGCCTGCAAGTGTATGTGTAGCTGTGAGTTGTGTGGAGTGACAGCAAATGAGCCTTCCATTTGCTGTAATTATAGGAAACCAAAGAGCCTCAGAAGTTACTCATGTTGGACGTGGAAACTAATCAGTCCATGTTCTAGAGTGATTCTGTACCTCTTCCCTTAGTCTTGAACCTCATTTTATCTCTCAGATAAAATGGCATTTCAGATTGTAACTTAGCCCAATAAATCACCTTATGTTGGACAGGAAAACTCAGTTTTTAGAGGAAGCAAACTGATCATTCAAGATCTTATTTAGAATCCTTGGTTCATACCCAAATCTCCAGCAGTTGTGAAAATGCAACACTTTGTGATACATTCTTCACAGACAGGTACTTTAGTCGATCTGATTGTGTTGAATAGTTACAGCCACTAATGTGGAAAAGGGAATTTATTCTGCCAAAAGAGTTTTAATCATGTCTTTTGGAATCCGGAGATTCTAGGTCAACTTTTGAAATATGAACAATTTGAGAGTGCCTCACTGCATTTCACTTTTCAAAAAAAGAAGTTCCTTTCTCTGGAAAATCACCTGTGTCCATAAGTCTATTGTATTCATCGAAGACCTATCTTTCATCTGGTAATATTTTTATATACTTCCAAATGGCTCTAAATTCCTTTATATCAAATAGTGTCAATGTTGTGTTTTTATGAGTACAGATACACATAATTTGTTTATGAGGTTCAGTTGTACTCAACACATCTAGCTATTGCATCCTTCCTTGTTATTTGTACCTTTAAATTATGGGTGAATCTCAGTAAAAAATCAGTCAACATGATTTTGATTTGGAAGACTTTGCAATGCAAAGAAATGACTTGAGAGAAAGAAAAATAAAAGCCTAATATGGTTGGGTAAATTGTAACTTTCTTGAGGACATTCATCTTCAGCTACTATTTTATTTTATATTATTTTATTTATTTTATTTTATTTTATTTTATTTTATTTTATTTTATTTTATATAATTTATTGTCAAGTTAGCTAACATACCTTGTATGAAGTGTGCTCTTGGTTTTGGGGGTAGATTCCCATGATTCACCACTTACATACAACACCCAGTGCTCATCCCAACAAGTGCCCTCCTCGATGCCCATCACCCATTTTCCTCTCTCCCCCGCACCCCCTCCCATCAACCCTCAGTTTGTTCTCAGTATTCAAGAGTCTCTTATGGTTTGCCTCCCTCTCTGTTTAAAACTATTTTTCCCCTTCCCTTCCCCCATGATTTTCTGTTAAGTTTCTCAAATTGCACATATGAGTGAAAACATATGATATCTGTCTTTCTCTGACTGACCAATTTCACTCAGCATAGTACCCTTCGGTTCCACCCACGTTGTTGCAAATGGCATGATCTCATTCTTTTCTCATTGCCAAGTAATATTCCATTGTATATATAAACCACATCTTCTTTATCCATTTGTCTGTTGATGGACATTTGGGCTTTTTCCATAATTTGGCTATTATTGAAAGCACTGCTATAAACATTGGGATGCATGTATCCCTATGAATCAGCACTCCTGTATCCCTTGGATAAATTCCTAGTAGTGCTATTACTGGGTCATAGGGTAGTTTTATTTTTATTTTTTTGAGGAAGTTTTTCAGAGCAGCTGTGCCAGTTTGCAAGAGGGTTCCCATTTCTCCACATCCTCACCAGTATCTGTTGTTTCCTGAGTTGTTAATTTTAGCCACTCTGACCGGTGTGAGGTGGTATCTCAATGTGGTTTTGATTTGTAATTCCCTGATTATAAGCAATGTTGAGCATCATTTCGTGTGTCTCTTTGTGACATCTGAATGTCGTCTTTGGAAAAGTGTCTATCCATATCTTCTGTCCATTTCTTCACTGGATTATTTGTTTTTCAGGTATTGAGTTTGGTAAGTTCTTTATAGATTTTAGATACTAACCCTTTATCTGGTATGTCATTCGCAAATATCTTCTCCCATTCTGTTGGTTGCCTTTTAGTTTTGTTGTTTCCTTTGCAGTGCACAAACTTTTTATCTTGATGAGGTCTCAATAGTTCATTTCTGCTTTTATTTCCCTTGCCTTTGGAGACATGTTGAGTAAGAAGTTGCTGCGGCTGAGGTCAAAGAGGTTGTTGCCTATTTTCTCCTCTAGCATTTTGATGGTTTCCTGTCTCACATTGAGGTCTTTCTTCCATTTTGAGTTTATTTTCATGTATGGGGTAAGAAAGTGGTCCAGTTTCATTCTTTTGCATGTTGCTGTCCAGTTCTCCCAGCACTATTTGCTAAAGAGACTTTTTTTCCATTGGATACTCTTTCCAGCTTTGTCAAAGGTTAGTTGGCCACACATTTGTGGGTCCAATTATGGGTTCTCTATTCTATTCCATTGGTCTGTGTGTCTGTTTTTGTGCCAACACCATATTGTCTTGATGAGTACACCTTTGTAGTAGAGGCTAAAGTCTGGGATTATGATGCCTCCCGCTTTGGCTTCCTTTTTCAACATCACTTTAGCTATTTGGGGTCTTTTGTGATTCCGTAGAAATTTGAGGATTGCTTGTTCTTCAGCTACAATTTTAGATTTAGAGTCATTTGTTCTTCTTTCATTATAAAATATAATGTACTGTATAAGAAGGAAGAGCTGTGCCCTATACACATGACTCCATGTACAGTATAAACACCAAAGTTTTGTGTTGTAATAGTTTCGACCTAGGAGCCTATGGTTATTGAGGCAAGGATAAATTCCTCACAAGACCAGCAGTAAGACTGAACAATTTCTATGGTGTTTTCCAAGATTTCTTTAGAATTCTCAACCATTCAATTGTTAAATATTCTTTAATAAAGGTCAGCCATCAAGCAAGCCCAATTCATTCACATTTATTGAGCACCGATCATACAGTGGCTTATGGGAATATAAAGATAACCTACAAAAAATAACAGTCTTCTTTAAAGAGACAAGGACATTAAGTATTAAAGAACATTTCACTATCTGTTCTTATAAAGATACGTACAGGGCAATAAAATGGCAGAGTAAAAGGCAAAACTAACTGCAAAGGGGATATGCAGTTGAAGAAAATTGTTCAGCATTGTCACCTCAAATTGAATTATTTTTCATGGTGAACTACAGGGGTAGCAGCAATCCAAGCTCAAAAAACTTGTATGTGCAAGAGATCAAGGCATGAGAAAGCACAACCAGCTAAAAGTACAACAGAAAACAAATCAACCATGAGTTAAAAACTGCTAAAGCAGAGAGTGCAAGATGGATTAGGAACAGACGATTAATTTGGAAATATAAATGGAGACAGATTTTGAAGGGTATTGATCCTATATAAAGCAATTTGGCCCTTATTTTGTACACTGACCTGGGTTAAAAAAACAGTTGCCTAGAGCACTAAAATATCCCAAAGACATTAATATGTCACTGGAAACTTAGAAGATAGAGAAAATATTGTTTATGCTGCCCTTTTCTGGGCAAATGGTAGGTACAAGTGTTTGGAAGAAATGGCTCAGAAAGTTCCTTAGTGTGGGGTATGAGGTAAGCAATGGGTTATAGCTGAATGACAAATCTGGATTAAACACCTTTGGGGATGGGATACAGTCATCCTTCCAAACAGTTTCTGTAGCTAGTGTCTTCTCTAAATAATCAACACCATTTCTCTAAAAAATGTCTGTCTTCTTGAAATAATAAAAATCTGAAGAATATAGTTTTAAAGGATAGCCAAAATATTAAATTCTCCTAAGCGTTCATATAGCTCATTACTATCTGTCTTCCACAAAGTGAAAGAAGTCACCTTTGACATCATTCTACATCTTGCTTTAGGGCTTCTTCTTCTCATGTCAACCATTTGTTAGCTGATGGGAGTTTAGTGTATTAATCTTCAATTCACAGACACACAAATAATCCCTGAAGGTAGAAATATAAGATGGTAGGTATGATATTTGGATTCCTTGATGACTATCCTAAAGAGACAGGCAGTATAATTGGTTGTGGTGGCTGCTTATCCAGTTTTCAAACATTTGGCCATCATTCACCAAACTCATCGCCACACCAGAAGCTAGGCATATAGCCAGTCATCTACTCTGCCTACCCAGAAAGGTCCTTTTCTTACCCTGTACCTATTTTCTCTCCAAGAGAGAGAACATTGTTTCCCTCCTGGAAAAAAAGTGTGTGTGTGCATGTGTGTATTTATATATATCTATCTCACACACATGACATCACTGAATTTTTTTATTCTCTTTCTTCAGCATTATAAATGTTCTCTGGAAGAGAGCTGCCAGTCAAATCTATAAAATCTGAAGCTCAAAATTAAATATGCTGAAAGGAATGTATTAGGATGTCTTGATCATTATTATAAAACAGCATATGAAATAGCTTATTATGTATCTGTCTCAGGTAGAAAGAACAGAGGGAGAAAAATATCACCTCTTTCTCTCAGCACTGAAATAGATAATATGATGCAAAAGATATAAAACAAATGCAATTATGTTAACTATATACCTATCAGACCACAACATCTTTTTTCTATGTGTAAAACATTCTTATGGGCAATACATTATTTTTCTCTACCAATATCTGTCACTATGATCCATCATAACTTTTCCTATGAATGCATATATAGGATATGTGCACAAAAACCTGGGTTTTGTTTCTATATGATTCAAGTTTCAAAATCAGAGTCTCCAAGAAACTTACATTCAGAAGGGCATACTTGGAATATTTTTGTGAAGAGTTATTCTGTGCACTAAAGTTGTACAATTTACATACAAAAAATTAAATAACTAAAGGAATTAAGTAGTTCCTAGTTTCCTGTCTGGCAAGAAGTTTGGTGAGTGATGGCTAAATATTTGAAGACTAGACAGGTACCATAACCAATTATACTTCCTCATCTCCCATCTCTCTCTCTTTTTTAATGTTTATTTCTTTTTGAGAGAGAAAGAGACAGAATGCAAGTGGGTTAGGGGCAGAGAAAGAGGGAGACACAGGATCCAAAGCAGGCTCCAGGCTCCGAGCTGTCAGCACACAGCCCGATGCGGGGCTTGAACTCACGAGCTGTGAGATCATGACTTGAGCTGAAGTTGGTTGCTCAACCGACTGAGCCACCCACGCGCCCCTCCATCTCTCATCTCTTAACCTGAGAGAAGAATATCATGATGAATTAGTGATGACCACAAATTCTTTGCCACTCTACCCATTGAGAGGTGGAGTCTACAGCTCTGCTTTCTGAATCTGGTCAGACTTTGGGTCTGCTTCAATCAATAGAATCACAGACAAGCACCCAGTACAGACTATGCAAGACCGATAAAAGACCCATGAAGAGGACCCATACAGAGGTCCTATAGAGAGGCCCTTTGGAGAGACCCACAGGAAGAGGAACCAAGGCCCAGGTAAGCTCTCAGCTGAGAGCAGCATTCACTTGCCAGCCATGGAAGAGGAAACATTTTTAAAGAGGCAACTCCATCTCAGTTTGAGCTGTTCCGCCTGACCCCATATGGAACAGAAATGGGTCACTGCCACCATTCCTGCCCAAACTGCAACTTCAAGAGCAAACGAATATTGTTGTTTCAAGCTACTAAGTTTTTGCCAAAAATATCAATAGGTGGGTGGAAATAGCAATGAGGGTTAGACTGTGTATGAAGTTAACATAAAATTGTATCAAAAAATTGTCAGCAATACAAAAGTAGTGATACTTACAACAGGGATAAAAAAAAAAGATGAGCTCTTATGCCAACTTCACGGGTAAGTTGTGGTTTTCTAGAGTGTATGTTGACAAGGATTGTTAGGACAGCTGGTTTCAGTGGGAAACCTGATTCTGATTGATTAGCACTATGTATTTGTCATTAACCAGCTTTAGAGATTTTCCCACTTGGGATATAGTACAAGTTAGGAGATACTCCACAAGGTCATTTTACTACAAAAAATTTCACTAGAAAAGTAAGGTCAGAAAATGAAAATTCATCCAGAACATTTGGGTCTGCCAAAACAATACACACAGTCCAGCTATGTTGAGGATTTTTGTAAAATGTAACTTGTGAGTAATTTGTTTCTTTCCTAAGATATTTCAGATTTGCAGCTTGTATAACTGGGTAAAACATTGTACGAATGCATCATTTAATCCCAGGACTAATATCAGTTGACGATGTCTGATCATAATGAACACATTGTTGTCAGGGTCAGTGGCATGTGAGTGAGGTCCCCCAGATTAGAAACAAAGTCACTGTCACTTTAAAAACATTCAAAAAGCTACAGAACACGTTAACATTCCCTAATACAAAGACTAACGTAAATATCAAGGGTCATGTATCTTGGCTGGGTTTAACTTTTAACTTTTGTTAGCTCACATTCATCAGGAATGCTGATTGGAAGCTACACACGAGTGACAAGCAAAAGTGGGAAATTAACTCTAACTGAATAAATGAGGTTTGATAGAAAAACGTTTCAAAACATGGCATCAGTAGGTGAAAGAGACAACATAAAAGGTAGTTGACAGGAAAAAATCGGGAGCCATTTCTGTGTTGAAAAGACAGTGCCGGGAAATGAAGGTAAGCGTCTGACCTGGATTCTGCATCTTTCCTGCCTTTAACTCTCTACCTTTAACTGGGCTTTGGGCAAATCACTTCACTACTTTATCTTTCGTCTCATTTCACAAGCCAGGATAATGAGTGCAGACTTCACTCACCATTTTTAAGGGGCAGAGATAATGTGCAAAATAAAATACTTTAGAGATCTGAAGACATCCTAAAAGCGTGCCCTAGTAGAAGACAAATTGGGACCCCCATCTCTACTTTGTCCTTTTTTGGACATGAAGAACCTTGCGACGCAGGTGGTATTTTCATCTTTGCTTCCAATGGAAGTTGGAACTTTGAAAGATAAAGGATGCTGTGGGGTGTGACTATTTGGCTAAATTGCTGGCTGGCAGTACTTAATGTGATTTGGCTTTTTATCCCATGAATAAACTCAGCGTTGATAGGTGCTTGGCTGGGGCACCTGAGAACTTCTAATGAGGAGCAGAAAGGAAACGTCTGCCTGGAGACTTGCCAATTTCATCAATAAGACTCAGATCTAAATTAGAATCAGAAAGAGGGAAAAAAGTCCCAGATAAAATTATACAACTAGATACCAAGAAGGATATGGGGAATGATGAAGAATGTATAATCAAGACAGACATGCCCAGTAATTTATATGATAATAGGACAGGAAAGGACTTCAGGGAAACTTTCTATGGTCTCTGTCATCTATATACTAAAAATGTGTGATGAAGAACAACATATTCTGATTTTAACAAAGGAAGGTAAACATAAAACTATAGATATAATCAAGACTCAATGGTTAGGATTCAACTAGAAACCGATAATGGGTATGCACACTGTATTTTCATGTGGGAAGGCCATTCAGAACGAAATAGTCAATCGCAAGTACTTTTTGGACAGAAGAGAAAAATGAAAGCATCAATTGATGTTTTTAAAGGGAAGAATTAGAAACCACTAGAATATCAGATTAAAAACTAGAAAACACATATTTATGGACCAGGCACTCCCCAAATTTTCCATATCCTCCTTGCCATGTATCCATGGGGCAAGGATTCACAGTCTTAGGGCACATAGGAGCCACACGTGTGAATCGCTGTAGATATCTACCCAAAATAATTACGGTAAGGCAAGTACTTGTGTCTGCTTATCTGTTTTAGAATGAAACACAGAAAGTGATAGAAAAGGTAGAAAAGTGATAGGAAAGCTTTGAAGGTGAGGTTGAATAATATCTTATACCTGAGTAATATCAGCTCTAAGAAATACATTTTTTTCTTTTTATACTTTTCTGAAAAGTAGAAAGCAAGTAGGCAACAGAGTCTTACCAAAAAACTATGAAACAAACAAACCCTCCTTTGGCATCTGTCTTTAAATTCTTCCTTTTGGGGTGCCTGGGTGGCTCAGTTGGTTGAGTGTCCGACTTCGGCTCAGGTCATGATCTCGCGGTCTGTGAGTTTGAGCGCCGTGTCGGGCTCTGTGCTCACAGCTCAGAGCCTGGAGCCTGCTTCAGAGTCTGTGTCTCCCTTTCTCTCTGCCCCCCCCCCTCGTGCTCTGTCTCTCTCTGTCTCAAAAATAAATAAATATTAAAAAAAAAGAAAAAAATAAATTCTTCCTTTTTATTTTTTTATTACTTAAAAAATGTTTTTCTACCATTTATTCATTTTTTGATAGACAGAGTGTGAGTGGGGGAGGAGCAGAAAGAGAGGGAGACACAGAATCCGAAGCAGGATCCAGGCTCTGAGCTGTCAGCACAGATCCCAACATGGGGCTTGAATCCATGAACTGTGAGATCATGACCTGACCTGAAGGTGGACACTTAACTGACTGAGTCACCCAGGCACCCCTAAATTCTTCCTTTTTAAATCAACTTAGACTTTAGGGTTGAGGGGTGCATTAAGATACAATCCATCAAATTTTTACAAAGGCAGCCAGAGGGAAATTGGGGTAAGTTTGCAAAAACTTAGTGTAATTCATATTTGAATGCATCTATTCTTAAAATCTAGGAAACGCAAAGAGAAAGTACACACACACACACACACACACACACGCACACACATACAAGAGCTAAGAATGCATAATGAAATATGACAAGTTCTATCCTATGCAAAGTAAGTACAAGTATTATTGAAATGCTTTGTTTACAATTAATGCTGAAAATAATTTCTTTGGTGATGCCAGTTGTCAAGAAACTAATAAAGCACAGTCTAAGAGGATATGGCAATTAAAACACGACAAATATAATTCTGTTTTCCCTTTGGCTCTTTTCTATCCCTGTAGAACTTGCACAACTAAGTTCTGAAGGCAATAAAAAATTGCTCTAACTTTTCATGTAAGACTAGAACCTTAAATAAAGTTGTCCACTTACATTATCTACACCTATCATTTACTGCTTCCGCGTTATTTAGGGGAGAGCTAAAGGAAGCAGCTTGATTTAAACAATGGCAACATGTGTGCATTTTTACATCGGGTAAATAAGGGCTTGTTGCACTAAGTTCTTGACACTTCCGAACTCCAGGAAAGGCCACACCTTTAATCTACGCATCCGTGACTTTCCCCATGTCATTACTGCCTCCTTGTCCTTGCAGCTTGCCGTTAACTTAAGAATTTTTTAAAATATTTCTC
The DNA here is from genome assembly GCF_018350175.1 of Felis catus. NCBI lineage: Eukaryota > Metazoa > Chordata > Mammalia > Carnivora > Felidae > Felis > Felis catus. The sequence goes on along the minus strand of NC_058369.1, from coordinate 160,166,607 downwards.
TTGAGGCACCTGGGTGGCTCAGTTAAGCGTCTGACTCTTGATTTCAGCCCAGGTCACGATGTCATGATTCGTGACAGGGAGCTCAGCGCCAGGCTCTGTGCTGACAGTATGGAGCCTGCTTGGGATTTTCTCTCTCCTTTCTCTTTCCCTTTCTGCCTCCTGCTCTCTCTCTCTCTCAAAATAAATAAGTAAAGATTAAAAAAATATTTTTTCTTATGCAAAAGAAAAAAAATAAAGCCTATATTTGATAGAAGGTGAAGATGTTTTTGGAAAGATTAACAATATAAATATGCAATGATATTAAGAGTGATGTTAGCATTTAGGAATGAAAATATAATTCCATTTTATTTACATTATTTCTGCTTCCCCTGAAAATCTTATTTCACCTAACAACCACAAAACCAATCAGCACAAAACTGTAATATAGTGTAGTTAACATAACTAATTTAATAATTTTAGGGCCACCTGGGGGGTTTCCGTTGGTTAAGCGTCCACCTTCGGCTCAGGTCATGATCCCATGGCTCATGAGTTCGAGCCCCACATCTGGCTCTGTGCTGACAGCTCAGAGTCTGGAGCCTGCTTCAGATTCTGTGTCTCCCTCTCTCTTTGCCCCTGCCCCACTTGCTCTCTGTCTCTATCTCCCTCAATCTCTCTCTCTCAAATATAAATAAACATTAAAAAAAATTGAACAACTTCCCACATAAAACATCATTCTGGGGTCTGTGAAGATAGTGATAAATACACACGTGAGAAATCTCACTAGACGACCATTGATCATAAATGCTCTTCCGAGTTTATCAAGCGCAGTGATTAAACTTGTAGAGGTTTACCAATGCCCTAGAAGATAAGGCACTTTGATAGCATCACACAGTCAAAGCAAAACATTTTTTTCACTCTTCCATTTCTCCTTGTCAGTTTCCCTCTCTCTTTCAATTTAGCTGCAACAGAGCTGCAAATAAATACCAAGCACGAAAGGGAGCATTCTTTTTTTCCTGGTTCAATGATACACATATCACATGACAAAGACAAAATGAATGATCTCTAAAACATTTTCCATTGCCATTGTTCTGATTGACCTTTATAAATCTATTGTAGCGATTATGATGTAAACCAAAATTTAAATATTGTCAAGCACATGGTAGGCGCTCAATAAATATCTACTGCCTTGGTCTGTAGTTGGTTTCCCTGCTCCTACTCTTGCCTCTTTCTGACTCATTCTCAATATAAAAACCTGAGTGCTCTTTTAAAAATACAAATCAGATGTCACCCTCCGTTTACAATTCTCCAGTGAATTGTAAATTCACTGATTATCTTAGAATCAATCCAAACTTGTACTTATGGCTTAATAAATTATCTCGTTCACCCCCAAGACTCAGCCACATTCATCTTTTCTTAGCCTGACTCCCCAAAGCTTTCCTCCTGTCTAGAAATTTACTCTTTTTTCCTTCTGCCTGAAATTCGCTTCCTTCATCTCTTGGCAAGGGTGGCTTCCTTCCTCCCTCTGGAATACAAATGAAATTTCATCTTCTCAAGGAATGTTTCCCTGACCCTCCCATCCAAGCAGGTCTTCTGCTGTCATTCATATCACTCTGTTATTTTCTCCATATAATAATCTGTCTATGTATGTGTGTGTGTGTGTGTGTGTGTGTGTGTGTGTGTGTGTTATAGACGTATATTTATCATTACTGCTATTCAGGTTATTGTTCATATCACCCACCTAAATGTAAGTTCCAAGGGAAAATTTCTGCCTATCTCTGGTTTGCTCCATGCCTCCTGACCACTGATCTATGCCCTGATGTCAATCTCTCACATAACAGGTAATCAAAAAATAGTTGTTGAATGAGTAAATGCAAGTATATATCTATATGTGTGATACTAGTGATTATCTTACATCCCCTCAAGTCTTGCCATCTATTCACTTCTGCTAATTTAGTTGACCCTGTAATCTAGTAATCTTTCCTATTTACACACAGTCATCATCAGCACAGTCTACATGTAATTTGCTAATCTGCTATCTGGAAAAGTTGAACTCAGGTCAACTGTTTCTCTAATAGATGTATCTCCAGTACCTCAAAGCTTCTGGAATTAAGTAAAACTTTAATAAAAGAGTTACTTAACAAATGAATGAATTTGTTATAAGTTATTAAATAAAATCAATTTCTACAGCTGGACTGATGTGAGGACTAAATAATAACATTCAGGGGGCACTTGGGTGGCTCAGTCGGTTAAGCGTCTGACTCTTGGTTTTGGCTCAGGTCATGATCTCAGGTTTCAAGAGTTCCAGCCCTGCATCAGGCTCCACGATGACAGTGGGGAGTCTGCTTGGAATTCTCTCTCTCCCTCTCTCTCTGCCCCTCCCCCACTTGTTCTCAGTCTCTTTCAAAATGAATAAACTTAAAATTTTTTAATAAAAAATTTAAAAAATAATAGCACTCCATAGATCTATTATTTGATTTCTTGACTAACTCTTGGTCACATCTATAAAATTTGTTTTACAATCTGGTCTTATTTCTTCTGACATAATATGGAATCCTTCTTTATAACTTTAATCAGTTAAGACTCCCTGACTCTCATTACCCGTTCTTATGCTTGAAAAGCTGAATTTTAAAACCTCTTAAAGGCAGACTTACCATTAAAAACTTGTAATGTCACCTTTAAATTCAAATAATCAGAATAAATAAATGGATGTCCTAATATTTACTTTCTTACATTTTTAACATTACTTCTGTAGATCCATGGTGGGACTTTCCATCAAATGACTTCTCTTTGGGGTCACAATCCCATTTCCTATGCTTTTATATTAAGCCCACAGGTCCCAAAGACTGTAAGTGACACCTAAAATATTGCATATCTATTTCTGAAACCCGATCTAAGGGGAAAAAACCATAATATAAAGAAAATAGGAATATGTTTGTGTACACATTTTGCTGTGGATTCCTCTTTATCCATGGGTTCTGCCATGAATTGAATGTTTGTGTCTCCTCAAAATTCATATGTTAAAGTCCTAATATAATGCTATTTGGAGTTGAAGTCTTATCAGATCATGAGTGAAGACGCCATGAGGAGATTAGTGTCCTTAGAAGAAAAGGAAGAGAACTAGTCCTTTCTCTCTCCAGTGTGAGGATAGATACATGGAAAAGTCAGCTGTTAATAAACCAGGAAGGGGGCTTTCACCAAAATCCCAAGCACGCGCGTACCCTGATCTCAGGGTTCCAGCCTCCAGAATTGTGAGAAATAAATGTTTGGGAGAAGTAAATGTTTTTAATAGCAGCTCAAACTAAGAACTAAGACATACATATTACTGAATCTCTCCATGAAAACAATAATTCACAGTATTCAATAAATGAACCAGTTCAGAAAATATGAACTCAACTCTCTTTTTGTAATTACATGGTTAATTTTTTTATAGCCACATACAAAATTCTAGGCTACTGTAATATGCTATTTATGGATCCTATAAGTAAAACCCAAAGTATCCTACCACCTGAAGACAGCCCTAAATTAGGACACTGACAGATATAGGAAAAGAACTATTCATTCCTGTAGAATTTCTATGGGTTCTATTTTTAAGTTCCAAGAAGGGAGTCAAAAGGAACCTGTCTGGAGACCTTCCTCTCCCATTCTTTTGAAACTCTAATATAATTTTAATTTCCATAAATCACTGATTGCCTAATTTTATCTAAAATCTTATGGAACGTAATAGCGACTGGGTTACTAACATAAATACTACAACGAGTCTGTTACTGGTATAATAATTATGAATCAGCTGAATGTTTCAATGGAAAATGTCTTATTTACATGATTAAAGTTCATTGAATATCAGTATTAATCAAGATAGGTCATAAACTATGGCTTCTTACTTAAAAAAACTATTTAAAATAATAAATGATGCTTTAAATATAGCAGAATTATTTTACATATGAGTTGAAAGCGGAACTATTTAAACAGGTTAGCATATTCTTAATTAACGTTAAAAACAGATTCAAAATATTCTAAATAGTTTATAAAATGACATTACAGAATTGAGGAAACTACTTTTTAACACTAAAATGTGTTTTGATCATCTGTCTACAGCTGTTATTTTTTTAAACCATTCTGGTTGATTTTTAAAAATCTCTTTTAAGGGAATTCGGGGAGCTTGGGTGGCTCTGTTGGTGAAGCGTCCAACTTTGGCTCAGGTCGTGATCTCATGGTTCGTGGGTTCAAGCCCTGTGTCGGGCTCTATGGAGACAGCTCAGAGCTAGAGCCTGCTTCAGATTCTGTGTCTCCCCGTCTCTGCCGTACCCCACTTGTGCTGTCTCTCTCTTTCTCTCTCTCTCTCAAAAATAAATAAACAGTAAAAAATTAAAAAAAACTCTTTTAGGGAAATTATTACAATGTTATAGGGGGTTCATAATTAAAAACCTGTGCATGTTGGCAGCATGTTTGTATGGATTTGAGAGGAGAGAAGCAGAGAGAAGGGACACACATACTTGCTGCATTCCTACCAATTTTTGTCTTCATTACTGCAAATCTCTAAATTGAAATAAATTTAGTTGTCCTGAGGATAAATATTCCAATGAAAATAAGAACTATCTCAGGATATCTTCCCTTGAAAGCTATCACTTTAATATACAGAAAAAACATTTTATTTCCTGAGAAGGACTACTAAAAACTAGAGGAAAAAGAATGTTAACGTATTTAATTATAAAAAATGTTAAAGCTTAAATATAATTTTAAAAATTATCTATAAAACAGGGGGAAAATCTATATAGGAAATGTTGTGCAATTATATTGAAAAGAATATGCTATATAGCAGCTTTAAAATCAATAAACACTTGAAAATGAGAATGTACAAATACATCATGGGTGAAATCAAGTTTGCTAGTTTTTTACATGATTATATAAAACAACTTAGCAGTCATGGATATTAAAACAATACACTTAAAAGTACAGAAATCACCTCACTACGCACAAATGACAGATCGCAGAACTTTCTAGAGGTCAAACTTAATATGTTTTTATTATTGTTTTGGGGCATTCATATTTTCTATATATTGTGTCAATATGCATTAATTTATGTTTTTCAGAAACCCATCTCAATGAAAATAAATATCACTATGCTATATCTTTATCAGTGCTTTCAGTTTTTATCAGTAAAAATTGTGAGAAAACTAGTTTCTAAAGCATTATTTTATTTTTTATTTTCATTATTTTTTAAATGTTTATTTATTTTTGAGAGAGAAACAGAGTGGGAGGGGAGGGGGAGAGAGAGGGAGACAGAATCTGAAGAGGCTCCAGGCTCTGAGCTGTCAGCACAGAGCCCCACGCGGGGCTTGAACTCCCGAACCTCGAGAACATGACCTGAGCTGAAGTCGGACACTTAACCAACTGAGCTACCTAGGCGTCCTTATTTTTTTATTGTTTAATTTAAAAATGTTTATTGATTTTGAGAGATAGAGAGAGAGAGCCAGATGCTTAACCAACTGAGACAGCCAGGCACCCCTGTATTATTTAATTTTTAAACACATTCTGACAATGCCATTTAAGAAAAATTCTAAATGATTTGCATTTAAAGTATTCACAATCCATGCTGGGTGTTACTGGATAGCTTTGCTCTTGTATTACTCATTGTGTTTTCTGTTTTGTACAATATGGCTACTATTTTGCTTGCTTTTAATCACTTCACTGGTATCAAGTGAAGGCTTTAAGGATATTCAACGCTACTGCTTTTGAGAATATGCATAGACCCATGTATCTCTGAATATTACGAACAATAAAACTCTCCCCTGAGCCCCTACCCTAGGCATTGTGATTAAATAGCCTCAGATAAGGTGATCCAGAATTACAAAGTTTCATTTCTATAGTATTATCTCTTCAATTTGAAGCTATCTATTCCAGAAAGTCTTCATTTTGTATTTAATTACACACAATTTGCAAAGTTAGCAAAAGTCATCCAGATTTAACCCTACATCAAAATTCAATACTCAGTTCAAGTTTTTTTAGGCAGGATTGGCTCATTTGTATTTGTGAATTTTTAGGCATCTTTCTGTCAGCTTGAGTTTCTTAGGACATTCGGGGGTTTTTTCTTGATTTTTGAATATTATGGAATATCTTTCTTTGTTTTCAGCATTGGAACTAGAAACTGGCTTCTCTGGAATTAGTGAATGGTAGCTGTTTCTCCTCAACATCTTACAGATATTTCTTCATTATAAATTGTCATTTAGTAGTGGGCAGAATTTTTTTTTATAATTTCTTTAAAAATTTTTTAATAAACATTTGAGAATTTGTAATATACCTTTCATCCATATTGGACACTTTTATGTAATTATTATTTTTTGCTAATTCACAAGGATGGGATGAGGTTAGTTATCATGATTTATTTTTCTTGAAACACATAAAGTTTACGGGGCGCCTGGGTGGCGCAGTCGGTTAAGCGTCCGACTTCAGCCAGGTCACGATCTCACGGTCCGTGAGTTTGAGCCCCGCGTCAGGCTCTGGGCTGATGGCTCAGAGCCTGGAGCCTGTTTCCGAATCTGTGTCTCCCTCTCTCTCTGCCCCTCCCCCGTTCATGCTCTCTCTCTGTCCCCAAAATAAATAAACGTTGAAAAAAAAATTAAAAAAAAAAAGAAAGAAACACATAAAGTTTTCAATAAGACCACTTTAAAGTCTGTTTTATCCCCCAGAAAAATTTTTCTAGATTGTAAACCTTTCAAAAGAAGACATCTTGTCTTATCCACCTTGTGTCTTCAAAGTCCAACATGGTGACAGACATATTAGCAGACCCAAATGTGTTACTGACCACTATTTCTAGTATATTTTTACTACTATTTCCGCTTTATTTATTTATTTTTACCTGGTGATGTATTTGGATATCTATTGCTGTCCTTTGTATTTATTTATTTTTCATAATTTTGGATCTCTTTCATTATGTTTTACGTCATTGTTGACATCACAAAATGGAACCTCACATCATTCACTTAATTTCTACAGTATTTCTCTCTGACATGAATTGACTCTCCCCGCTGTGGATTTTAGATGTACTTAGCAGTTTTAGTTTATTCATTTATTTGTCTTTATTTTAATCTCATCAGGATTAATCTTTTTTTAGATGTTTATTTATTTATTTGTTTATTTATTTATGAGAGAGTGCAGAGAGGGGTGGGGGGGTGGGGTCAGAGAATCTGAAGCAGGCTCTGTGCTGACAGCAGAGAGTACGATGTGGGGCTGGAACTCATGAACTGTGAGATCATAACCTGAGCCGAAGGACGTTTAACCGACTGAGCCACCCAGGCGCCCTTCATCAACATTAATCTTATCTATGAACTTATTTAACAAAAGCATAAATTGCTATTCCTTAATTTCCATCATTGTGAGACTTTTCTTTCTTTACAGCGGCATAAGTAATGAATTTGATGAGCAAGCATGTCCCTGGGATCATGATGCTGCTGTTCTCATACTGGGGAAATCAACATATGCGACTCAAGAATATTCAGTGGCAAACTAAACATAATCAATGGTGGCTTCAGATCTTTCATACCAGTCTAGGATATTGATCCCCATCTCACCCAAAAAAGAAATGGAAGATGCCTAAATAATTGAACACTTTGATGAAAATCAGGCAGGGCCTTAAGACAATTTTATAAATAAAGCTCCTTTATTTTATGGTGTCTGCACACAGTAAAACATTGCATTTGAGGAAAACATTGCCATGTTCAATGAATTTCAAAATTTTGAATCTCCAAGAAAAAACAGACCACATGTAATTTCACATCCTGCTTTTATAAATAAGGCATGGGAAAGTAAACTCACACATACTGTTTTTTGACAAAATCATTACTGTTTTATTGGCTTTCCTATAGCAAGTACATATTCTATTGGTTCAGGAACTTAAAATCCAGCAGAATTAGAATTGTTCTACTAATGTTCTAGAAATGTCCACTGGATGGCAGTTTAAAGAGAACAAATTTGGCCCAAAAATCTGGAAGGATTTTTTTTCAAAGAGTTCCCTGGAATTTAGTCATTTCTAAGAATTAGTTGGCTAGTAATAAAAATAATTTCTTATAAACATTTCTTCAAAATTAATTTTGCTCACTTCATAGCTTCAACAGACTTAGAAATATCATTTAAAAATTGCTAGTTTGGCTCTGTGCTGACAGGTCAGAGCCTGGAGCCTGCTTCAGACTCTGTGTCTCCCTCTCTCTTGCCCCCCCCCCCCCCAACAAACATGTGCTCTGTTTCCCTTTCAAAAATAAATAATAAACATTAATTTTTTTTAAAGCTGCTGGTTTATTATGCAAACACAAAGCCAGAAATTTGCAAACCTGTTTCTAAGACATTTCTGAAGGTATTAAAGCCTTGTGAATCTGAGGATTACGTTTCATTCCCTGAATCCTTTCAGGCACCAGATTAAAATACAATAAATCAAATCATAAGCCCTCTGTGGGTATTGAGATTTCAAAAATGACAAAAAAGTATTTACCCTTCTACAAATATATAAATAAGAATAAGAAAACCAGGGGCGCCTGGGTGGCGCAGTCGGTTAAGCGTCCGACTTCAGCCAGGTCACGATCTCGCGGTCCGTGAGTTCGAGCCCCACGTCGGGCTCTGGGCTGATGGCTCAGAGCCTGGAGCCTGTTTCCGATTCTGTGTCTCCCTCTCTCTCTGCCCCTCCCCCGTTCATGCTCTGTCTCTCTGTCCCAAAAATAAATAAAAATGTTGAAAAAAAAAAAAGAATAAGAAAACCAAGGATGACTTTTTTGTTGTTGTTGTTACTTGTAGACCAAATTGTCAACAAGATTTTAGAAAACAGGTTCCTCAAGCCTCCTGGTTGGGATAATGAGGGAAAGCATAATGAAGTGACAATGAGTTCAATATCTGGCCTCTGTATTCAAATTCCAACTCCAGGGTTGAGTAAGAAAATTCAGCTCAGGTAAGTTATTTAAATTAACTGTGCCTCAGTTCTCATATTTGGGAAATGAGAGTTCTGACTTCACAGAGTATTTGTCAAAATTAAAGAAGCCAGTTCCTGTAAAACACTAACAAAAATGCATATAACATATTTAATCTCAGTAAATATTATACATTTTGTTATTGCTCTTACAATCTTAGCATAAAGGACAAGAGGATTCATTAAAAACAAGAATAATGAAGAACTGATTTGTTTTCTGTTTATTGAATACTAAACATAATTTGAAAAAATGTTCATTAACATGATATATCAGAGTTGCCAATATTTTATATAAAGTGATGCACTTAATTTTAATTTTTAAAAGTCAAGAATAGTTTTAAATGTTCTAGAAAAGGATGGAAGTAGAACTCCTTTTCTGTGCCAACACCTATCTGTTGGTAGTAGTCACTAGAATTTGTGAGAAGAGTTTCGCCTAGATTGACTCAACTATGCAATGATTGACGAGTATCTTGCCACAGGATAATGGGATGGCAGCACAGAATCTGGCTTATCAAAGCTATTGATACATTTACCGGCCATTGTGTTTCCTCCAACAAATGATCTATCCATCCATCCATCCATCCATCCATCCATCCATCCATCCATCCATCCATCTGCCTACCTACCTACCTATATTTTAATTCCATTGTAGTTTACAGTGTCATATTAGTTTCAGGTGTACAATATAGTGATTCAACAATTCTATACATTACTCGGTGCCCATCAAGATAATCCCCTTCACCTATTTCCCCCACCCCGCCTCACCTCTCCTCTGGCAACCATCTGTTTGTTCTTGATAGCTAAGAGTCTGTGTTTTGGTTCCTCTCTCTCTTTTTCCTTTGTTCATTTGTTTTGTTTCTTAAATTCCACATATCATACGGCATTTGTTTTTCTCTGACTGGATGGTTTCAGGTTTTAGGATTATACTCTCTAGCTCCCCCCATCTTGTTGCAAATGGCAAGATTTCATTCTTTTTTATGGCTGAATAATGCTCACATCTTTATTCTTCTATCAATGGACACTTGGGCTTCTTCCATAGTTTAGCTATTGTAAATAATGCAGCAATAAGCATCAGAATGCATATATCCCTTCAAATTATTGTTTTCATGATCTTTGGGTAAATACCCAGTAATGCTATTACTGGCTCTTGGGCGGTTCTGCTTTTAGTTTTTATGAGGAACCTACACACTATCTTTCACAGTGGCTGCACCTGTCTGCACTCCTTCACAGTGGATGAGGGTTCCTTTTCCTCCACATCCTTGCCAACACCTGTTGCTTCTTGAGTTTTTGATTTGCATGTACCTCAAGATGAGTGATGTAGAGCATCTTGTCATGTGTCTATTGGTTATCTTTACGTCTTCTTTGGAGAAATGTCTGCTCATATCTTCTGCTTATTTTTAATTGGATTGTTTTTTTGGGTTTAAGTTATATCAGTTCTTTATATATTTTGGATACTAACCCTTTACTGGATATGTCATTTGCAAATATATTCTCCCATTCAGTAGATTTTCTTTTAGTTTTCCTGGTTGTTCCCTTTGCTGTGTAGAAGCTTTTTATTTTTATATAGTCCCAATAATTTATTTTTGCTTTTGATTTCCTTGCCTCAGAAGACATATCTAGAAAGATATTGCTGTGGTCAATGTCGAGAAATGACTGCCTGTGTTGTCTTCTAAATTTTTATGGTCTCAGGTCTCACATTGAGGTCCTTAATCCACTTTGAGTTTATTTTTGTGTATCGTGGAAGAAAGTGGTCCAGCTTTATTTATTGCATGTAGCTTTCCAGTTTTCCCAGCACCATTTGCTGAAGAGACTTTTTCCCCATTGGATATTCTTGCCTCCTTGGTTGAAGATTAATTGACCATATAATCATGAGTTTATTTCCAGGTTGTCTATTCTGTTCCATTGATCTATGTGTCTATTTTTATGTCAGTACCATTTATTGTGATTACCACAGCTCTGTAATATAACTTGAAGTCTGGAACGGTGATGCCTCCAGTTTTGTTTTTCTTTTTCAAGACTGTTTTGGCTATTCAGGGTATTTTGTGGTTCCATATAAATTTTAGGATTGTTTGTTCTAGTTCAATGAAAACTGCTATTGGTATTTTGATAGAGATCGTACTAAATCTGTGGACTGCATTGAGTAGTATAGACATTTTGATAATATTTCTTCTTCCTATCCATGAGCATGGAATGTCTTTCCATTTTGTTGTGTCTTCCATTTTTTTTTCACCAGTGTTTTATAGTTTTCAGAGTACAGGTCTTTCACCTCTTTGATTAGGCTTACTCCTAGGAATTTTATTATTTTTGTGCAAGTGCAAATGGGGTTGTTTCCTTAATTTCTCTTTCTGCTGCTTCAGTATCCCAACAAATATTTATTAAGCAGTTATTACAAGGCTACGTTGGTTCTTGGTTTGAAAAGGAGATTGAAAGCAAGCCAAAGCCCTTTCCTTAATAAAGCTAATATTATATTGGAGAAGACAGGTATTAAACAAATGAACACATAAAGTTCACACAAGATAAATGTCATAAAATAAAATCTATCCAAGTGAGGTGTTAGAGAGATTAGGGATACTTTTTAAAAAACTGTTTATTTATTTTGAGAGAGAGAGAGAGAGAGAGAGAGAGAGAGAGAGAGAGAGAGAGACAGCACAGGCATACAGGAAGGGCAGAAAGAGAGAGACAGTGTGAGAGAGAATCCCAAGCAGGCTCCCTGCTGTCAGCACAGAGCCCAATGTGGGGCTCTATCTCACAAACTGTGAGATCTTGACCAGAGCTGAAATCAAGAGTCAGATGCTCAACCTACTGAGCCACCAGGTGCCCTCAGACTAGGGATATTTTGAAGTGACAGTCAAAGCTTCTTTGAAGGGAGAGGTTTGAATGACAGTAGTTGGAGGGAGGGAGGCTCATGTAGATTAGCAAGAAGAGTAAACTAGAGCAAAGGTGATGAGGCAGAAAAATGCTCTTCTCAGAAGATATGCATCAGAAGCCTGACTTACTTAGACTCAAGTGAGAAGTGAAGAGAGAAGAAATGATGTCAGAGGAACAGACCCCAGCCAACTTGTGAAGGACTCATGATAGTGAAGAGCTTCAATTTTATCCAGAGGGTTTTTTAAAAGATTACTGCCTCCTAATTTCTACTTAGATCATCGACTCCTAAGGTATTGTCAGGACTGGCATAACCTCATTAACAAAACCAGCAATAGTACTCAGAGAGGGTGAAGGGACACAGGAATCTACCTTGGGATTTCCTAAACTACTAGCAAAATGAATGGAATTGTGGATAATACATCATCACTTTTTCCCTGACTCCAGTCTTCTCCCGGGGCTCTCTGCTGGCCAAATTCAAGGAGAAACTTGAGGACTAAGTAAGTCAATCAATGTAACTCACGGAAGCCAGCTCTTGACTAGATATGTGAGTGAAATAATAAACAGCAGATCTGGATGAATAAATGGAAGACGTCTACAACTCAGAATAAGGTGGCAAACCTTGCATTAGCAGGTGTAATAATTAAGGACCGTGAACAAACACCACAGACACACTCCAAAATAAAAAAGTAAAGTGTGTCTGCAGGAGCCATTTTAACATGCAAGAATGAAGTTGTGTTTTATTAAACATTTTATTATGCATTACCTCAAGTGTACAAATAATAACCAAAAATCATACACGTGCACCTCAAAGCAATATACCGAAGAAGAGTAATTAATGAAATGTATACTGTGAAGAGGGATAGCTTGGTTTAATAAAAACAGTTCATAGAATTTTCAGTTCTCATTCTGCCCAGGTAATGAACTGAGAATCCCCCAAAACAGAATGACTATTGTGGAAGGTGACATCATAAAAGGCAAGTCGTTTTCAAATAATCTTGCCCTATGCGAATCAAGTAACCCAAAAGGCACTGAAAGCTATACAATTTTAAATTTCATCCCTATCTTAAGGAAAAATAATATAAAAACAGGAAGGGGGACAAAACATAAGACACTCTTAAATATGGAGAACAAATAGAGGGTTACAGGAGGAGTTGTGGGAGGGGGGAACGGGCTAAATGGGTAAGGGGCATTATGGAATCTACTCCTGAAATCATTGTTGCACTATATGCTAACTAACTTGGATGTAAATTTTAAAAATTAAATTAAATTAAAAAAATAAACATTTCATCCCTATCTTTTTAACAGCTGAAAAAATTAGTCTATACATTCTCTTTATTAACTTTCATGTTCCTGTTTTTGAATGCAGTGGTTTTTAAAAATTTTTGTATTATATGAAATTTGTTGTCAAATTAGTTTCCATACAACACCTAGTGCTCATCCCAAAAGATGCCCTCCTCAACGCCCATCACCCACCCTCCCCCCCCCCCACCATGCCCCATCTACCCTCAGTTTGTTCTCAGTTTCTAAGAGTCTTCTATGCTTTGGCTCTCTCTCCCACTCTAACCTCTTTTTTTTCTTTTTTTTTCCTTCCCCTCCCCCATGGGTTTCTGTTAAGTTTCTCAGGATCCACATAAGAGTGAAACCATATGGTATCTGTCTTTCTCTCTATGGCTTATTTCACTTAGCATAACACTCTCCAATTCCATCCACGTTGCTACAAAAGGCCATATTTCGTTCTTTCTCATTGCCACGTAGTATTCCATTGTGTATATAAACCACAACTTCTTTATCCATTCATCAGTTGATGGACATTTAGGTTTTTTCCACAATTTGGCTATTGTTGAGAGTGCTGCTATAAACATTGGGGGTACAAGTGCCCCTATGCATCAGTACTCCTGTTTCCCTTGGGTAAATTCCTAGCAGTGCTACTGCTGGGTCATAGGGTAGGTCTATTTTTAATTTTTTGAGGAACCTCCACACTGTTTTCCAGAGTGGATGCACCAGTTTTGAATGCAGTGTTTTTATCATTCCTTGCTTGATATATCCAAGTCCTTCCTTACACGAAACACACATTAGGATACTGACATCTTCAGTCAGATTGAGCATATGTAAAGTTCACCTCTTAGAGTTTTTAAGTTTATTTATTTTTTGGTGGGGTGCCTGGGTGCCTCAGTTGGTTAGTCAACTGACTTCAGCTCAGGTCATGATCTTGCAGTGTGTGAGTTGGAGACCCGTATCAGGCTCTATGCTGACAGCTCAGAGCCTGCAACCTACTTCAGATTCTGTTCTCACCCTCTCTCTACCCCTCCCCTGCTCACACTCTGTGTCTCTCTGTCTCTCAGTAATAATAAGTAAACATTAAAAATTTTTATTTATTTTTTGGTAATCTTTACACCCAATGTGGGGCTTGAACTCAAGACCCTGAGATCAAGAGTCACATGCTCCTCCGACTGAGCCAGCCAGGTGCCTTGACAATTCTTAGATTTTGATATCATCAATGAAAGCCAATGAAACTGGTTAAAAGTGAAAAGGTACCAACATATCAACAAATGGAATGGTGAAATATGAAAAGAAAATAATTTATTTTTGTACTAAGCTTAATTTCTATTTAAGCTAGAGCAAGAAAAATGTGTGGATATACTAGAAAAAATGTTCTATTTCTTCAATAGACTTTCTGAATCTCTCACATTCTTTGGGTCAGCAATGCATAATGTATATTGGGTTAACATTACAATCACGTCAACATAAAAATGATGTAGAGGGTGATCCTGCAACCTAAGGATACATGTTTTAAATTCCATAGTCCTAGGATGGTTTCTGGCACAAATTTAAAGGTTCAGTAAATGGCTGTTGAAGGCATGAATAATATCAAAGGATCAGAACAGCATTTTGAGGCAAAATGAAGTTACAATTTTTCTAAATATCTACTGAAGTTTTAACCAAGCCAAATATCCTCAAAGGGTAAAGAGAAAAGAAAAGAAAAAAAGAAAAGAAAGAAATTTATTTTACTACATAGTTTTAGTTGTTTTATGTAATCTCAATTGCACACTTTTTGAAAGTGGAATAATAATCACAATAATGTGAAAAATAGGCTTTCATCAACAGGGAGTTGTTTTAAAAGGAAAAGATGGGAACAGAGTAACATGAAATGACTTATGAAATCCAACTTAATGTATAGAAGAAGGGCATAGAACATGTCCCGTGGGGGTTATCAGCAATATATAAACGAGCAGGAAGAACATAACCACTGTTCTCTGGCCTGGGCAGATTCAGTGGTGCCGAGATGGACGGGGCTAACAGCTTACAATTTCTCTTCGTGTCAAACAGATCTAAGTTGTTGGAGTCCCGCTCATCGGATTAGTTTCTTATAAGTTCTGTCAGGGCAGAAGTTTCTGGAGAAAGGGAAACAGGTAAAGAAATCGATTGCAGGGGCGCCTGGGTGGCTCAGTCGGTTGAGCGTCCCTCTTCAGCTCGGGTCATGATCTCAGTCTGTGAGTTTGGGCCCCGCATCGGGCTCTGTGCTGACAGCTCAGAGCCTGGAGGCTGCTTCCCATTCTGTGTCTCCCTCCTCTCTGCCCCTCCCCAGCTCATGCTCTGTCTCTCTCTCTCTCTCTCTCTGTCTCTCTCTCTCTCTCAAAAATAAATAAACATTAAAAAAAAAAAGAAATCGACTACAATCGTGAAGATAGGCCAAAACTCAGTTTGAGCTCTACCCCCCAAAAAAGGCTGGAATATTTTTAAAAGCCAGGGTGATGGGCATAGATCGTAGGCCACTTGTGTTCACTAATTGCTTTTATCACCCCCCAAAAAAGTAAATATTTTCTTCTCTTCGTCACTGGAGGTAGTTTTATACCTTGAAGTAAGGGGCTCATCACCAGTCAGACCCTTAGTCTAAAACTGGGAGACAGGGGCTCTATCACCTAAGAGATGACAGCCTTAGGTTGCAAAACAGGTCTTTTGCCAGTTTTACAAGATTTATATCTCATAGGTGCACAGCAAAAGATGTACAATTACAAGTTTTCTTTTTTTCAGAATATGATTTATTTATTTATTTTGAGAGAGAGAGATCGCTCTCAGGGGAGGGGCAGAGGAAGAGGGAGAGAGAGAATCCCAAGCAGGCTCTATGCTCAGTGTGGAGCCCAACTCGGGGCTCAAACTCAGGAACCAGGAGATCATGATTGAGCCGAAATCAAGAGTCAGATGCTTAACCGACTGAGTCACCCACGCACTTCTACAATTACAAGTTTTCTAAAGTAGATACTCTAAGAAAAAGGAGCCAGGGGCCTGGAGTCGGGAAGAAGGCCGTCTGAAGGTTAGTCAGGCTGAGGGGAAGCTTTGGGTTTTCTTGCTCAATCCCTAAGATAGAACCTGGTTAATGACAACGTCCTCTTAATACAAGAATTACCCATCTGAATCCCCTCAGGCCTGAGTGTGGGTAGAGAATCAAAATTCAACCACTCATGATTATTATGTGTCCAATAAATCGCCACTTAAAAACTCAGTCTCCATTCATTCTTTCCTGCTTTTCTACCCCAGAGTCCACCTCTGCCTTTCACATCAATACTGTATCAGTCGGGTATTCACTGATTATAACGCAAATAACATGTAAATTGACCATAGAACGAAATTGCCCAAGTTTTACGTACGTGGACTTCCTAACATTGACAATAAATATAGAACAGTTCAAATCACACATGCGCATACACTGGTTAGGTCAATTCTAACGTGGAGAGATCGAGAAGGATGATAACATTACAGGCACTTCAAAATTAAATTCTTTGAGTCAAAAGAGTTACTTGGAACAATTGAGAGTGCTCTCCGTTTTGTTTTGTTTTGTTTGTAAAAATGTTTTTCATTGGGAGATTCTGCAAAAGCAGAATGACACATTATGTTATCAAACAATTTTATTGCAAGAATCATGTTGAAATTTCAAAGATAATTTCATTTGAAAAATTAGTGTAGAGCTGAGATTTCAAACAAAATTCTGTTATAAATTGCTTGCTTTATTTTCTCTAGACAAAGTCCTAATGGACTCTCTTTTTCATTTAGTTATGTCACATTGTTTTCTATGACTTGTGAACTCACTTTAATGGACTTTCCCCCCCAGACTTTACCATCAGTATCTTATACACACATGCCTACTTTCTGGCCTCAGCTTTCCACGTCAAACTGCACATCTCCATCCCGCACTGTCGTTTCTCCCCCAAACTAAAAAAGTGTGTCTCATTTTGGTGCATTGAATTGATGCTTTACCAATAAATCTACTGTACTTTCTGGTCTGGTTCTCCCGAAATGTGTGTAGTTCTTCAAAAAAAGAGAAATTCCTGACTTCATTTGGTGGCCCCTCCAAATCCTGACCTATGAAACGTATAGCATAATCCAGGTCCTAGAAAAAAAAATGATATATTTGTAACTAATAGTTTTTAAATGATGACAGAAGAAAAGATACTGCTCGTGTGACCTTTTAGAAATACGAAGTTACAGAGAAGTCACTAGTATCCCAACATTGGAAGAAAACCACGTACGAACAGGACATTATTTCTCTGAGATAATCATCACTGCCCCCTCCAACTATAATCATGGTACCTTGGTCCTCTGCCCTCACCCTCACAAATGCTGTCATCCAGAAATTAGGAGACCCTTGATAGCTTCCCACACAAACTGTATGTGCTGTTCTCTGACCTTCCAATTCTTCACACATACCCCACTTCCCATCCCCTTGATCATAAATCAGATCCTCTGAGATCCCACCTCCAATTCCAAGAGAGTCACTGTCCAGCCTCTGAACTATATATACGTTTCAGACCTCACAGTTAACCCTCACAAAGTACCTGACACGCAGAGAGTAACTAATTAATGTATTTGTTCAACAGATATCTGTAAAAACAAGAGAGAAACACAGTACATCCTTTGCAAGAACAAAAATAAGAGCCAGGGCAGGTTGGTGAGAAGAGATGAATTCATAAGACATGAAAATAACAGAACAAATAACACAGATACTGCATGTCCAGCAGCAGTGCGTTTTAGTTCCTTCTTTCTCTGTGATGAAATCTGTCCCCTGTTTAAAATTCTTACTGTGTGTGTGTAGGGAGGAGTGGGCGGGAGTGGGAAGGGTTATTTCTGGGGATATTTTAAACCACATCATGCACAGCGTGAACAGTCACGTAAGAAAGTCATGGTCTAAATCCACCTGCTGCATTGAAAAAACATCAAGAATTCTCCAATGGTGGGAGTTTAAATCAACAATTACTTAAACGTTTTGTTAATCTATGATCTACCCAAGTATTAGGAATGAGGGGTCTGGAACGATTTCTCATAGGTCAGAATATTGGGAAAAAGCAATTAGCATTGGTAAGTAAAATATAAATGTTATGTTGGAGGACCTGTGAATAAAGAATATTCCCATTTGAAATAAAGATAATTCAAACTTGGTTAAAATGTGTTTTTCCCCTGACAATACTCCTGAGGTAAACAGAGACGCTGAATCATGTGTCTAGCTATCACATTTGCTAAAATAATAAAGATAGTATTCTTAAGACCATCATTTAAGTACAAGAAAGAACTTCGCTCAAACTTTTATACCTAGAGTTCTTTTAAGATAGATGTTAAGCCTTCTAGCCCTTCTCTCCTAATGTGCATACAATGGATTTGACAGTTATTTTGATATGTTTGGGATGCATTCATGCCTCCCAGCTAAGCATGCACTATTCAATTTGGAGGCCTTAAATAAGCTCTCAGTATGTTTGAGAGCTAATTAAAACTTCATTATGAGTACAACAGCCACACCACATTACTGGCTTGATAAGAAACCCAATAACTGGCAATGTCTGTGTAGTCTTTCAACCGACACTTAGAATTAAGTTGCATGGTGCCCACTGCCCCCTAGAATCTCTTTTTTAACAAGAACACAAAATGTAAGCGTGGAACGTGGTGCTGACTTATGTTAAAGGACAGGCAGAGCCTGGATTCTGTCACATATTTTCAACATGTTAAACTTTTCTTTACAGCAAGAAAAATAATTATATCTGAAACACATATTTTCCAAGATTTACTTTTGGGGAAGGGTGTATATATAATTACCCTTTTTTTCTTGTGATATCTGTTTTCATACAGATGGATGGCATATCTTCCAATGAAGAATTCAATCTATAAAAAATGGATCCAATAATTTAACCTGTCCAAAAGGGAAGACAGATAAGCACTAATATAATTAACTCTCCTTTTTCTATTGATAAATCCTTAAAGTTATTTTTTAATATAAGCTAACATCCTCCCATCAGCCAGCATGGCTTCCAGGCAATTTTCACACAGATATCCTGTAGTGTATTGTAGGAATGTCAATGAACTTTAATATTATCTAGAACAAAACATAATTAGTAAGGAAATTCTTTGGGGAACAGCTAATGCAATGTATCAAGTTGCAAAGCAAAAGGCTTACAGTTCCGTGTTACTTGTTTAAACTTATTTACGCTGATAAAACATATTAGAAGCAAAATACCCTACCTTTTTTTCCAGTTTCTCCGTGTAAACAGATTACTGTCAATGACTTTGGATAATATTCAATTAAAATATAAATTTTATTAATTATGACAAAATAATAATGTTGCTATCTTATTGAAAAGATACTTTCTTGCAAATGAGAATATCAAAGGTTAAAGGTTGAAGTAATTGTCGTGGAAACAGACAACCTACAAAAAGGATGACAGCAAATAAGAAAATACTTCTTAGTGTCCCTCAATTCTCCTCTCAAAACACAGCAACTTATTTGATTGTGCCCAAGATACAGTAACTTTTCTTATCTGTAACTATTCATATTAGCCCATCTTTGATGATCGAGTTAAAGTGGCTATTTATGAAGTGGCATGAATAAACAAAATTAATAAGTAACATTTAAATGCCCCTAGGAACTCTTATTAAATATTTCCAATATCTTCAATCAAAAGGTACTTAACACATCACATATACATAAAATCACTCCTGAAATGCCTTGTTAATAGATGTGCCCTGTTGAGAAATTTTACAATTCATTTCAAGCCCTTTCATATACAAATCTTTAAAATGAATGAGTCTACCTACTCACATATATTTACCAAGATATGTATAACCTACCAATCTGTGAAAATTATGCTTTTCTTAATCTTTCCCCCAACTCCCTCTATTGAATACATAACACAGCTGTATTTGGCATTATTTTTATCCCCAAATCCGAGTAATTACTACAGCCTAGAAAGCTCCTATTTTAATGAAGTAGATGAGGAAAGTTGTAATTCTTGAGAGCATTAGAACAGTAAAAAATATTAATATGCTTGTTTTTCAATAAAAATTATTGTAGCTATTATTAATCATGATTCCTTTTATTGACACAATGTCAAAAATACTCATTCTTTTTCATATTCTCAGAAAAAATACGTAGAAACTTAAAATTATGACTTATTGCAGAACATTTAATGCATGTCCCTTTAAGTTTGTTTGAGTGAGGAATGAGCAGTCTTTGTTTTCCACATGGGGATTAAAAAAGGATTATAAAATAAGCTTTTTTTAAAAAAAATTGAACATATAAATGTATTAATAGTAAGCGAAAGTCCTGCTTAAAACCATTTTCTCAATGCTTAAGAGCTTCCCCTGTATCATTCTAGATTTTTATATGCATCTAGAGATAAAATAATTTATGTTGAAATAATCATATATAATGCATAGGATATTGCAACTTTCTTTTTTCCCCATTTTATTATTTTTTTAAATTTTGTTAATGTTTATTCATTTTTGAGAGAAAGAGAGAGACAGAGCATGAGCAGAGAGGGGCAGAGAGAGAGGGAGACACAGAATCAGAAGCAGGCTCCAGGCTCTGGGCTGTGGGCACAGAGCCCCACCCACACAGGGCTTGAACTCACCAACCATGAGCTCAGGACCTGAACTGAAGCCAGAGGCTTAACCAACTGAGCCACCCAGGCACCCCTCCCATTTTCTTTCTTTCTTTTTATTTTATAGTTAAAATAGTGTTGTATCAGGAAATTTTCTTTTTCTACCTAAAGCTATATCGAGGTCATGTTTCTATTGCAGTATATATATATATATATATATATATATATATATATATATATATTTCTCATGTATTTTCAGCAGCTATATTATTTTCCACCATATGAGTATACTGTCACGTCGCAAACTTTTGCTGATGGACAATAGTTTCTAACTCTGCTCTATTACAAATAATGTTTCGTGAACATTTATGAAGACATCTGGAAGTCAGTACATGGATTTCTGTAAATTATATTTCCCAAAATTATACAGCATAAATATGTGCTTTAGTATATATGGTTATATAGTATGTATACATATATATGTGTACAGATATGTACTACATATAGTATATATAGCTATATAATATAAAGGGCATAAATGAACTATTTCATAGTTACACAGTGAAAAATACTCAAGATTTCAACTTTTGCTTCTTCTTTAGCCAAATGCTGTAGGTAGGCCCAATGATACATAGTCATGGAACTGACTGTCCATGACAAACAAATGAGATAGCATTACGTGTTGTTTTCTTTCATATTTTTTTTTCTTTTACATTTTGTTTTTTAACTTTGAGAAATGTGTGGCATTATTAATACTATTGCTAATTGTTTTTTTTTTTTAACTTGGCACTACAAAATTAGTGTCAATCAATCATAAATTAGTATTTGCTTTGTTATGGGCAAGAATTAAACTATGAATATGTTCCTTTTAGAATCTCCCCTACATTATGCACGATCATGCGCTGAACCATGAAAAAACAACTAAAAGTAAAGTTATTTTGGAAAACAATGGAAAATATTATTTAATTACAAGGGAACGTATAGAACACATCGGGTTCTATTGAACATTGAAGATTTGGAATCTTCATTTCCAATGGAAAATTTTACTTTCATCTTAGACTTTCCTCGAATCTGTATGTGGACTTCAGACACATCCGCCTGAAGCCACACCGATTTTTTATCGTTAAGAAAGTAAAGCAGGTACATGGGAAACCATCAGGGGAAAGCACTCCAATTCTATGAAAAGCACTAACGTCGGTAGGTAAGTAGACTGTGCTATTATGTTAGGACAGCACCTCAGAATGATAACGGAAATTGGTGAATTTTCTCCGAATAATATATATAATACTACAAACTGTATATGCTCTATAAGAAATACAAGGAGAATAGTGTGTCATTTTGAGCCCTCTGACAAACCAACGCCGAGGCAGTATTAATTATGCAAGAGTTGTTTTTAGAGGAAAGGGGTCACTGTTCATCCGCAAGGCTTTTGCCAGGTTTATACCTTGTGAAGGCACCTTCTCGGTCTGCGGTTTGTTCTTTCATTTGGTTAATAATGGCATGTGAAGAATAGACAATTCAATTTTCATGTATTATTACCAGTTTTTCTTTTACTGCTACTCCTTTTTGTGTCCTAATACATTGTCGACTATTCCAAGGTTGTGAATATTTTCTACGTATTCTTCGACAAGTTGAAAAACAATAGCTCCAGTGTTTAGGTGCAAGATGCATTTTTAATTCATTTTTATATACAGTGTGAAGTAAGGGTCAATGTGAATTTTCTCCATGTGAATATCATCATCCCAACACCATTTGTTGAAAAGACTGTTCTCCTCCACTTTGAATTATGTTGGTGGCTTTGTTAAAACTCAATTATTCATATATGGGTGGTCTATTGATAGTTTTGTACTCTCCATATACATACATACATATATGCATACCAACTGGGGAAATGTATCACGTTCATTGATTGAAAGACACACTATTGTTAATTTGTCCATTCTCTGCAAATTGATCTATAGATACAATGTGTTTTCTATCATATTTTTAGCTGGGCTTTTTGGAGTATTTTTTAGATAAATTTACAAGATGATCTAAAAAAGCTTTTCACAACAGTCTTGTGTGTTATAGGTTTTATACAGTTACAAGAAAATTTTAAATCATCTTGTAAACTGTAAAAGCCCTGCTAGAATTATGATAGAGAATATACTGTATCTATAGATCAATTTGCAGAGAATGGACAAATTAACAATAGTGTCTCCTTCAATCAATGAATATATTTCCCCACTTAGACATACTTTGATTTGACACAGAAATATTTTTCAATTTTATGTGTATAAAGTGAGCAATATTTTATTATATTTGACTGTTAGTATTTTTTAAGTCTGATGATATTTTAAATAGTATTATTTTTATAATTATAGTTTCCAAATGTTTGATGCTAGCAACTGAAATTGAATTTTTTTTATTAACCTTGCTCGCATCCTGTTACCTTACTAAATTCACTCATTACCTAAACTGATGTTTTTTAAAGATTGAGTAGAAATTTCCAAATGAATAATCATATTATTTATGAATACAGACAAATCTAATTCTTCTTCCCCAATCTTTATGCTTCTTTTTATTCTTGTTGATTGGCCACCATCTTCTGTGCAACTCTGAATTACATGGTGACAACGTATCCTTTCCTTGTTTGCAAATCAAAGGGAAAACACTGTCTGTTATCATTAAATACTGCATTAGCCATAGGTTTTCATGGATGCCCATTATCATTTTGAGACCATTTTCTTCCCTTCCTTTTTTTTAGTTGTTTTTTTTTTTTTGGTTGTCAAATGATCGTATATTGAAATAATTTCCCTTGTAGTTCTTTTTTTAAAGAGCTTTTTTTTTCTTTTGAATTTATTTATTTACTTTGAGAGAAAGAGAGAGGGGGAGAGCAGGAGCAGGGGAGAGGCAGGGAAAGAGAATCTCAAGTAGGCTCCTCACTATCTGTGTAGAACCCGATGTGGGGCTTGATCTAAGGAACCGAGAGAGAGATCATGGCTGAGATCAAGAGTCAGATGCTTAACTGACTGAGCCACCCAGGCGCCCCTCCTTTGTAGTTTTTAACTGGCTGGGCATTCAATTGCACCATTATTGATGTCATCTATGATGTCATGAGGGTGGTGGCCATCCACACAGATTGGGGAGTCCCCAGGATCTTTTTAATGGTTCCGGAGAGTTCTCTAGCTAAAGATCTGTGCCATATTTGTAAGACAATGCTGACAATCTCATCAAAAGTGATATTTCCACTGTGCTTCAAGTTTTTCTGCTTCTTTCTGTCTCTTGGTTGTTCCTTGAGGGCTCTGATAATCTGGGCAGATGCAGAAAGAACCACTTCAGTCTGGGCCTGTCTGTTCTGAATGGTCAGTTTCACTCTAATCCTCATACCCTTCCAATCACCGGTTGCCTTGAGGATGTCATCACCAAACTTTTGTGGAGACAGACCCAGGGGCTGATCTTTGGGGCCAGGAAGATGTGGCACTGACTTTGCCACCTGTGCACCTCAGGTGTATGACTTTGATCTTGATGTGGTCAAACTTAGGCGGCATGGTAGAGGCAGCTGGTGTCGATGGATCTGGAATCGGGACGACCAAACATAGTTGTACGCTCGCTTCCTCTGAGCCAAAAGCCAAAAGCCACTTTTTGTTGAGAGTTGTTTAATCATTAGTGGATATTGGATTTAGTCAAATGTTGTTTTTGTTTCTGTTATTGTTTTGCATCTATTGAGATAATCATATGCAGTGATCTGCATTGGTTGACTTTTTAATATTGAACCAATCACACTTTCCTTAGATAAACCTCACTTAGTCATAATGTATTATCTCTATGTAAGTATTGTTGGATTTAAATTTCTAATTAATTTTTGTGTCTGTATTCATTATAAATACTGATATGTACTGTTCTTGTGATTTTTATCTTTCATAAATATTCTAAGTTTCTATACTCTTAATGAGGAGTGTCAGGGCATTGAACGACATTATATATTAAGAAAGGTACACATCTTAAAATGTGTAATACTAACTACCAAAAACGTTATCTACATTCGAGAACAAAAAGCGGAATAAGAAAACACTATGACTTAATAACAACCTCAAGTCAATAATAAAGAGGGCAGAAAAAGAGGAAGAAAAAAAAGCATTGAAAAGACCTTGATAAACATAAGCTTTTGGACATTCTGCTTAAGGTGGGCCTTGTATCTTGAATTAGTGTTCCCATTCTTCAATAGTTAACTCCTTTTTCCTGAATTAGTCTGCAAGGAAATGCCAGCAAGCATTTTGTCTTCAAACTGTCTTTAGAAACCCCAAATTGCCTAGCTCAGTATTTGGGAAATGGTATGTACTCAGGAAAGCTTTGTTTCTTCTCAAGGTTAAATACTTGGTTGGTGAATTTCTTGTAGCAGGGGAGGAAAGCAAACAGCATATTCTCTCATTAGGATTATATGTATTATATATTTTCATCCAAGTCTGATAATTCTTCCCTTAATTAGCCATCAGTGACTTTTATTGAATCACATTCTGTATTTAATTAGTATTTTTGAATTGAAGCTATTCTCATTTTACAAGTTAACTGTAGAAATACCTTGTGGACATTTGACTAATATTTTAATTAAGGCATAGAGTCATATGAAAGACATACTTCTTATCTTGGAGAAATGTCACCTATTGATAAATATTAAAGTTTTTAGTAGTATGATTATGTAGTGGTAAATAAAGATTGTAAGCAAGTAATTATCTAACACTTTAATGAAACTCCTCCTTTTACTTTATTTTCTTGTGTTGTTTATACCTCTATGTGAGCAAAACAAATCACCATTCAGTACAGTCATAAATCCTTTCTACTGAAAGATATGTTTAAAGGTTTGACTATGTGGATTTTTTTGGTCATTGCTTTTCTTTGAAATCCAGGTTCACTGTTGAGTTTCCACTTTCACAAAACTACTGATCTAAAGAAGGATTTTTCAAGTTATCAAATAATTATTTTTCACAAAAAATATATTATGCAGGACTCCTTAGTGAATTAATGCATTCACTAATTATTTCCATATTTAAGACCACTGTCTAAGACCATATACATTCAATACAATAGCAAATAAGTGATAATCTGCATGCATTAAAGTTTACTCAAGCACAAGAGTGACTATAACACTGGCTTATTTCTGAGTCTCTTTTAGACAATGTAGTAACTGGAGGTACTGGAAGGACCACACTATTCCCCAGAGTCTCTGCTATGACACTGTACCATGGAGAGCCATGTGGATAGGGCCATGTTTGCGTACATGGCTCTACTCAAGTGTAAGCACGTGAATGTATGTGTATGTTTCATAGAGTTTTGAATTCCTAGCCAAGTTAAGTTGAAGAAAATCTTCAGATAAAAAATGAAAATAGCATCTGATTAATAGCATCTGCTTTAGTCTTTGAAGGCTCTCTTTAAAGTCTTTGATAGACTGCCAACCAACATCATGTGTTTCCCCCAGGGTACAAATACAAATATTAGGAATAAATATCGCTCTTATTCATAAGGAATTCGAATGCGTTGCATGGTGAGTGTTACTATTTTTGGAAAAGATTCCCAGATTTCATGGGGCATTTGAGAGCTATTAATAAAATAAGAAGTCATTTGTTACTGTTTCTTCAAGGGATTACGCATGATGATGCAAAAGATGGCAAAATACACAATCTTTTCATTTTTGTTTTAATTAGGAAAGACTCAAATGTCATAGCTTCTCTAATGCTACAAAATCTGAACACATTCGAAATTTCGCATAAGATTTAATTACATAATTCATTCAATATATCAAATGCATCATTATTTAATTCTCAAAATACAAAATTAATGATAATGGAATAAAAGGCTTTAATATGAGTGAATAATGTAAAGAATTGGCAGAGGGGAAACTTCTGGCTTCTAATATCTTATCACTAACCATGGACCTTGCACCAAATCAATTATTTTACCATTATTTTTCCCAATATACAAACAGATAAAATGGGTGTGTTAGCCACTATCCACAGGCGGATGTTTCAAAGGATGAATAATTAAAAGAGTTCACAAGTTCCTTTTAATTAGAATGGTTACACAATTGCCAACAAATAGTAACCCCTTTATTCAAAATTGAATGTCCAGAGGTTAATTGATTTGCCAAGGTCTCAAGCATCATCAGCATACATCTAAATTCAGACGGCTAAATCCATTTATCTTTTAAATATTCATGAGGCACCAAAGTTCCAAAATCCAGTAAATTATGTAAAAGTATTTATTCTTTGTTTGGTCAGATATAATTTCATTTTTTTAGCCATTTCATGTAGGTAAGTGAAGCAATGTAATACATCCCTGATTACCTTGGTAGAGAAGAAATATGAGGGCCACAGAATATTTGAGCTGAAGTTCATGTTTTAAAAGTCTCACTGAATGTTGATATTCTTCTGATTATAGTTTTTAAACTAGGAGAGGATTTTCATTTAATTACCTAATGCTTAGAGAGAGACTGACAATCTCCAGGTGTCAGGAATTTAGGCTTAATTAGAATAATACTAATAGCAGTGATTTTAATACATTAGTATAATACTTTATTCTTTACTAAAGACTTTCTGTCGATTTTATCAAGTAAGGCAATTTCATAAAATTGTTGTACACTTAAGAAAGCATCTCATTGTAAGATGATTATTACATTTTCGAGTTTTCATATACATTTAAGAAAATGAGAGATTAAGGAAAATGTGAAAACAAAGTGGCTATTCATATAATGCAAAAGTAAGCAAATAAAGAAGTTCAGCCCGCTATTTTCCCATTTTATGAGTGTTGTATCAATGGTAAGTGTGAGAGCTGTGGGTCAGTAAGAAAAGGTACAAAAACAAGCTGATATGCATCATGGTTATTTAATCTTGTCATTCAGAGGTTTTTATTATTTTGGGGCTAATACTATTCTTGAGACCCTGGTGTGTGTGTGTGTGTGTGTGTGTGTGTGTGTGTGTGTGTGTGTGTGTGTGTGTGTGTATATATATATATGTATATATTTTAGCAGATGGGACTGACAATACCACAATGATAATAACAAATTATTTTTCTTGTTTCAAGAGATATTTTTGTGTTTTTTTCTTTCTTTTGAAGATTTTTTTTCTTTTAATTTTTAAGTAATCTTTACACCCAACGTGGGGCTTGAACCTACAACTGCAAGATCAAGAGTCACATGTTCCACTGACTGAGCCAGCCAGGCATCCCCAAGAGATAGTTTTCATTTGTTTAAACAAATACTCTAAATGAACTTAGGTGTTTGAGTGTAGAAAATTTATTTAAGACTAATATAGCTGATAAATAAACGTTTATACCTTTAATATATATTTATACATTATCTTTTCTCTTCAATCTTCATAGGATGACTAGAAGACAAAAAAAGAAAGAAGACAAATACCTTTCAGATAAATATGCTCCTACCTAGTTTATGCACTTATTGGACTATAGAAAGTTCTAGAACTTTCCTAAAACCAAATAGTATGTGTACAGTGCCTGACAAATGGGAGGATCTCTATAAAATGGAAATGGCCTTGTTTCCAGTCCATGAACTCTATTACCCTTAGATTCTTTTCACTGGTTCTCCTCTTAGTCTAACAAACACATTCAACTTTTCTCCTAATTTATAAAAAAAGAAAGAAAGAAGTAAACCAACCCCCCCCCCCAGCCTCCTCTTGACTACCCCTGTCTTCTCCCCTATGCTTCTGCCTCCTGAGAAATTTCTCTTGCTCTTCCCACCCCTCTTTCATACCACCGCCAACTATTTTTTAAAGTAATTTTATAATCACATTTTTATTCTGATTAGCTGTAATCTTCATGAGGATAGAGAATATATTTCTTTTATTGGCCATTGTTAATAATATCCTCTGCATGGTAAGAGTGAATTTGGCAAATATTTGCTGAATAAATGAGCTCTCACCATGTACTTGTGTTTATGTGACTTTCTCAAGCATTGTTTTATTTAAAAAATCTATTTTACATTTTGGGAGATACACATCTCTAAAGGTAATCTCAAGTCTCAATTTATTACAGTCATTGAAGTTCCTCCTGTCTTGTATGCTGGTTTTCCTAGTATTTTTGACTAAATTTTTAAATATTTTGTTTTATTTGTGTTTTGCATGTTTTCTTAGCCTGTCAATTGAATTTAGATGCTTCTCTTTAATTTCTCATTGGCTCCCTCTTCTCTATTTATTCGGTGAGTGACCACATGCAATTTTTTCCTCTTCATTGATCATCCATGGTTTATGGCTTCTGTATCTCTACTTTCGGCCCCGATCTTTTCCCAGAGCTTGAGAATCCAATTTCTACCTGCCTGCTATGCACTTCCCCTAGATTATTACTTTCAGTTCAGACCGGTGGACTCTCATCTTTTCATTCATGTCCTCTCTACATGAGAAGTTACACATTTTGGTTGGTTTCCATCCAGCCCTCTCTTCTGTTTTCTTGCCATCCTCTGTCTCAGGCTCTTAGTATTATCCCACAAGTTATTTCTTCATTCACTCTGATTCTGACTAGTAATTGCTTCTATCTCTTTCATGTTTCAAAGCTATAAGAGAGAGAAAAAAGCCTCTCTTCTAAGAATATACCTAGAACTTAGCTTAGAGAGTCTCATTGGTAGAAATAGTGAAAGTAATGATGGGCTTCAAATATAAATATTTATATTCCTTAAACTATTTGCATACATTTGTAACTTTGTTTATATTTACCTTTGCAAACACTCACTCTATGAATATGTACATAGTTCAATTAAAAATGTACTGGGCGGAGGGCACCTGGGTGGCTCAGTTGGTTAAGCTTCTGGCTTTGGCTCAGGTCATGATCTCACAGTCTACAGGTTCAAGCTGCAGGTAGGGCTCTGTGCTGACAGCTCGGAGTCTGGATCCTGCTTCAGATTCTGTGTCTCCCTCTCTCTCTCTACTACTACTCTCCTGCTCTCTCTGTGTCTCTTTCAAAAATAAATAAACATTAAATTTTTTTAAAAAATTTATTTGTGGGGGGCACCTAAATTTTTAAAAAATTTATTTGTGGTTCAGTTGATTTAAGCATCCAACTCTTGATTTTGGCTCTGGTCATGATCTCACAGCTGGGCTCTGTGCTGACAGTGCAGAGCCTGCTTGAGATTCTCTCTCTCCTTCTCTCTCTGCCTCTTCTCATTCTTGTGCACACGCTCTCTCTCTCAAAATAAAAAAAAAAAAAACCAAAAACATTAAAAATGTATTTTGGTTAAAAAAAGTAAAAGTGATTGAAGAAGGCAGGCCTTAAAGACTTAGCACCCATGCCTTGTGGAGGTGAGACCTGAAGACAACGTTTACAATTTCATATGGTAATAATTACTTTAAACTGTAGACAAAAGATACTCGTGTCTTAAAAGAGCTTTGAGGAGTTGCTGGGAGGGAAAACTTTCCTCAATTTCCCATTCTGTGTGATAGGTAGTGGCTGGTGGTGGTTGCCTGGAGATATATGCTGAAATGGCTTGTGAGGTTACCTCCAGGCTCAGTGGGAAAGGCTGTGGTAATCAAACAGTAATATCTACATGGGCTATATTCTTCTATATTCTGCATTTTTCACAGGGCTGTGAAGAACGGTTCAGTGTGATAGCACTTTATTTGTTCAAACTAAGCTTTTTCAGGTTTCCATGTGCTACCTTATCTTGACATTTGGTAAATATTCACTGTAATAGTACTAATTATAATTTTTTTTGCTGTGGCTCTGTCTCCATTTGCCCTGAACTGTCCATTTTCTTGATTTTCACTTGTCCTTTTAAAATTTTCTCTTATGTTACATATTTTTGCAGAAGGAACGTATACCAAATATTGCCATTAACCATCATTCCATCTAGTTAATCTCAGGTTAATTCAATTATGATCCAACTATAGAATCATATTCATTCATTCTCATTCTCCTTCCCCCAATGATATTATTAATTCTGATATTCCAAACTCCTTTGATGTCTTTCTTATTAATGACACAGTTTGTCAATATTCTTTGAGGACAGGAGAATTACTTCTGGGTTCATCAACTAAAAACTAAAGCTCAGCAACATGAAAATGTTTGAATTACATTTATATAAGTTTAACTGCTTTTACCTCTTACTTGCAAGTTTATTTGCACCTTCAAAGAGCTAAAGAAAATTTCTAAAAATATTCTTTTTATTCTAAGGACATTCTTTATATTCTTTTTCAAAGTCTAAGGATAATTTTTAATAAGTTCAAAAAGAGGCAAATTTATTTGTAAAATATAGCAGATAAATTATATAGAGACATATACAGGTGTGATAGAAAGATGAAGTTGAATCCTATGAATATGTCAGTGTGTAGAGCAAGCTTGATCAAATATAGGCAATTTCACAGAATGCAACCTAGTAAAACATTAAAGAAATGGTATATATAGAATTCAGGATAGTGCTTATCACTGGGATGGAAAAGGTGATGTGACTTGGAAACTCTTCAAGTACATTCTATGCTTATTCTTAACCTGGTAATGGGTATGTATGTTTTACTATTTAAGAACTATACATACATTTTATTTGCCACTTCATCTATGATGTTTTAACAAGTAAAACTGGTGTAAGGTCTTTAATATTACAAAATATAAATATATTCTCCCATGTTCTTTTAATATTTATGTCATATATCTCAGACTTTGGAGTATATCAGAAACTTACAGACTATTTATTTATAAACTCATCCTTTGGATGCCTCCCCAGTGATTGATTCAAAGTCAGCAGTTCTCAAAGTCATCAGATGAATGGATAAAGAAGATGTGAGATTATATATAATGGAATATTACTCAGCCATCAAAAAATGAAATCTTGCTATTGGCTATGATGTGGGTGGAGCTAGAGAGTATTATGCTAACCAAGCAAAATAAGTCAGTCAAAGACAAATACCATATGATTTCACTCATGTATGGAATTTAAGAAACAAATGAACATGGGGATAAAAAGAGAGGCAAACCCAGAAACGGACTCTTAACTGTAGAGAACAAACTGATGGTTACAGGAGGGGAAATTGGGGCATAGATTAACTAGGTGATGGGTATTAAGGAGGGAACTTGCTGTGGTGAGCACCGGGTGCTGTATATAAGTGATGAATCACTAAATTCTACACCTGAAACTAACATTTTACCGTATGATAAGTGGCATTTAAATACAATTTTGGAGAAAAAGAAGAAAAAAAGAAAAGTTGTCTCTAATATTCTCCAGCCAGAAAGGGAGATGTGTTTCATTACAGAGACTTCAGAGGTAGGGAATGTACAAGGATGAGAGAAGAGGGATTCACTCAGTTCATGAAGTGGCTTCATTCTAGGACCGGTAGTGGCAGCAGATTTAGGTGTCATACTCAATCATGATGCCCAAAGATAGAAAACTGACTGTCTTTTTCCCTGGGCCATTTGATAATTGATCTTTCCATGACCTCATCCAGAAGATATCCCCTTAAGTCTCATCACTGAGAAGAGGATCATACGCACTTTCTTTATCTAATTACTGATGTGGGGGAAACGACTGATATGAAAGCCTTAGACTGACCATCTAGAATTAATTCTTGTCGGGTAGTCAACTGTCATAACCATTATAAGCACTGACTACGAGGCCTGACATATTGTGAGACTCAAAAACATCTAATTGGTATCACGGTTTTTCATATCTTGCTTATATTCCTAAGTTTTATAATCCTTTTGAATGCACATAGTTTTACCCTGCTTCAACATTTGTGTTCATCTTCAGTTTTTCTGGTCTGGGAAATTCAATCAAATCACTATCGAATAGGCAGGGTAATGGATGTCTGTCTTTTTTCTCACACCCTATTTGCTTTAATCCTTTCTCACAGATTTATTGTTAAGAATGTATCTGAGTTTTTACTTATCTCTTTATTTAACTCCCCTTGCAGTATTTCTCACTCTTCTCAGGTGGGGTCCACACAGAGAAACACGGTTGAGTAAAATTGATGAAATGACTTAAGTCTTAACCTCTTGGTTGCATAATTAGGGCTCTTGGGCAAAACTTGATAAAGTGTTCTCATGCAGAAAACAGTGTTTCTGTAGAGGAGCTCTGAGCGTGAATAAGACAGGAGAAAAAAGTTGGTAGCATTAGGGCCCATCACTTTTCCACAAGTACAAAAGTGTGGGGCCATCGGAAAGTATCTTTCTGGATGTGTGTATTAGGGGAGAATGACAGAGCTCTCCCAGGATAACCAAGGGAGTGCCATTCATTGTGAGGAGAGGAGGTATCGTGTCAGCACCACAACTGGAGGACAGCTCCCTGCCAGCTGCCCTGATGTTCTCTGGTGCAGAATTTCCTCCCCTGACATCCACATAACACCTGCACAGATGGATAGCCAAAAATACTCTTTGTCTTTTCAAGTTACCTTCCCTGAAGAACTGGAAATTCCTCAGTTCAAGAAATATATGAGTTTCTCAAGGCTTAGTACTAAACATTTCTCATCTCTATTCTCTTTCACTGGTTCCCAGATTTTAAATACCATCTACATGTTCATGACTCTCAAATTTATGCATCTAGTCCAGACTACACACTAATTATAAACTCTTTCACCTGGACACTTCTTAGGGAGAGACAACCATCCACCAAAATTCATTTTGTCCCTTCCCTTGTATAAGGTTATAGCTAGGAAGTGGCTGACTACCCAGGCCTACATTTCCAAGCATACCTCTTTATCTGGATATGGCCATATGACTAACCCTCACAGTGGAATGTTAGAGTGGGTGATGTTATTATTTGCTGCCCAATGCCTTTAAGAAATAGGCTTGTTTTTCTTACTTTCTATCTTCTTCTAAGCAACTAAGATGGAACCCAAGATAAACCTTGGATGTCACATCTTGATAGTAATAATCTCCAAGGTATGACAGAACTGACATGAGTCTCTGAGTGACTGGTTGGAAGAGACCTACCCGCACTTGCCAGGGAGGTCTTACAAATATCTCAAACTGAAAAAGCTCCATGCTTGATTACTCCCTACTCTCCTTCCACTCTTTCCCATTGAAGAAAATAATAAAAATCATGGTCACTTATTACATACTGACTACAATTCTGGAAAGATGCTAGGTGCATTAAATATATTTATTCATTTTTCCTTACAATAACCCTATGAGAGTATTGTTTTTAATCCAAAAAGATATCAAGCAATATACCAAAGGTCAATCAGAAAGTTAGTATCAATGGCAGAATCAAATCCATGCATACTGTTCTTCTCCATTTCACTCTACTGCCTCTGTTTGATTCAAGGGCAATTTTTTTAAGCAGCGAATATACTATTTAAAAAATAGTTGGAGGAGTTGGAGTCAAAAGAAAATATGCATAGGATATAATAAGCTTAGAAGTAAAATTGTTACACAGAAATATTTACCATAGGCTAAACAATGCTATAGAGGATGATAAAAATATATATAGTGTTTAGCTACCCAACAGGTCCCTAAATTACTTAGTAGATGAGATAAAGAAAGAAAATTAATTCACTTGCCTAAATGAGTAAATGAAAACTACCCTTTCAACTGTTTAGGGTACTAATAGCATAGAGAATATTTTTCATTTATTATATTATTTTGAACTATGTTCTTTAGCAGATTTCCACAAATAAAGTATTGAACAGATTTCAAAATATGCAAACCACAGTAATTTCTATGCACACATTTAGGAGGAAGCCAAAACTATACTGGCTAGCAAATGAATCTCTGATTACCTGGAGTGAACCAGAAATGAAGTTAGAGTATAGAGCGGTATGAATATATACCACACTTTCCTCTAAATCGTTCATAAAGATATTTCTTACACTTGACGTTTGAAAATGATTTGGAAAGAGATAGCTTGAGATAGATTTCTCTGACTAAACTCTGGATTGTAAACATTGTATTTTGCCATTTACATGTACACCCATACACACACACAGATCGGTTGGATGGATGGATGGATAGATAGATGATAGACACATATAGTCATTTAAAGTCAACCCAGAAGACAAAGTTGAAGTCCCCTAAATAAAATCAATGTGCTAACCTCAATATTGGCCGTAAAAGAATAACAGCACCTCAACATAACAATGACTGAATAAAATGGCAATCCTGGGCTGAAATCATCTTTTGTAAATAGTCTTGATTCTATTACAATAATCATTTAGGAAATATTTAGTTTCTACTGGGTATTAGGGACTGTTATAGATACCTAGCATGTACTGGTTTAAAAACAAAATTCTAATTTATGCAGAGTTAAAATTCTAGACAGACAAAACAAATAAAAGAAATATGTAAGTAAATTATATGCTATAATGAAAATCCATAATTGCTGTAAACTTTTTCAAAGAGCAGAGTAAGAAAGGGTGACCATGAAGACTTTGAGTGTAAGTGTGTGTAGACTACAGTATTAAATACAGTGGACAGGATAGGCTTTGTTGAGAAGGTAACACTTCTTCAAGTACATGAATAGAGGTGGGAGTTAGTCAAGGGGATATCTGAAGAAAGAATACTCTAGCTAGAGGAAATATCCAGTGCAAAAGCCTTAACATTCCAGGCTCAGCGTGCCTGTATCTGAGTAAATAATGATGACAGTAGTAGTTGAGATAAGAGAAGTAACAGGGAATAGGACCTATAGGTCCTTTGAGGCAGCCGTAAGGATATAGGCTTTTACTCTGCATAAAGTGGTAAACACTTACAGGGTTCTGAGCTGTAGTTACATGATCTGATTTCTATTTTAAAAGGAGAATTGTGGCTGTTCTGTTGCCATTGGCGTATATGGGTTCAGGGATGTAAACAGAGAGATCTGTTTAAGTTCTTAAAACCATTCAAGAAATGGCTGGTGTCTCAGACCAGAGAGGTGATAAGCAGTTGTATTTTGGATACATTTTCAAAGTTGAGAAACGGGATGTTCGAATGGATATGAGAATGTGAGATAAAGTGGAGTCAATGATAATTTGCACCAATCACTCAAAATGGTGGAGTAGAAAGTAACTAAAATGGAGAAAAGAAATACCTGAAAAAGAAAGACTGATTGGGATCTCCAAGGAAATGAGTGCCTGTAGGTGGAAAGAAAGGAAGACCAAAGACTGAGTCTTAGAGTATTTCAACAGTTAAGAAAAAGGTCCTGGTTATAAAGAAAAGTCAACACGGAAGACTAACAAAGAACAAGAAATTAAGTAGGAGGAAACCCAAAAGAATGTGGTGCCCCGGAATCAAATAGAAAAGTGTATTATGGAGGACATGCTCCACTCTGTTAAATTGTGAAGACAGGTCAAGTTCAACAATGACGGAAGAGTGACCACTGACGGGACAGTGAGAGTGAAGCCAGAATGGAGTATGCAGGGGTATGAATATATGAGTTGGAGTGGTCTGAGAGAGGACAGGAGAAGAGAATGGAACAGAGCAAGTCTAAACATTTCTTGAGGAATGTTGCAACAAAAGAGTAGAGCAGTCACGAGTGGAACTCAAGCATTTTTTTTTTAAGTCTGAAGAAATAACTACATCCTTGTACGCTGAAAAGAGGATCTAGAGGGGGATGTGATGAAATGAGAGAGAGGGGAGAGATTTTAAAGTTAATTCTCAGAGCAGCTAACCTAGAATGGGCTTAAACGCATAAATGACCCTAGATAAAGGTGTGGCGGTTGTTTGGCTCTTTTCTTTGCAGTTACACCAGCCTTGGTTGACCGAGACGTAGGGAGTGCAGGGCTCCACAGGAACCAAACCGTGGGCCAGCCTGAAAGTGTTGGAATTCCACAGGCTGCAAGGAGTCCTCACCGGTGATGCCTCACTTAAAGGGAGGCCAGAAATCAGGCTGTGTGACAAAGAAGAAAGGGATGGGGGTTTGGTGAACAGCTAATCATCCTCTCCCACACCTCTAGTTTCCTGATACTTACAAAATAAATTTAAAAAAAAATCAACTGGAGTACTTTTTACTGATTAACAGAATATAATGCATGAAAGAGTAAAAAAAGGACTTTTTAAATCCAAATTTAATAAAATCAATGTGTGGAAAGTCCGCTTGATAATTGCTCATTCTAAAATAATATACACTACAATTCCACTTGCTTTTACTTAAGGTTAAAGAACCATTTTATTCAATAATATGATTTGGGGAAAGATTTTGGCTCTTGTGTCAAACTTGTTAACTTGGTATTCTTTAAAAATTTTTTTAATGTTTATTTATATTTTGAGAGAGATGGAGAGACAGTGTGCGAGCAGGGGAGGGGTAGACAGAGAGCCAGAGACATAGTCCGAAGCGGGCTTCAGGCTCTGAGCTGTCAGCACAAAGCCCGACACAGGGCTCGAACTCAGGAGTGATCATGACTTGAGCAGAAGTCAGACGTTCAACCGACTAAGCCACCCAGGCACCCCTAACTTGGTTACTCTTCAAAAAGTTCTAAATTATAGGGGCACCTGGGTGGCTCAGTGGATTGAGTCAGACTCTGGTTTCAGTTTGTCTCAGGTCATGATCTCGCTGGTTTGTGAGTTGGAGATCTATGCTGACAGTGCGGAGCCTGCTTGGGATTCCCTGTCTCCCTCTCTCTCTGCCCCTCCCCTGCTCTCTCTCTCTCTCTCAAAAACAAATACACATTTTTTTTTAATTTAGAAATTATAGTTAAGGTCAATAAGAAACAAGAGTGCATTAATATTTGAGTGGTCATAAGAATATCAAATGGATCTTATGGGGTTTGGGGTTTTTTTGTTTGTTTGTTTTTTGTTTTTTCTTGTTACATGACTGTTTTTTTTATTACAGAATTCAAGTTTAGTATGCATTTAGTAGGGTTAGGGTTAATCAAACAACTATGGGTTAGGGTTAGGATTGGAATTGAAACTGAGTTCAGAACCAGGGTAGGCATCAGGGTCAGAGGTTAGGGTTAGGTGTTAATTTTAAATTTTTTAAAAATTTTTAATTGATCTCTCTCAGCATCTACAGGTGTTATTGTGTAATGCTGCATTTGTCTTATTCTGTCAACAAATTTATTCAAATCCCATTAATCAGGGGGACAGATCGCCTTCTTGGTGCCAATATCCCACTTTAGAGATGCCCTTTTAAACAAACTTTGACTCTGACTAGGTTTTCTGTAAGATTTGCCTTATTCTTTGTTGAGGAAATTGAAATACATTTTCCTAATCTCTGCTGAAGGAAACCTGAAAACCTAATGTAATTTTCTTTGAATCGCCTCAAACTTTTACCTTTATGCTCAATCTCAATTGCTTTTAATATCCTTCCATTCATAAGATCTGAATCCACATACTGTGTCAGCACTTTGGACTTTCTTCTGAAGGTTTGGGAATTGTCTGATATGTAAATGGAAAACCTATGAAGCTTTAAAGAGTCCGTCCCCAGAGCTGTGTATTCACATTATCACATTATCATTTTTTTCAGTGTTGGATCCTCCCTGGTATTCTAAATGTATTGAGGTTGGAAAAAAAGGCATTTATGCTGACATGTACAACGTTACATGAAATAAATAATGTACAACAAATTCTATCTAAAGGAGAGGATATTAGATAATAAGTTTAAATTATCATAATAGAAATGTCAAAAACTGAAATTATGTTATTAATAAATATGACTACCTTTCAGCAGATGTTATCATTAAATAGGAGGTGGTTTACCATTCTAAAAAACAGTTCACCTTAGAGGGAATGAAAGAATCTCAGAGTTGGTAGGGAAACTAGAAAATATTTGGTGCAAGCCTCTGCAACTAATATAAATCTTTCGCACCGAGGCACGCGCTTTCTGGTATCTGAACAGAACAAATGAATGCAGAGATGTGTAAATCATATTTGCCTGAAAACCCTCTCCAAGAAACACTAAGTGCTCCTCTGTCAAGAGAAACCCTTCATTTCCTCCTTGGACTTGATTTGCTAATGTAGACCTTGGTGAATTTTCCAGAACCAGATCTAATTGTGATTTATTTTCTTCAGCCCAGGCCCTCGGTGCCTCTTCCTACAGATGTTTTCGAATATTGAATTGTTCTGAGCTAATTTCATATCTGTCTTATTTCTTTCCACTTTCAAATTTACTCTGACAAGCGTGACTTGTTGGTATCTTTGAGCTCCTCGTGCCTGCGGGCATATTCACAGTCCATGACTTTCAGGAAACTGCTATCACCCCCTTCCACTCTACAAATCCGCTTGAACAAACATGCTTCTATAGTGTAAATGTTCCAAATAAACATGCTGATTTTAGTTTCTGAAGCATCTTTGCGCATATGATACAGAAGTATGCATAAAGGGAGCAGTAAGTGACTACTGTTACCATTTCATCAGGACCAATCTGTATGTTGACACTGTGTGTGTGTGTGTGTGTGTGTGTGTGTGTGTGTGTGTGTGTGTGTGTTTCTTGTAACCCACTTCGTCCCGTCAATGTAGGTCCCTACCCCACTTGGCTGTTCACACGGCACCACAGTTACTACTCCTATAGTCCTTTCTTTCCCCCTATTTTATCACATCAGATCTCTAACTTCCTTAATCCATCAGCTATCAGCCAGGTAATGGGAAAGATCCAATTAAACATGCTGGTGTAGATTTCAATGACTGCTTTCAGAGTGATAGGTTTTGTGTTTTCGTGAGGCATCTGGTTTTAAAAGAAAACCCTGTTAAAACAACAATGAAATTAATGTGTTTCCAATACTGGATTTTCAGGAAAATTAAAAAAAAAAAAGAACTCTTTTTGTGAGACAATTTCAAGCCTACAGAGGAGTGACAAGAAAAGAGTTAGGGACACTGTATACCTCTTACACTTTATACAGATTCCCCGTTTTGCTCTGTGCTATGCACTTTGTCCTTCCTTTCTTTCTCTCTCTCCCTGCGCGCGCGCACACACACACACACACACACACACACACACACACGGTTTTTTTCTGAACCACTTGAGAATAAGTTACATATCATGTCCATTTACTACTAAATACTTTACATTTTCTCAAAATAAGGACATAAATCATCAAGTGCATAGTTATCAAATTTCAAGAAATTTAACATTGACATATCTAATCAGCCTTCTTTCTCCCAATTTTGTCCACTGACCCAATACTATTTTTATAGCATTTTTTTCCCTATCCAGGATAGGATCTAGGCTGGGAACAGGTATTTCATGATGATGTCATTTTTAAATATCTCCTTTAACATAGAATCATCCCATAGCATTTTGTTATCTTTTATCACATTGACATTTTTGAAATTTCTCTTACCCTCTCACCCCTCATAGATGCCCTCGTGGAATGTTTCTCATTTTGAATTCGATTTATGTTTCCTCTGATATACTGAATACATTTATACATGTTTAGTGGAATACCACCTGCGCTATGTAGGGTCTTTAGCCCATCACATCTGTAGGCAGACACTGTCTACCTGCCCCTCATTGATCATCTTTATTTTGATCATTCAGTCGAAATGCTATATAATTTCCCTTGAATAATCATTTTTTTCCTCTTCCAACTGATAAGTAATTCTTGGGAGACACTTTATGTCCATACAAATATGGTGGTCTTCCTTAAAATATTTCCCATGCCCTATGATAATAGCTAGGCGACAGGAAATATTTTAATGGCCACTGCAACCACATGCCAAAACTAACACTATGAGGGTTG
The DNA here is from genome assembly GCF_018350175.1 of Felis catus. Lineage (NCBI taxonomy): Eukaryota > Metazoa > Chordata > Mammalia > Carnivora > Felidae > Felis > Felis catus. Next base: position 160,126,396 of record NC_058369.1, on the reverse strand, counting down.
CAAAATAATGACTTTCTGCCTCTAGCAGACCTTCCCCCGTTACTACTCGGAAGTTGTCTTCCTCATGTCAGCAAGAGCCTTCGCTCTCATTTTATTTTCCTGTCTGTGTAGTACCTATGCCTTGATCTGTTATCTATAATCTCTATGACTTTAAGGATACATATTTTCCTAAAGGTTTTTAATTCATTACTGTCCTTGATCATTTTTATGCTCAAATTGTCTAGATTTGGCCAATAGATATTTTCTTTTCGACCTGGTTCTTATGTGCTTTTTGTCATTAACCATCATTTTCCCTTTAATTTTGACATAAAAAGATGTTTCAAGACTCAGATCGAATATTACTTGACCAAAACCTGATACAGTTTCTCCAATCAGATCTGATTCCTTTTAGAGGATAAGGGTATTAGTAACTAAGGTCTGTACTAGGTATGTTTGTTGCTATTGGAATGTCTTTTTCTCCAGACCCATTGAACAGTCTGAGCTGAGACTGTATATATATATATATATATATATATATATATATATACATATATATATGTATATATGTATATATATATATATATAGGCATACTGTGTATATATATATATAGGCATACTGTATATATATATAGGCATACTGTATATATATATATAGGCATACTGTGTATATATATATACATATATATATGGGCATACTGTATACACAGTATGTATATGGACTATTCACATATACACACATACTTTTAAAGGGCTTCCTTCTTGTTTCTCTCCAGTCTCCATTTATTTATTCCTTTCTTCATAGTGAGAACCATGGATCCCAACATCATCACCGTATTTACTCATTTTTAAATCTGGAATATATTGAAACATTTAAACATTTCCAGAATTGCTTCAACCATATATACATGTTTTCTCATTTCTTACTGCTTGCACACAAGTCAGCCCATAGCAGGTGCTCTTTGGGTTCTTTGTTTGCCCTTAACAATATTCCCGGGAGACCTACCCCATAGCAACTCCTAGAAATATTTCTGTTTTCTTTATAGCTGGAATGTATCCATTTTGCATAGGTGGCCTAGTTTATTCAACCAACCTCCTGTATTTGGCCATATAGTTTGGAAACTTTCTTTGTGACCATTAATAGCTGTCATACATCGATTGCTATGAGAAGTATAATAGTGAACTAAATTTAGTAACGTAGACATTCACCTTGCAAGTGAACAGACAACAAACTAGAAGTAGCTATAGATTGGCTTAACTGTGGTCCCTATGAACACTAGCGGGCCACAGTGATGTCTGTTTTATATGTGCTCATCTCTGTGCAAGCCAGGAGCCAGACATGATGTTTCTTTAGAAACACTCTTTTTTTTTAAATTTTTTTTTTTTTCAACGTTTATTTATTTTTGGGACAGAGAGAGACAGAGCATGAACGGGGGAGGGGCAGAGAGAGAGGGAGACACAGAATCGGAAACAGGCTCCAGGCTCTGAGCCATCAGCCCAGAGCCCGACGCGGGGCTGGAACTCACGGACCGCGAGATCGTGACCTGGCTGAAGTCGGACGCTTAACCGACTGCGCCACCCAGGCGCCCCTAGAAACACTCTTTAGAAAAACTTTCTTCATTAGCAAGTAATAGATGGAACAATATCAGTTATCCATGTGTTAAGTGTGAATAGAGCCCCACGGACTTACATAACGTCAAATAATTCTCTCACATGTTGCAAGTAGGCTTTCAAGGCCCTTTGCCAACTCCCCTGGTTATTTATTGGCTTTGGTCTGGCCGACTGGTTTTCCCCTGCAATTATTATTGGTACTAGAGAGCAATTCTGGTAATAGCTCCTAGTTTCCTTCAGTTCCTATTCCCTCCAAGCCAGACCTTGATTTCATGTCTGATCATACTGTCTTCTAAAAGTTACTATTGAATTTTCACGTACATAGAGAAAAGTGCATATATATACTCAGCTTGATGAATTTCCATAAGGGTAACAAGCACCGAGTCAAGAAACAATTATGAACACCCCCCCCCCCAAGCCTTCCTTTGTAGAGAACTTGCAGTCACCACCTGCCTACAAAGGGACCTACTACCCAGATTTCTTACAGCACAGGTTTCCCTGTTTTTGCCTTTTGCACAAATGGAAACAGAGAATATATAATGTGTTCTTTTGTGTTATGCACCTCCCTGTTGCAGACTTCACCAACTATACTGCTACCCCGACACTCAGCCTTTATGAGATCAGAGACCTCTCTATACCGATGCCAGATTGTCTCCACCGACCAGGGCCCAGCTCACCTTCACGTCTGCAACATACATGTGGATTTGGCATTAGCCCCTTAACATTTAATTCCACATCCCCAAGCTGCACCCAGGTCTGAAGGGAGAATAAGCTTTGTTGCCCTGGTTAGTATTTCCGGTCTCCCTCTTACCCCCTTGCTGTTGCAACCTTTGCTATATTTTCTCCCTTGTGGAAATCTTGAGGGTCCCCACAAATGCCATTTTTGACAATTGAACTTCTCCTTTCAGTAGGTGTAGGTATGTGCAACGTTTGTCAGTACCCATTAGAGACATTTAAAAAATAAACATTTTTAATGAAATGTACACCTAATTATATACTATTATTCAAAAGTTCACTGAATCTCGTAACTCAGTCTGTCAACAAATATTTACTAAGTGCATCCAATGTGCAAAGTACTGTCCTAGCTGGTGAGACCCAGCATTGGACAAGACAAATAAACCTCTCGGAGAATGTACATATGATCACCCACCATTCTATCTTGTCAAATGTGATATAATGGAAAGAGTTAAGACTACGGGGGGGGGGGGGGGAGCACAGGAATCGAGGACCAAACTCGGTCCCTCACCTTTCAGGATCTTGTCAGAGAATTTGACACAGAAGGCATTCATCAGGTAAGTACTCAGGGAATGGCAGAAAGTATTAGCAATAGTGTTTTATCTTAACACCTCTGCGTTTCAACTGAATCCAGTGAAAGATTCGATTCGATTAATTATCCATAGGTTTCATATAATTTAGGGGGAGATTAAGAGTTACCTTGTAGTAAGGGTGGAGGATGGGTGTGTGTGGGCTTGGTTTCATGATCAGTTACTTTGATTCCAAACATACAATTATCTGAGTAATAATTTCTTTGGTCTTTGACTTTAAACTTAAAAATGGGCAACATCGTCACTACTGCTTATTTTAAGTAAAGCTAAAATGGAATACTCCTATGTATTACTCTTCCAGGAAAAACAAAACAAAACAAAACAAAACAACCTGTCAAATTGTATGTATTTAACCACACACCAACCTTACTATCTAGTAAGTCATGGGACAAACGGGTGTAAATATCTGATGTTATCACAATCCCAAACTCCTTTCACAGGAACAGAAAACTTCTGTATTCTTTTTCTTTTTCAAGTTGTTATCAAATACTTGTTTGTTTCAGGCGGAATGTAAACAGCCTGAATGAATTTAGGATAAATTCAGTCTTTTTCCGTTGCTCTAGGCCATTCCACATAGCTCTATTTTCCACTTTGCATACTGTAACAAAACTAAGAAGCACACAAACAGGACAGACACACTGCAAACAGAATGAACAATTGCGATTGATAAGCGCATCAGATGAACAGCCCCTTTGCCCTGGGCGACTCTGCTTTCATATCTGAGATCCCGGGGAATGTGTTTCTCAACCTGCTCTGAAGAATACTGTGAAGGTAACTAATAAAAGCTGCTGTTTTCAAATAGATACTATTACAATCCAAAAGAAATTAGCAATTAAATCTCAAGATTCAATTACAGGAAGCTGTTTTGTCTTTGGGAGAGCTCTTGGTTTTTTTTCTTTTGTTTTTTGTTTTATTTGTTTTTGTTTTTTGTTTGTTTCGTTTTTCTGATGGAAAAAAATGTCAATAATTGCTTAGAATGCACGTTTTCTAGAATCTGGTTTTGAAACATTATATACCAAGGAATTAAATGATGTCTATAATGTCAAACAGTGTTTAGTTCTGAACAAAGTGCTCTGTGAGGTTGGAAACTTGGATACTTTTTAAACGCAAACACTTTTCACGGGGTTGGGTGAAGGATCCACGGGGTTGGGTGAAGTATCGGTTCATTCTATTTGCATGGTTTTAAAAAGCATCTTTGGCTCATTTGCTACCCCTGAGAGAAGAATTCTGAAAATGTTCCTTTCAAGTTTTGCTTGTAAACAAATGAATGCAGAGAATCATATAATTACTCAGCAACTGATCTCCTATGGTTTGACCTGGGCACATTTCTTGAATTCATGAGGACAGATGTACAACTCCTCTTAGAAACCATTGTCTTTCTTATAAGACCATTCCCTATTCTTTCTTAACCATCGACAACACTATTAATCCTTCAGTGGTAGCAAATAGGTTTTAATGGCATAGCTTTATAAGGTGCTTTCCTAAAAGTTAGGTGTTAGGGGTTGGATTGCACCCCTCTACAATTCATATGTGGGAGTCCTAACCCCAGTACCTCGGAATGTTATCTTATTTGGAAATAGGGTCATTGCCTATGTAAGTAGTTAAGATGAGGTCACACTGCGGGAGACTGGGCTCTTAATCCAGCAGGACTAGTAACCTTATAAAAAGATATGCCATCATATGCCTGTGTAGCACATTACAGTTAAAATGTGGTCATCAAGCTTCTTGCACACCCTGAAAGGAAAGGCTTAGGTGAGCCATAGATATGAGGATCACGGTAGTGAAGGTCTATTTAGTTAGCCCAGGATTCTATTCCCAGCTCCACTGTTAATGCACTGTGCGCTCCTTGGAATGTTCTACCTTCTCTATTCCCTAGCTCTTGCGTCTATAGGATGGGCTTAATAATAACAATATTCGACATCATCACATTTAAGTTGTTTCAAAGACTAAATGAGATAAAGGCATATCAAACACTAATGAACCCCCGACAAATGCTGGTTGGCTCTTACTACTTATTAATTGGTGCAGGTAGTTTTCTGAACAACTCTGTTAAATCACAGAACAGATTTCATAGACTTCACGACAGCTGCATATTAATATAATGATAAACCATTTAAATGGCAATTACAATAGACCCACGGTCTCATCCAAATACATCAGTGAAGTTCGTGGGAGAAACACAGATGTTTATCTCAAATAATCTTTTCATTTGGAGGCAAGATGCAATTTTTCTAGAAGTAGAAGTCTATATTTTATTCCTTCCCTACGCTCCTGAAGAGTCACTGATGGTAACTGAGTGAACCGTTCAGACAGCCTATCAGCATGACATCTTTTTTGCCAGAGCGATAACACAGCCTATAATTAAGCTAGTTTATTCAAGCAATCCAAATTTATTTGCCAAGACACTTTAACATTCTATTAGTTCTTTCTCAAAGTCAACACTGACTAAATTAGTTACTTGGCAAAATTGTACATACAAGTGACAAACAGTACAGATACCTTCACGGTCACCAAGGGCGCACATATGCCAAGAGCAGCCCAAGACAACCAGGCTTTACTTACAGCCATTGTCCTCATAATTAGCTTTTAGTATTCCCGACGATAGAGCTAACAGCTACTCACTTCAGGTCCTCAAGCCCCTTTTAATATATTGTTCTAGAAAATCTATCTATCTATCTATCTATCTATCTATCTATCTATCTATCTATCTAGAGCATGAGGAGGGGAGAGGGGACAGAGGGACAGTGAGAATCTTAAGCAGGCTGCACGCTCAGCACAGAGCCAGACACAGGGCTCGATCCCACGACCCCAGGATCATAACTTGAGCTGCAATACTGAGCCACCCAGGCGCCCCTACAATGACCCTATTTCTAGGTAAAGCTGTATTCATTATGAGTTACTGGGAGTTAGGATTTCCACACACATATATAATGTTTTGCCTTTTCTTTCTTTTTTTTCAATTGAAATACAATTGACACACAGCATTATATTAGTTTTAGGTGTGCAATATACATTTGTATATATTGCAAAATGATCACCACAATCAAGTTCATTTATTTATTTTGAGAGAGAGAGAGAGAGAGAGGGAGAGAGAGAGAGAGAGAGACAGCATGTGTGAATGCAAGTCAGGGAGCAGCAGAGAGAGAGAGAGGGAGAGAGAGAATCCCAAGCAGGCTCCGTGTTGTCAGTGCAGAGCCCCTCATGGGACTCGATCCCATGACCCTGAGATCATGACCTGAGCCAAAATCAACAGTCACATGCTCAACCAACTGAACCACTCAGGCATCCCAAATATTCTATAATTATTAATGACAATAGTAATAACAATGCTGATAAACAATTAGGAGGGGGTGAAATGAGAAGACAAGAAGATGAGCCTATAATTATGGTGCATTGTTCCAAGAAATTTGATTAATTTACCTAATTCTCTTAAAAACCCATAAGACAGATACTATTTTATCCCTTTTACAACTAAGGCAACTAAGTAAGGCCCATAAAAGGTTCATTAACATAGTTAAACATTCACTGTTACTAAGTGTTGGAGTAGGGTTTTGATATTTAAAGTCCAGCTCCAGATCTCATGCTTTCTTGTCCTCTAAATATTTCTTTTATTTAAAAATTTTTTAATATTTTTTTTAAATTTTTTTTAACGTTTATTTACTTTTGAGACAGAGAGAGACAGAGCATGAACGGGGGAGGGGCAGAGAGAGAGGGAGACACAGAATCAGAAACAGGCTCCAGGCTCTGAGCCATCAGCCCAGAGCCTGACACGGGGCTCGAACTCACGGACCGCGAGATCGTGACCTGGCTGAAGTCGGATGCCTAACCGACTGTGCCACCCAGGCGCCCCAAAAAATTTTTAATATTTTTATTTACTTTTGAGAGAGAGACAGAATGAGTGGGAGAGGGGCAAAGAGAGGGGGAGGCACAGAATCTGAAGCAGGATCCAGGCTCTGAGCTGTCAGCACAGAGCCCAATGCGGGGCTCGAACTCACAAGCCATGAGATCATGACCTGAGACGAGGTCGGAGGCTCAACAGACAGAGCCACCCAGGGGCCCCTTGTTGTGTATGCAATCAAATTGCTTTCATGTAGTCAAAATAAGCAAACAGTCACTATAATAATGATGCTTCTTGATAAACTGAAAATAGGTACACGTCTCCCTATTGAGTACTGGGGTCATTGTAACTGGATGTGTAGCTCAAATTTAAGTAACATCATGCCTCTTAGCTTCAGCCCATTTATCTTCAAAATGAGGTACTTCGATTCAATTGTACACTCTTAAGCATCTATTATGTGCTTGGCAGTGAACTCTGCATTATGAGTAGTACAGAGATGCACCCTAGTCGACACCAACATTCTTTCAAAGTTGGATATTTACATATCCAAATTTACATGATTGATTTAAAGGATATGATTTTAGAATTTTACAGAAAAGTCAGATTTTTGTTTGTTTGTAAGTTGGAAAAGATGTAATTATTTATAGTGTCTTACGATCCATCCCTACCTATCTCAGAAGATTCATCTGCTGGAAATGACCTTTTGCTTCTCTTCCCTACATCACCAGCTCCTTACCTACTTAGCCAAAAATATTTAGGAACTCAAGAAGTCTTTGTTGACCATGACCCTCAACCACTATGAATGAGGCATATGTGTGTATGTGTGTTCCCAGAACAACCTGTGCAAGTCTCTTTCCATTAAAACACATATAACCATAAAATATAATCATAAACTTATATGTTTAGCATTGCCTCTAGAATTTTTGCCCCTAGAAGGAACTGACTGTGGTTTATCTCCAACCCTTAGTAAACAGTAGGTGCTCAGTAAGTGCCTTTTCATCAAAGCTTATGCTCTTTTTCTGCAGTTTGCACTGCAAATTCTAATTCTAATTCTGCCTTTTGCTTTGGAGACATAGGGTCCAATTCTAGTTCTTCTTCCTGGCAAGAGCTGCTCAAATATGGAAAACAACACACTCTCTCTTTAACATGCATATGAATCACCTGTGGATATTGCCAAACTGTATATTCTGGTTTTAAAGGTATGGGCTGGGTCCCTGGATTCTGAATATCTAGCGAGCTCTCAGGTGATGCTGTTGTTGCTGATTCAAGACATTCAGATAGCGCCTCGCTCGTCTGGCTTTCCATTTTCATGGCTAACCAGCATAACCTGTCTTAGCTAATTCTTACAAAGCCTGTTTCTCGGTCTGCTTATCTTACTCTTTTGAGTTAGCCTAAGAAGATACGCAGGAGGACCGTAGGCAAAAATGGCTTATTTTCCTTGATTTCCAAAGTCAATAAAAGTGAATTTATTAAGCTAGGTCTGATGGAAACGTCGCGGTCATATTTTCACCGAAGTTTAATAGAAAACAGATCTGAAAGAACTGCCCAGACACAATTTGTACTGCGGTGCCTCAGACTCCATGGGACGATCATGATTCAAGTGACGTAAATGAAATTAGCGTTCTCAATTATACTTAAAAATGAGTTATTAGTCATTTCAAGCAGAGAAGCACAGATGTATTACAATACACATGCCAACATGTTAATACGGAAAAGCTGTTACAAAGTGAAAGTAACAGGCTATTTTGAATTTCCAAGGACAGATCCAATCCAATATGACAGCAATGCACCTAGAAGTCACAAATTTATGTAACGTGATTATAATGGCGTGCTTAATATGCGCCACGTATTTTCCTAAGCTCTTCACATGGATTATTAACTTAATACCTATCATCTCTGTTGAGGTAAAGGAAGTAAGGGGTGTTATTAGCTACATTTTACAGGTGAAGAGATTTAAGCCCAGAAAGGTTAAGAAATCTCCTCAAGCCACACAGATCTCTGCGAAAGGTGGTCCGGTGCCACAGTGCACCAGTGAGCTGCTATTTCCACTGCCTCTCAGGGACTTGTGGCCATAAAACAGCACATTTTGTCATCGCCCTACGTTCTCCCATGGAGACATACTGCTACTCTCCTAACTTCCACCAAGCTCCAACTTGAGTGGGGTAGACACGCTCATCTGAAACGATATTATTCATTATTATTATTCAGAATATTTGCAGGTACCTATCTATCAACGCTTTAAATAAATTTGCATTCACCTGGACTCATTCAATCCCTTGTCACCTAAAGCCAACCTTAGTCTCACGAGACAAATATCAGCGTCTCCATTATTCGAGCCCAGAGCAAAATAAAGCACCTGTTAATATCATTTTGCTTAATGAGACCACTTTCTCTTTCAGCATGCTCTTCAAGCAATCAAAGATACTTAAAAATTTTAGAATAATGATTACATATACCTCGTTTTAACTCATCAGTGAAAAATGCGCTACACTGTGAAGAATAATATACTGTTACTTCATTGCCTGTAAGAAGCCATATCATATAAGATGATATCATCTTCCTTTACCTACCAGTGTATGTCACTATTAATACCACCTTATTTTTATCTTCCAGATTTTTGGCAAAAATTACACACATAACCACATTGGCTAGAATGGTTCTTCCACATGTGTCTATGTGTACAATATTGAATGACTCAAAAGGTGATGCAAGACAAAATCCTATGACCCCTTAAAATGAGAATCTCACAATACAAATGTGGATTTGGAAAGGTGATCAACATTCACTACTAGAGGCATTATAGTATATGCAGAAGGATCTGGAATATCCACTCAACTTATTAAAATTCATGAGATTTTAAAAATATCTCCCAGCCTAAGAGGGGTGTAAACAGAAAAAATGTATTTAACAGAAATAAGAAGCTTATTGTAAATTCACCCTGGAAATTATTTTTTTTCTATACAAGTCCTAAAGATGCTTATCCCGTTTATATCAAGGGCCATTTTAGAAAGGGTTTAATGCAGATTATTCTGCTATGTCTTATTTCTCAATAAGTTACCCATAAACTTGTTCTGAATATGCCTGCCTAGTCCTTTCCCCAAATAATGGATTGCAACCACAATGCACGTGCATACATCAACAAGTAAGTTCACAGCTATTGTTGAGACATATTGCATTAGTGTCCTAAGTGAAGAAGGGATGTTATCATCTGATGGAAGTTACAAGAGCAAGCGAGAGGGATGGTTATCTTCCTCTGTAGTTCCAAAGGCAGAGAAAAATTTCTAGAGTTGCTCAAAAGAGTCTAAGTATACTATTGAACTGCGAAGTAGTTGTGCTTTATGTTTATAACTGGAACAGATTTGGAAGTGATTTGGAAAATTAATGCAACCACTATACAAATGGTTGAAAAGAGAGGACAGAATAATCCATTCATTTTTACACAATATCCCCTTACATGGCTCATTGGACACATGACCATCATTATGGTAACAAATAATTCGTTCCAAGCACTGCGAAGGCACTTGGCACTGAGCTAGGCCTACCAGACATGCTCTACAAGCCCAGCCAGAACCACACTGTCAATCGATGGCCCCACTCCATTTGTTCATTGGAAGATACGCCAGAGGTTTGCTACATCTCCCTTCTCATTTTAAGTCAGGCTTCCGTCACCAAAATTTTTTCAGATATTTTAAACCACAAATAAGAGTAAACAGAGGTAGAATATATCTGGAAAGGATAGAGGGGGACTAAACTAAAATGATCATAGCAGATACTCTCACTGAAAAGAAACCCTACGCTAATTTTGTAGAATGCTATGAGTTTTGTAGATGCTTCTATACAGGCACGTGATACCGTACATGTTTCTCAATCTCTATAGCTTGATACATTTCTTTACTTACATAATCTCATGTAAACCTCCCAAGAGACATTACTCCCAAGTGACTTCTCCGAGTTTATAAACTGAATATACGAACCCAGATACTTGAATTCAGTCCTTTTGAATCCAAACCTTGGCTTTCACTTAGGAACCTACTTACCTACAACCTACAAAGATGTTTTAGGAACTTTTACTATGTAGATATCAGTTGGTAAGATATTTGATTAAAAAGGAGGTAGAGAATACATATTCCAGCTGTTGAATTGATATTCAAAAAACAAAGAATTTAATCAATTAATGTGCTGTTATTTGCTTTTCATATTTTTAAATGTTTCAAATGTGTTAGAAACAATGAAGTTTTTTATGTGAGTACGTATGTGGAAAAAAGTGTGTAAGAGATCCAGGTTTTCTAACTTACCTAGCAAATTAATATTTTATTTAATATTGCTTAGAGAATATGGGCTTATATATTCCTATATTCTTGATAAATATGTAATGATGTAATTTAAATATAGTAAACATTTCTGTTCTGTGGGATTCTCCACCTAATAAATTCAGTGGTCACTAATCTCTGGTTGAAACCTGCCTACTATCGACAAAGGGGATAAAACTCCTTTAAAAAATAACTAGGGATATAGAAGCATTTTCTCACCATTTAATAAAATTTTTTAAAAAGAAAAACTACATTTCAGTTATAGGTAAACTTGTACTATGTTACTCTCCTGCAAAACAATAATGGTATGTAAAGAAGGCATTCACTATTAATACTTCAATTTCCTATTTTGGATCCAAATATCTGCATTCAAAAACCGGTAATTGAATTTCCCAAGCAAAGCTAAATGCAGCCTCCCAGCAAAAATCTGCTGGAATTCTTATTTAATGTAATGCTGAATGGACTTTTGATAAGAAATGCTCAGACAGACTATTTCCTCTCTCTCCTACAGATTATACTTAGGAAACCAGAAAACACCTCAAGAGCAGTATGCAAATTAGAGTTTGTGGAATATGCAAATGGTATGATTTTTCGGCGGGGGGGGGGAGGGGTAGGCGATTTTACCAATCTATACGTATTTTTCTTCTACGTTAGAAAGAAAATTCTGAAGAGAAGGAAATGGCATTGTGAATAAAGTATGAAGAATTCCATTATGCCTAGGATTATCACTGAGGAATGAGAAGGTTTGACTAGCCAAGCACATTTAGCAACTCACATCTTTGAGTATTAAATATTCAGATAAACCATTCTTCAGGAATATTTTCAAGAGCCATCATCATTTCACAATCAGATTCCACAGTTAGATTCACGACTTTAAAATCTTGTTAAGCTGTCATAGTTTCTCGTCGACAGGACTTGTTTTTCACGTATTTTAACATATTATCCAATAGATCCTCCACAGGAACATTTAATAACAATATGACAAAAGAATTGGCTGTGTTGTCCATCCCCCTATAATTGCAGAAAGAATAACCATTTGACATTTGTTCAAAGTAACACTTAAGTGATTGGATTCCCATTAATGTGTCTTCTTCTCAGGTGATCAATCATTTTAGGAACGGCTGAGGAAAGCCACTTCCTAACCAGATCAGCTTCAAAAATTTTTAACTATCTGAAACTTCCCATGGTATAGGGTGTTGTCCATCAAATGGCTACCCAAATCTGTTTCAGAAATCTCTTTCATTTAAGTGCAATACACATCATGTTAAGCAGTAGTCGGACTACAATAAAATTTAAAATTTAATGTTTAATAAACTTATGTCCAAAACATATTTTCGTCGAGATCTGTAATTGCTAAATGTTAATCACTCAATGCATGCTAAGACATAGCTCTAAAGTCCTCAAGAATTTTTAGAAAACGAGTTTTACTTCGTTTAGAATACGTCAGAGCAATGGACTACTTTCACATTAGCGACGATGAAACCATAATCATTATGTTGCAGGCTCACTGGCACTCAAAAATATTTCACAGCATATAGTTTCTGTCTCACACTTGTTTTGAGTTCTATAATTTCATAAGTAGCTCACTACACTTTCACGTAGAAATAGTCACTCCTCGCATACTAATTTTTAACAACAAAAATACATATATAGGACTTGAAAGGAAGAAACAAGACGAACGTCAGAATGGCAGGAAACAATACACTCCACACCATCAGAAAAGGTGGAGAGCCCTGAATGGAGATGTGGTCTACCTTCACAGTTGGTGATATTTCCATTTCATGGCCTTGTCTCCTTCACCCAACACTTGGTATCTTATGTAAACCAAGAGTCCAACTCACCCTGGAAAATTCCACCTTTCTTAGCTCTTTGAACTTACGTCTCTGTATTTAGTCAGAATGAGCTATCCCTAACTGCTACGTACCTGGTAAGTAAAGTAAAGCCCAAATACCTCTGTATTCTAGCAGCCATCACTCGCACTACGATAGGAGAGGACTGGGCACTCTCAATCATGGGATGGACACTTTACAAAAACAGAAAGGTGCAAGATTGTTTGGAGTCCAGTTTGCAGCCCTCAAATAATTTCACCAACATGATAATCTGATTTCAAGTTAGAGTCCACAGAGAGTTGGAAAACAATGAATGCTTTACTGGCAGAATTTGTGTTCTGAACCTTAACTGTCTACTCGCAGTTGTCTGGTTGGTCTGTGGGGTCAGACTCTTTCTCTCTGCTAATCTTTGAGGAAGGTCCTTTCTAACAACCTAATATCTAATATCACAATAAAACCTAATGTCACAATAACCTTCCTCCACCCCCACCCTCCCTACAGGCCAGAAAACATCTAAAATACGGTCTTCAGTGTTGGCTATACATCACAATGACCTGGGGAACTTTAAAATCCTGATGCCTAGGTTACACCACAGACTAACTAAACCAAATCTCCAGAAGTGGGACCCACACATCCACAAATTTTAAAGTTTTCTAGTTTATTCTAGTTGAAAATTACTTCTCTGTAGATTAGGTTTGGGGCTTTGAATTACCTTAATTGTAAGAGGAAGACTTTCCATAAAGAGACATTTTCTACACTTCTTGCTTCCTACAGCTTATCCACCTCAATATACGCATGTTCTTGTCATATCATCACGGCTTGGGAAAAGCTATTTCTAAAGAACTACTCTGGAGGACTTTTTGTTATCAGAGCATTATATCCTCATTCTACACACCAGTTACGGACACCGGTTCCTGCTATAGAGATGACCACCTACCCAAACTAGGAGCTCTAAACTTTGTCTCCTCACAAAGATTACTGGAGGATTTTTAAAATATAAGTTCTCTAAGGGGGAGGGGCATTAATCAGGTTGAAAATCCCCAGCACTCTACCTCGTACTGTGAAGGACGCAATTAAAGAAGTGAACCTCCTCTTTCTCCTCCTTCTTTCTTCCTGGTAACATTGATGGCTTTACTTGGCTTTGGTTATGGGTGCTTTTCTAAATCATTAAACTAGACTAGATCTCTCGAAATTTAGTATTTTAAAATAATTTATTCAAGCGTGCTGAACATTTGATTGGAGTCACACAACTTTCCAATTTAACTGAAATATTTTAAGAGTAAGTGGTTTAAACTATTTTTCTCTCATAATAACAGAATGAAATAAATACAGATCTGCAATAAAGGTCTAGACCACTAATATAATAATGGCCTATAATAAAATATGGGGCATTTCTTTTCTTGCCCTATATTACTGTTTCTACTCCTCTAAATTATATTCTCACAATTCAATATTTTACCTGAATTGGAAGATCTCTGTCTTCAAAAAAAGCTATCATTGTCATTAACCTAATTTTTATTTACACAATTTGGATTTCATTGATCTGGGTGTACCTGGAATCCACGAACTTTAAAACCTGTTTAGGTGATTTGAATGGACAGCGCATATTAAGACTCATTGCCCTGAGCCTTGGGCAGAAATTGCAGCCAGAGGAAACTATTTTTTCAATCAACAAGACTGACTGAGTGACTGACTGACTCGATGAATGAATGGCTTCCTGATGGCTTTGGTCAGACAAACAGTGACAAGTGTATACACCTCAGAGTGAGGACCAGCAACATTTAAAAAAATTAAAACTGTTTGGGGGAGGGGATGTTGAGGGTGTTGCCTGACATGCTCCAGAGCTACGGCTGGTCTTCCATTTGGTTTTTCTTTAAACAAAACAAAACAAAACAAAACCATTTTTCTATCTGATTTTTGTCTTTATACATAAATGGTCAGTAACTCAGTAAATGGTGCTTCGTCCGAACAGGCCCGGGTTAAAGCAAAAGAAAAACTGAACTTGCTTCTGGCAGGTGGTAAAGTGCTTCAGACTCCACAGCCCCCTGCCCAGTGCCCGCCAGTTCATCCAAGCTCTGTTGGCAGTAGACCTTGTCTCATGTTGTCCTTTAATGATTTAACTAAATACCTCCAAACAGAAACAGTCTGAGGCAAGCGAGAGCGAGGGGGGAGTAAGGAATGAAAACCTAAGTCAGGATTTTTTTTTTTATTCTATATCCTTAACTCACTTTGGTATGTTGGTAAGATTTGTACCATTTCCGTTCTGTACTCCAGAAAAAAATATAGTAACTTGAAATACTGTGTTTAACAAAATTCTAGTACCTTACTATCATGAGATTATTTACCTTTTTTTTTTTTCAGGTTTAACACAGGTTTCTTGGGAGATTTTGATTTCTGTGATATATACTAGAAACCAGGGAAGGGGGACGCATCCACTCTGCAAGATAAGGGTTTTCTACCATTTAGGAAAGGCAAGAGGTGGGGCAGGGCACACCGGGATTTTGATCCATTTCCCCACCTCCTTTTGCTTTGCTCACATTTTTTTCTCTCTCAGCAAGTACCAGAGGACACGAACACAAAGACGAGAAAC
Organism: Felis catus; assembly: GCF_018350175.1. Taxonomy (NCBI): domain Eukaryota; kingdom Metazoa; phylum Chordata; class Mammalia; order Carnivora; family Felidae; genus Felis; species Felis catus. The sequence goes on along the minus strand of NC_058369.1, from coordinate 160,110,917 downwards.
AAAACTGACAAGATAAACCTTCAGCCAGGCCACCACCAAACCCTCTCCACCTCCCCAGATCGTGCCAGGACCTGGATGGGCTGAGGTCACACATCTGCCACTCAGTTCTGTGTTTGCCTTTCTGACAGTGACTCACCCAAATGTTCCCATCTTGATGATAGGGTTTCCAGTTTCTCCCAGTGTCACTGTACAGCATGCGGTATTGGGTCACCCAGTCCGAGCTGCTGTATCTTCCTTGGGTTGCAATGGCACTGATCTGCTTCCGATTGCCAAAGTCAACCTGAAGCCATTGGTAATGGTCACTGTCGGATGGAGACCATCCCCCAGCACCTGAAGAAGGTTAAGGCAAGAGAGGAAAACAGATATTTAGAGCTGAAATTCTACTGGTGATAATGGATTTATCTATATCTTTTAATTGGCCTTAGCAGTGCAACATTCATAGACATATTATGGAGTGTCCTTTATAGATGCCATTGGGACTTCAACTAATATTCTTCCAGCTGGGTAACATTGATACTCTAACCTCTTTATGGTGTAATTATGTGCTCATTTTCTCCTGAGCAAATGTCTTCATCATTCCTCAATTAGATCTTATTAGTACATGTCAGAGTCTAATTGGCTGAGGGTTGATCAATTTACCATGAATTCTTCAACTAAAAATCACTAGGAAAAAAAATGTAACAATCTATTAATTCCTCATGTGGGGCTTTATGTTTGAGTAGATTACAAATGGAACAAAAAGCAATTATGTACAACTCTAAAGTCTATTTTCCTTTAAAAATTTGGGAGCTCAAAGAATACTCATAGTTCTTAAGATGAGACCTAATCTTACATTAAGCTCTGTACTCATGAGAAATAAGGTATATAGCTACTCAGGTAATGCGTTCACTAACATTTAAGAGATAAACAACCAACGCCTCTTGATAACAACATTTCTAGGAAAATCATTTCAGTTACTAAGTGAAGTAAAACTCCTTTTGGTAAAATATAATAATTGTCAGATAACAAAAAGGTAAAACTATCTTTAGAAATAGAACATTAATATGGAACAACAATACTCCCAGTCTATACCACCATGGAAAATAACGATGGTTGTACATAAATACATTGCAGAAAATATGCCATAATGCTTAGTGCTAAGGAGCACAATAATTTTTTGAGTGAATTTGGCTACCAATGGGAGCAAATGATAATGAAATATTCAATAAATCATCCAATGTACAGTATTTAGATATATATATGCATCACTTTTCAAATAAAAAAAACCTAAAAGCTGACAATAAAATAATTTATTCTATGAGGACCACGGTAAGAGAAATCATTTTGTAAATCATCACAGATATATCATTCATTTAATGATGTTTATATGGCTTATTTCTGCTTTCAGCTATGATAGAATACCCTTCCTGCCATAAAAAAAATCACATAACTACAAAATGTATAAAATTACCCTTTATAGGGATTAGACAACAGACAGTGCAGGATCCCTGATCCACAAGAGAAGATAAACAAATAAGGTGATGCCTGGTTCACTTTCTGGATTTTGGCACATGGAAGAGTGTCCCAAATAGAGTTCAGCAGTGTCACTGAGATGAAGATACATCAAAATCAAAGCTCCATCCTACAGATGGAATCTGTAGTACAAAGTACCAGGGAAGGGGCAGCTGTAAAGAGAAAGAGCCCTGAAAATCTGCAGAGCATCACCAGAGAACCTCTGGGGACCAGACTTTGTATGAATAGCACGCTGTGTATTTGCAGACCAAGATTCCACAAGCCCAGGTCAAGGCAATTATGAAATGAACGACAACCGAAAGGTGAACAGGGCCAGGAGTAGTTTCATTTCACACTAAAGAAGATTGAGAGAAGTTGTTGGAACAATGCTAGGCATCTAGCAGATGTCTCAGAAAGATTAGGATGATTGAGTCCTAAAATAAGGGCTACTCAGGACACATCTGAACAAAGATTGGTAATAAGCCTGAAAAAGGATCAGTCTGACCTACAAATAAATTAACTCCTTGCTCAGTCAAAATGCAACACTTCATTAAGGAAAGCCATGAATGGTCAGAAGAAGCTCAGTGACAGAGCATCCATAATGCTCACTATAGATTTTTTTTTTTAAATATTGGACATTTCAGGGAGCAGGAAAAAATGACTTACAACCAGAGCAAAGACAGCCAATAGAATGACAGAGATGATAAAATTAGCAGACCAGGACTTTAACACTGAGCTTATACATTAGTTCATTATTTGAAAGAAAATATACAAATAGTGAAGAAACAAATATGAGATATTAATGGGGAAAAGATAAACAAAGAGAACAAAACAGAAGTTTCTGAACCATGTTTATACCTGAAATAAAACATGTACTGGATTAGAAACTGAGAAGGAAACATTAATGTCTGAATCCAGGGCCACATAAACCCTTCAAATTGTAGCTCAGAAGGGACAAAAGGCTTAAAAATGGACACAACTCCAGTGGCCTGCAGGACAATATTAAGTGTCCTAACAATCATGCAAATAGAGAACTAAAAGCAGAGAAGGTAGAGATTGAGGCAGAAAAATCAATTTGAAGAAACAGTGGCTGAAAATAATAAACCTAGATATCTAAGGAATTCACTGAGCTGTGAGCAGGATAAAAGGATAAATACAAAACAAAACAAAACACCAAGTCTCATCATAACCAGTTGGTTAAATAAATAATGCTAAAGAGAAAAATCTCAAAAGTAGCCAGAGGACAATAATATCTCAGCAAAAATGATGCAAGGTGAAAGACAACAGAATGACATTACCTGTTACGATGAAAAGGAAAGGGAAAAAACATATGTCAATCTAATGTTCTATATCCAGCAAAAATATCTTTTAAACATGAAAATAAATGATGTTTAGGGCAAAAGCTGAGAAAATTCATCACCAATAGGTACATACTTTAAGAAATGTACACGTTTCAGCTTCCAGGAAAATTTACCATATTGAAACTCATATTTACTCATATCATATCACATTTACTCATATTTATACATATCACATTTACTCATATCACATCGTATTTACTCATACCATATTGAAACTCGTATCAAGAAATGAATGCTGATAACGGTAGACGCAACAGTAAATACAAAGTATTTGTTCATGTTTTCAAATTTCTTTAAAAGATAATTGAGCATCTAAAACAAAAATAGTGACAGTGAATTAGAAGGTTTTAACAGAGGTAGAAGTAAAACATACGACGACAAGTGCACAAAGGACAGGGGCCAGCACAGATATATTATGTATCGAGGTCCTCATGTTACTAGGGTGTGGTATAATACTACTTGATGGTAGTAACCCTATATCAAAGGTCAGCAAACTTCCTCTATAGAGGGTTCAATACTAAATATTTTAGGCTTTGCAGGCCATACACCTCTGTTAGAAATACCTCTGCTGTTGTTAGGATGAAGCAGCCAGAGAAACAAGGGTGTGACATGTTCCAGTACAACTGAGAAACTCACTTCTCCTTCAAGTACCAGCTTCTTTACTGCAAACATTACCTCCTGCAGTGAACGTCATTCAGGTTGTTCTTTATGAAAGGAGGAATTTTTCCCTCAGTTATTGTCTAGAGACTGTAGTTAGCTGTAATTCCTGTTTAGGAACTCCCTGAGTAAAAAAGAGACACTCTAGGGGTGCCTGGGTGGCGCAGTCGGTTAAGCGTCCGACTTCAGCCAGGTCACGATCTCGCGGTCCGTGAGTTCGAGCCCCGCGTCGGGCTCTGGGCTGATGGCTCAGAGCCTGGAGCCTGTTTCCGATTCTGTGTCTCCCTCTCTCTCTGCCCTTCCCCCGTTCATGCTCTGTCTCTCTCTGTCCCAAAAATAAATAAACGTTGAAAAAAAAATTAAAAAAAAAAAAGAGACACTCTATCCAAGGGCACATTCCTTCTTGGGGTCATACAGATATAATGGCCAGTCAACTTGGGAAAACTCTGGTGGGTCATCTCAGTTTGCAGAACTCAGTGAAGCCTCCATTGACACTCCATTGCATCTCAACTTCTCCTTCTGCCTTTTCCTGCTTCATCCCTTTATCTCCCACAGGTTTCCATCCCCAAAAGTACTCTGTAATGAATTCCCTACATGCTCTTCTCCATGTTAGAATTTGTATCCTGGGGAATCCAATCTACAACACCTCTTTGGAACCACTATTCCGAGAGTCCGCTCCCTATCAATGGGAGTTAGTTGTCTCTGTCTTTGTGCATTATCTCTATGCTGTTTTTCCCCTCTTGTAGTATCTAATATTCCATATAGTGATGCATCATCCACACGCTTATTTTACATAGAATTCTGTAATTTAGAGGAGCTGTAGATGAACTTCTGGGATAATAAGTACTGAGTAATCAAGAGATTATAAATATGTTTTCTTATCTGTTAGATATATTGTTCCAAATTTAGGAGAAATTCTCCAGCTAACCGTATAAAGTTCTGTCTCTGTGTTACTAAGAGCAACACGGTACTTTGGTCATTGAAGTAAATAAGCAATCATCACAATGACTGAAAAGGGGAAAATATGAGCAATTAATTGCTGGCTGAAATTGAGAATGTTTCCCCTAACTACTCCTCAAAAAATATTCCAGTATAAATTTTCTTAAGTTACCCATTTTTTGCTGCATTACAATTTTTCAATAAGGAGGCAATTAACATACAATTACTTAATCCCAGGGGCATCAGGGTGGTTTAGTCGGTTAAGTTTCTGACTTTGGTTCAGGTCATGATCTCATGGTTTGTGAGTTTGAGCCCCGCATCCGGCTCTCTGCTATCAGCAAAGAGCTCACTTCAGATCCTCTGTCTCCCTCTCTCTCTCCCACAACCCCACCCCATTCATACTTGCTCACTATCTCAAAAATAAACATTAAAAATTTTTTAATTAAAAAAATTTTAAAAACCCAATGACTTAATCCCATTAATCTCGCTACTTTAAAAAGTAGAATTTATTGTCCACTTTAAGGGAAGCAAAATTCTAAAAGAAGGGAAACTATAAGTTCAAAGTTATTCCTTTATAGAAGTCTATGTGGAGAGAATAGTGATTAACCTCAAGGGGAGGGCAAATGTCAGGCTTTTGTGAAGAACATGGTGGAAAGATCGATGAAAAGTTTCCTCTTTCTCTTTGATCTATAAAGCAATGTAATTTGGGGAAGTTGATTACTTTGTTCATTTGGCTTGTGAAATGTGTAACCTCTATCGATCCAAGGATTAAGGATGATAACTCTTTCATCACAAAAACCTCAGGAAAATACGGTATAAGGGAGCAGAAGTGCTCCCCAACATATTGTGGAGAGTATAACAGGGCAAATGTGTTCCCAGTGGAGACCGTGATAGCACAAAGGAAAAAAAACTGCCAAGTTCAAGAGGAGGTAGAGGAGGTGGAGATACTGAATAGTCATAAACTCTTAGTTTCTAAGACAACACTCATTCACATTTGGAGATAATAGAACTCAAAATATCAGTAGATACCGAGTAAATGGTTAGCATGAACTGAAAGATGTGCACTTATATAGAAATTTTACCATTCCTTAAGCAGTTTCCTCCCCTCTTCTCCCTCTTATTCTGCTTCCATTCATCCATCCCTCTCTTTCTCTCTTCTCTTTTTTCTCTCTCACTCACATGCATACATCCCTCCTGTGTGTGTGTGTGTGTGTGTGTGTGTGTGTGTGTGTGTGTTATAAAGATGCACAGTGTTTGTATTCTAGCTTCCCACTCTACTGGAGTTACTTGAGTGATAAATTATAGCAGAGAACCTGGAGAACTGGGTGGGACTACCACTCTAAACTTCGTGAAAGCTTATAATGATGATGGCCCTTTCTGCTTTGTAATTTGTAAGTTGGTACCTCTGAGAGAAAAGAAAAACTTAGTAGGTGGTTCAAGAGAGGGCTTGAAATTTCTTTTCTAGTGATAAATGGCTCCTGCATAAACATGATGCCCAAGTGGGTGGTTGTAACACCACCAGAGATTATAAGCCTAGATTCTAATTTAAAAGAAAAAGGTAGAAGAAATTTTCAATTAAATATAGAACTACCTTTAATAACTGGTTGAGAAATATGTATCAGATGAAAAGAATAAATTGAAAAGGAGACTTTGGGGCAAGATAGCATTATGAGTTCAGGCCTGAAGGCCTCCTCCTGCTCTAAATATACAGTATTTTTAGATAAGATAGATAAAAAGAAAATTGAAAAAGACATAGCCAGGATAAAAAAATAAGATAGGCATCTCCATGCACAAGAAATGCAACCAAAATGCAAAGCAGTGAGTAGGACCAAAGCAGAGACTGGCTGGAGTCAGGGTCTGGGAATACACAAGAGGCGGTGGGGCACTAGTTCCTGGGGAATATTGTTGGATGGGAGTGTCCCCATCTGTGTCAGAGAAAGGAAGCCTGGGTCAGGGTTGAAAGTTAGCCCAGGAAAACTTTCTTATCAAACGAGACTGAAACAGCTCTTGGATGTTGGATGTATGGTTTGGATCCATGGTTTACAGGAAAACATGCCCAGAGAAATTAGAAACCAGGTATGCATGTGCTCAGCACCACTGGCTTAGTCATTGGACCTGCGATTCTCTAATAACAGCCCCAGGCAAAGGCACAAGGCAAAGCAGGTAAGATGTGGTTCTGGACTGAAGATGTGGGAAGCTGGGTAGAGAAAGTTACAAGTTGATAGGGAATCGAGAGAGAGACAGAGACAGAGAGACAAACAGACTGGTCGTCAAAAAGAGTGGGCAAACCAAAGTTTCAAACCACAGGAAAGACAATAAATGGCACAAAACTGGCTAAGGAAATCAAAAGTTCAATGGAAATTAACTCCAGATGTAACAGTCATTGAGGACCATGGAAATATACTTGTGTTAGGTTCTCAAAAAATATAAAATAAGTAATGTCATCCATTAAAAATAGCAGTAATGATCAGACACAACCAGGGGAAATAAAACGTTTGCAGACAGATACTAAGCAAACAAACAAACACAAAACAGTGATCTTAGAATAAAAAAGAATATAGTCATCAATAGGAAAAAGAAAACTTCATCAGAGGAAAATCCACGAATTACATGTCATCACAAAAAGAATCAATCAGCTGAAAGGTAATATTGGAGTCATACAAAAGTCAGCACAGGGGCTCCTGGGTGGCTCAGTTGTTTTAGGGTCTGACTCTTGATTTCAGCTCAGGTGATGATTTCACGATTCATGGGATTGAGCCCCACAGAAGACTATGCTGACAGCATGGAGTCTGCTTGGGATTCTCTCTCTCTGCCCCTTCCTCTCTCAAATAAATAAACTCCAAAAGAAAAAAAGAAAAAGTCAACACAGAAAAATACAAAACATGGTAGAATTCAAGAACTTCTGCTTTTGACCAAGATGGAGTCACACGACTCCATGATGAATTTACTTTCCCACCTGAAACAATGAAAAAGCAGACAAAATGTATGAAACGACAGTTTGCAAGACATAAGATGTGAAGCAACCGAGTGCTGAGATCCCTGACATATGGGACAAATAAAGTGAGTCCTACTTCCCAGCTTCCGATCTTGACAGGGTTTCCAGGGTGAGACATAAGAAAGAACCCAGGCAGAACATGGCAGGGTCCTTGAGTTGAGAAGACAGAGCTGTGAGACCAGGTGGTTAGAGTCAGAAGCAAAAGAAAGGGCAGCAGGGGGCCTTCCTCAAGTCTTCACCTGAATAACGATTAGCACACACATATGAAGAAACATCTCAGAGCTGAGAGCAAAGAATCCTCTGAATGGAGGAAGGTACATCTTCTTCCTACAAATTACCATGTGATCCCACCACCCCCCTCCTAGGTATTTTCCCAAGAGAAAAATGAAGCATGTAAACATAGCAAAGTCCAGTACATGGTGTTCTTAGCACCTTTCCTTGTAACAGCCCAAAGCTGGAAACAACCCACATGTTCATCAACAGATGAACAGCTTAACAAATGGTGTATATCCATATGGCAGAATACTATTCAGTAATAAAAAGAAATGGGCATTGGTACACGCTACATGATTAATCTGAAAACAACTATGCAGAGTGAAAGGATCCAGGACCGAAGGAAAAAAGTGCATATGGTATAATTCCATTCATATAGAATTCTAGGAAATGCAAACATATAGGAACAAAGGCAGATCAGTAATTGTTTGAGGAAGGGGGAGAAGGAGGGGCAAAGGAAGAGGATAGAAAGTGGCAAAATAAAACTTCTTGGGGTAATGGGTATATTTGTTACCCTGACTGTGGTGATGGTTTCATAGGTGTAACATATATAAAATGATCAAACTGTACAATTTCAATATGTTAATATTAGCATACATCCATTATACATCAATAAAGCCGTTACAATTTGTAGACCTGAAGGACAAAGAGGGAGTTTCACTGATCAGTCTAAAAAGTTCTGGAATAAAACAAACACATAGAAAATAAAGTAAGGAAGAAGAATTTGAAGAAGTAATGATTGAGACTTTTTTTCAAAATTGAAAAAAAAACAAGACATGATTCTGTGGATTGAAAAGATCTTGTGAACACTGAAAAGCATGTTCAGTATGGAAAGTATATCATGCCATGCAAATGAAAGATGGCCTAAAATAATGAGACTGATGGAAATGCGATATTTAAACAAATAAAGCTTAAGCATACAGTTGAGAATTAGTTCATGGATAAATAAAAACCAGTTAGCATCTGAAGACGTGCTAGAAGGTGCCTGCGAATGAGCTCAGATTTTATTTACAGTGGGACATGAACAGCTAGAAGATGTGACATGTGACCTACTTAGAAGTAGCAGAATAGGCTCCAACCAAGTGTGGACACTTGTTGATTGGAAGCAGAAAAGGGGGCCATGGCCATTAATCAACAACTGTCATGAGCCAGAGAAGCAAAAATGGCAATGCCACTGTCATTCCCCAAATAGGGGACAATTAATGCTTACAGAATGTGAAAACAAAAGAGTATGAAGGTACATTTTGAAACAAAACAGAAAAAGAAGTGATTTCATCAGACATCATTAGATGACAAGAAAACAGAATGGCTTGTCTTCCATTTCTGGCTTCTTCAGCGAAGATGACAGCTTTCACTTCATGCTGGGAGTAACAGAACTGATCACTGAGGACAGGGAATTACCTCCTGTGACAAGTTAGGACATACGCGGAGAGGTAGAGCTCCTTTAACTTTTTTAGATTATATCCCAAGAGGCTGCCATCATTCATAGATAGAGCCTTGCTTCTCTGAATATTTATCAAAGGAGTTACCAGAAAATTAGACACACACACACATGAATTAAAAGCAAGGGACTTAGTAAATCTAGAAAAAAATAGATAAGAAAGCTCTTCCTCAAAATCTGGGGGTTATGAGCATTTAGAATAAAAGAAAAAAGAGGGGGTTGGTCACACTGAAAGTGGTGTTGGTGAACTTAAGGATTTCCTTTTTGATCACATTCTTTTTTTTTAAATTTTTTTCTTTCAACGTTTATTTATTTTTGCGACAGAGAGAGACAGAGCATGAATGGGGGAGGGGCAGAGAGAGGGAGACACAGAATCGGAAACAGGCTCCAGGCTCTGAGCCATCAGCCCAGAGCCCGACGCGGGGCTCGAACTCACGGACCGCGAGATCGTGACCTGGCTGAAGTCTGTTGCTTAACCGACTGCGCCACCCAGGCACCCCTCTTTTTGATCACATTCTTGTTTAATAGAATGGAGCGAATTCCGTAGATATATCTCTAACTTGATTTTAGTAAAGCATTAGGGCCATATCTCTGATAAATATAAAACAGTAAAATGTGGTCTGGAAGATAACAGTTTCAGGAACACTCAAAATTGGTTAATAATTACGCCCCAAATATGTTGATTAATGGCTATGTCAACTTGAAGAGAGCTCTCTAATGATGTGGCACAGGCTTTCATCCTGTATACTGTCATTTTTAATATTTTTATTATCTAAGGCATGGAAGACACGCTTATGAAATTTGTCAATTACATAAAGCTGGAAGAGAGACCTAATAGGATAACTAACTGGATTATGATGTAAAATGCTCTTGACTGACTGCAAGTCTGAGCTTGCACCAGCACAATTTGCTGTGTCATCAGTAATAAACTTAAGGTGGCCGTTATGAACAAGTACATTATCAAGTTCATAATTACGGTGTAGATTGCATAGAAATAAATACGCAACCTTCGTTTACTTTGTGGAAAACACAGGGCGGAAATGATGGCATCTAATGACAGTACTATATTCGCGGTACAACATTCAAAATGTTTTTGATGCCTTTTAGTAAGGCTTTACATATAAATAGAAAAAAGGAGTAAGTCACGAACATATTGTACTAGGAATGATCACAAAATGAACACAAGTGTGCAATCACCACACAGATCTATAAAGAGATCATTGCCAGCAACCCAAAAGCTTGTGTCCTTTTCCAAATCTGGTCACCGTTCTCCTCCCTGATGAATTGTTCCAGAGATTCATCCACAGGGTTGTTTTTAGCAATACACAACAGGTTGCAGATTGCTCATTTTCTTTGTCGTCTAATATTGCACTGTATCATCTACTTCTCTTTATTTACCCATTCTAGTGTTGAACATGTGGATATTTCCAGTTTGGAGTTATTATGTATAATTCAGCCATCACATTCTTGTTTGCGTCTGTGAATACCTATTTGTGCATTTCTGTTGGGTATATGCACAGGACTGGTATTGTGGGTCCACAAATGTTTGTATTTTTACATTTACTCAATTTTGCCAACAATTTCCCAAAGTAGTTGAGCCGACTTTTACCCCCACCTCCCCATATACACAAAGCTGTATGTCATGAGAGTTTCTATTGTACCACATTCTTGCCAAAATTTGATGTTGTTAGCCTTTTATTTTTCTCTAAGTTTAGTTTAGACATTCTGGCTCAATGTAAGTTTAATTTTCATTTTTCTGATAGCTACACTTATGCTGTTAGTAACACAACGTATCATAAAACTATAGTAAATCAAGACGTAAGTGTTATGAGTGCAAGGATAGACCAAATAAACGTGTTGATTCCTGAAACAAAACCACATATATCCAGTGCATACCATCACTTAATTCATGACACAGGTAACACAGGGAAATAATAGATAAAGGAGGTATTTTTTATTTATTATTTATTTCTATTTATTTAATATTTTTCAATATTTATTTACTTTTGAGAGAAAGAGAGAGAAAGAGAGAGACAGAGGCGTGAGCGGGGGGAGGGGCAGAGAAAGGGAGACACAGAATCTGAAGCAGGCTCCAGGCTCTGAGCTGTCAGCACAGAGCCCGACGCGGGGCTCAAACTCATGGAGTATGAGATCATGACCTGAGCTGAAGTCGGACACCCAAACGACTGAGCCACCCAGGCGCCCCTAAAGAAGGTATTTTTTAATAATGTGTTTCAGATCAATTGGGTATCCTCAGGGGAACAAGTGAAATGTGGCTTTCTCCTATACTGTACTTAAAAATCAAGTTAAAACTGGGTAGATTCAAATGTGAGGGGTTGAACGTTAAAGACTCTAGGAGATGATATTGGAGAATAGCATCATATTCCTAGAGTTGGGAATGATTTCTTTAATAGGACTCAAAGCACTAGCTATATAGGAAAAGATGGATAAATTAGATTATATTAAAATTAGAAACTGTTGATTACCCAAAGGCATTAATAAAAGAGTGAAATGGCTAATAATCACTGAGCGAAGGATGGTATTTGCAAACATATATTATAACCAGCAAACACTCACATCTAACATGGACAAATAAGTCCCACAAATCCATAAAACATATTCAGAATATTCAATTAGAAAATGATCAAGGAATCTTAACAGGCACACAACTCACACACACACACACACACACACACACACACACAGGAATATATGCTTATAAAACATATTAAAAATGCTCAACCTCATGAGATTGACATTTTAAGACAGATCAAAAAAATGAAGAATGTTCAAAGAGAGCAACCAAAATGATCAAAGTGCCTAATTTCATCATATTTCTTTGAGGGGAACAAAAATGCTTAAGCTTTACAAGAGGGAATCAAGGGGTGACAATCTCCATCTTCCACTGTTTAAAAGAACAGAGATATAAAGTTTCTCAGTGATGCAACACAATGCCACAAACCCCACAAGTATGCATCCTTGATTTTTAAGTACAGTATAGGGGAAAGCCACATTCCACTGGCCCCATGAGGATATCGAATTGACCTGGAATACGTTATTAAAAAATACCAGCTTTCTCTATTGTAATCTGCACCTAGATTATGCAGCTTTCACTCATCTTTTTGAAATTACTATTTTGCTTGGACTAAGTAAAAAAATGTACTTCTTGACTCAACATTTAGTAGAGTCTGCCCACAGATTATTCATCATGCTGCAAATTCTCTGCATTTTGGAATTTGATCAAGAAATAAAACTGGGGCACCTGGGTGGTTCAGTCGGTCAAGCGTCCAACTTCAGCTCAGGTCATGATCTCGTGGTTCGTGGGTTCGCACCCCGCGTTGGGCTCTGTGATGACAGCTCAGAGCCTGGAGTCTGTTTGGGATTCTGTGACTCCCTCTCTCTGCCCCTCCCCCGCTCACACTCTGTCTCTCTGTCTGTCTCTCTCACTCAAAAATAAACATTTTTTAATAAAGAAATAAAACTGAATATCAAGCTGACTTTAAGAAATTTAAACAAATACTTTGCTGAGAGAACAAAAATTTCCTTATTAAATATAGTTCTTCCTCCAAGGGTCCTGCCTACCTAATGCTATGAAAATTTACAGGGGGGTGTGTTTATAATGTTGATAATATCCAGATATGAATTGCATCATTAAAATCAAAACTTTCTTGGAAGAAGGCAAAATTAAAAGCAAATCGTTGGGAGACTTCTTTACATATTCATCACTTCGGAGGTAAATGACTATCTGAGTTATGAGAAATAGTCTTAACTGCAAGGCAAGCTTAGTTGCATATGTTAAAAAATATATAACAGGGCGCGTGGGTGGCTCAGTTGGTTAAGCGTCTGACTCCTGATGTCGGCTCAGGTCAGGATCTCACTGTTCCTGCGTTGGAGCCCTGCAATGGATTCTCTCTCTCTCTCTCTCTCTCTCTCTCTCTCTCTCTCTCTCTCAGTCTCTCTGCTCCTCCCCCTCCTCTCTCTCTGTCTCTATCTCTCTCAACATATATATATATTTTTTTTCAGGAATTTGGCAGGTCAACTACATTTTAAAACCTTTGATTGAAGAATGCCAACTTGTTTTTCTGTTTGTTTTTTGTTTTGTTTGTTTGTTTTTAATGTCAAGGGCAGCCTGGGTGGCTCAGTCAGTTAAGTGTCCGGCTCTGGATTTCAGCTCAGGTCATGATCTTACGGTGCTTGGGTTCAAGCCCCACGTCGGACTCTGTCTGCCCTGACAGTGTGGAGCCTACTTGGGATTTTCTCTCTCCCCCTCTCTCTCTGCACGCAACCCCCCCCAACTCACTCTCACTCTCTCCAAGTAAATAAACATTAAACAATAAAAAATAAAATAAAATGTCAAATATTACATTAAGATTATGCTATAATAGACAAGGAAAATGAAAGTCAGACACAAGAACTATATTGCTGCATGAAATTTCATAAAGGCTGGACAGCGGCTGAAACTAATGTGGCCTCATAATTAAGTATGATGAGCTTCCTGTTCTGCATAGAAGGCACAGTATGATTTCTCTTCTCATCAGGAAGAGAAAATCTTCGCAGGAAGTCAGCCCGGGCCAGGGTATAAAAGTAAACACATGTATATAAGTCTAATTAATGTAAAATAATAATTAAGTTTGATTCAGAAAAATCTCAAACATTGACATGCCCTACAATTTTTAAATTTCCTGACCAGTGTATATTATATATGTTCTTATTTTTTAATGTCTTGGCAATATGATAACGAAGATAAAATAGACATTTTCTGCGTGCTACATCAGGTGGTTGTATTAGGAAAAGAGGATTAAAGCTACAGGTGATCAGAATTCAGTATAACAATTTTATAAATGTTACAATAGATAACACCAACAATAGACTGGATTATTACAAAAAGTAGTAAGCTCCCCATTACTGGAGATATTCAAGTGAAAGTTGGATAATAAGAATCTCTTCAGAGGGAGATTTTACTTAGGATGGGAGACTGGACTAAATAGGCTTTAATTTCATTCACAAAGAAAGCTGAAATGTAATACAAACTATTATGTTGAATTTATTAGCAATACTATCAAGTGATTTTTATTTCTTATTGCCTTAAAACTAACAGTTATTATCCAAGTTTTGGTTGATCTATTTTATTAACATCACGGGGGATATTATTTACATTATTACTAAGTAACATTTGACTATATATAACCTTTATTATTAAAGAGTCTGGTCATTTCCATTTTTACCATGAATAACTCCCCCAGTTTATTCATTCAGCAAATATTTATAGAGCACTTCTAGATGCCAGCCATTAAGGGTTTTGTGCTATGGGGTGGTTTTTTTTTTAAAGAATTTTTTCATAAGCAATTCACCAGACTGTTTTTATATGTCAGGATACAATTTATTTATTTATTTGAAGAATGTATTCATATTTAATAAAGACTTTATTATTGCCAAAAAGAGATATCTAATATACACTTAGGATTCATAGAAATGAGGTCTTGTGTGCAAAAAATAAAGGCTAATGAATGTAGAATAACCAAGTCAAGGTCATGGAAGCCATTTTCCCCCTCTGCAACTGTAAGGTAACTGTTGTTTGATTCTTGCCTGTTAAGAAGGCTTAAGAGCTTCCTGTTGCTCCCAAGTATCCCTCTTTCTGATGCACTACCAAATGCAACAAGGTCAAGGAATTCATTAGTTTGGGGCATGCACTGAGCACATGGTTTTTTAAAAAAATTAAAAGTTATGTGGGCAAGAGGTCATTTTTTCTTTTTCTTTCTTTCTTTCTTTTTTTTTTTTTTTTTTTTTTTTTGGCCCACCTACTGCTTTACTCTGTATCCTTTCTCTGGCATACATTCCCATTAAAGTCCACGGAATTTTGCAAACAACATGGTTTATTATAAATACTTTCCCAACTTCTTTAGCCAACTGCATATTCACCGGCATTGTCCAAAAAATAAATAAATAAATAAAAGTCATCATTCCTAAGATGTGCTTCTTCCTGGTAAAGTAAGAACAGTAAAAAGAGTGTTCACTACACATGTCCCAAAGAAAAGTGTTTAGTGATGGTGGAAGAGGTAAAGTTACAGGTTAAGAAGGGCTTCAGAATTTCCACATGCAATACTTCTCTGTAGGTTATCAAGTAAATCTGCTCTCTATTTACAGAGAAGACTGAGGAAGGATGTGCCGCAGAAATCAATTAAGTCGTGGAGCTCAAAACAAATCCTGAACAAGCCCTTAAGTAAAGTCAGGATAATCAACTTTTTGAAGTCAAGGGCTGAGTTCTATTTGCCATTTTTAATAACCACTGTTAACCATGGCTCCCTAGACGTAAGAGGCACTGAATAAATATCCATGAAATGAGTGAATACAGAATTACTTAAATAGTAAATGAACATATGAATGGATGAATTGACCAACAGATGAGGTAAGAGCCCCGGAACGAGAGAGAAAAATCACTCTCGAGAGAAAAATCCTTGGGCCCAATCATGTGACATGAAAGAAAGACCTAGATCATGAAAGACAAATATGAGGTGTACTGTAATAAAATATATATATATATATATATACACACACACATATATACATATGTATACGTATATATGTATGTGTGTATATATGTATATATATGTACATATGTATGTACATATATATACATATATATGAGATATACTGTTATATATATATATATATATATATATTTTTTTTTTTACCAATGTCAGTGATTCACATTATATCTTCAGTAAAGAAGAACTCAGATTTTTGTTAAAGTACTCATTGTATGGATGCTAAATATTGTTTTTGGCTTAATATATAGGAAGTGAATCCTCACCTAAGAACAGGTATTTCGTTCATTCTTGAAAATAATTCAGTGGCTGTCAATAGTTAAATCTTTAGAAATTAAATCTCTATCTTTAAAAGTTCCTTTGTATGAAAATTCTAGCATTCAAAATGCGCAAAACTAGGGAAAGAACAGTCATTTCGCATTCAGTTTCAACAATTCTACTTGTCTGCCGTTATTATTCATACATATGCATGCCCAATCCTGGGAGCATCATCACAGTCCCTTCCTTAGTGTGGGGGAAGCAGATGGCCTGTGCAGGTCAGAAAAGTAGTGGACAGGGCATTCTGATGAGCTGGAAATAAGCAAGGGCTTTCTCATTCCACGAGGGATGGGCACTCTTGGCGTTGGTCTGCTCCAGAGGTAGCCAGGAGACTTGACTGAGAGAATGCACAATTCAAAGTGAAAGTTTTAAGAATTCAAATTTCATTCATCATGATAGAAAATTCCTGTAACTTCTGTTGCAGCTTTTAGCTAAGCGGCTAAAATTAAGTCAATTTCAAAAACGGATTCTCATCTATATCATCAAAACCTAGTCTCTAGCTAGCATTTTGTACCAAACAAGGTTTGGTTATTTATTACTTTTCTCCTTCACTTAAGAAAGAAAAGGGTCAAAGGCACATTTACAAAATGAAAATGTTCTCACTGGTAACTAAATTTAGTTTATTGTTTATTAACAAAATAATTAGGGATGCAAGTAGTATCTCCATGCCATCTGCCTCAGGGACTCCTTTTTGAAGCCTCATTATTTTCTGGGGCAGAGGCTCTGCTATAAAAGAGAACACTGGAAAAAATGCAGGATAGCAAAAAAGAAGTGTACATATTGTCTGCGCATTATCAAAGTCTGTTATTGTATATGCGATAATGTCAATGAAATATGAAAGCAGTCTATGCAAAACTATATGAAAAACTGCAGTGCACACAATGATAGCCAACTGATACGTACAAGTTTTATACACACGATACACAATGATGCACGCAACACTGCACAAGTGTCAATGATCTACGCAATGATCTAAGGAAAATATCTCATATATGCCATGATTTTCAAGCTAGGTCTACGTGAAAGTACAGAAAGATGAGGCCATTTTCCCATGGAAGATCATATCAATGGAGACAGATATTTCTACTGACTGAAGTAAGTGGAAAATTGCCTCACATCTCTACTTTTTACTTTTGTACACTCCTTCCCCGACGATGATGTAGCAATTTGAAATGTTTGAAAACACAGGTTTCGTTCTCTGCTTTAGCTTCCCTCCTTTACTTTTTTTTCAGAGAGAAAATGCAAAGGGATTATTTTCAAGATCAATATAGTTAAATTTAGTAAACGGACCGTTGAGATCAAACTCAAGTGTCTTTTACAAGTTCTGTGATCTTCCCTGTAACTCATGCGTAGTAAGTGACTCCCTCCTCTTTGACCAGCACTTTCTGTGCACATTAATTATTCCAATCCCTAAGCCCAGTTCCTGGATGGTGGGCATTATGTCGTCCCCAATTTCTGGCTTAGAATCCTCATGACCCCTGTGAAGATTTACAGCACATCGAAGGCTCTTTCAATAAATACCTGCTGTAATTACAGAATCCGTTTTAGGAGAGACGAGATTTTTAGCATCCGTATACTTGGCAACATAAAACTATTTCACCAAAAAAAGTAGTGGGTGTATTTTGATATAAATAGAAAATATTTATAGTAGTCCCACCTCCTTAGGCTCTGAATGTGTAGGGAAACAACAGTAGGAGATGGATGGATATATATATATATATATATATATATATATATATATATATATATATATATATAACAGATGGGGCTTGGAAATACAGTTGTTTTTAGTTCAATCTTCTATAAATGTTATATCCATATACATAAAGCCATCAATTCTCCTTGCAAAGAACTTCTTTAATATGTTTTCCCATAGTGCAAGCTGGAAATCAGCTGTTCTAACAATGGAATAGGACACATTAAAGAGAAAAGTCAAAGGCCACATCAAGACACAACAGGCTCAAAATGCTTTCTACATAAAGTTACCATCTTCCACTATCGTGAAAAGTTTCCCATATCTTCATGACCACCACGCCACTAATTTTGCCTCTTCAAAACAGAATTCTATCTACAGGCTGAGATTGAATTAATGTAACAGAAAGACCAGCAGACAAGAATCAGGGAGAAAAGGCACCTGGCTTAAGTCTGTTCACACTGCTATAATGCAAATGGCATGGACTGGGTGGCTTAAAAACAAATTTATTTCTCACAGTTCTGCAGATTGGAAAATCTAAGTAGGAGAAGTTGGTAGATTTGTGTCTGATGAGAATCATCTTCCTGGTTCACAGACAGCCGTCTTCTCACTGTATCCTCACGTGGAGGAAGGGGTGAGGGATCTCTCTGGGGCTTCTTTTATAAGGGCACTAATCCACTCATGAAGTAGCAACTCTCATGACCTATTCATCTCCCAAAACACCACCTCCAAATACTGGGAATTAGGTTTCAACGTATGAGTTTTGGGGGAACACAAACATTCAGTCCGTGGCAGGTCCCAAACCAAATTAAAAAATAAGGCTGTGGTACCTTACGGAATATGGTGTCCAAATAATAAGCCTCAAAATTTTGAGTCAGCCATGATAAAAACTACAAGAGAAGTCATACATAGTATTTGACCAGAAATCTTGGAACAACAAGGCACAATGTTGTTAGTGTCAATACCTCGTTAAGTAATGTTCTCACCATTTTGTCAGCCATCTCACTCACAAGAGTTCTCAACAGAAAATACCTAAAACCCAATGATTGTAGGAGTCAAACGATAAGCACCATTAGAGATAAGGGTGGGTGGGGTAAGTTATTTATCTAATGCAAGTTAAAACTGTATTTCTCTTTTCCTCTGTTTTCTCCTTTCTCTTTATATTTACCGACATACAATGAAAAAGCAAGAGAGTGAGGTATTCGACTGCTAACTAGACAGTTTTTGATTAATTCCTCAAAACATAATCTTGTAATTTTGTGATAACCACAGGACTGTAAAAACACATTTGTTGTAGAAAATTGGATTTCTATATTTTAAGCTGTAAGCGAACGCCAGTCGTGTATTATCTAACTTATCTCTATGAAGAGAAAAAAGAAACCCAGCATCGCACCCGCCTTAGGGGACCTGACCCAACACTATGGATACTACACCGGTGTTTTTATAATTTAGAAAGCATGAGATGCTCTGGATTTGTCCATGAACACTGCTGGTAGTATCTAGCAACTTCTGATCAAATTATGATGGTAACTTTGTTTTATGCTGGAGACAAAAGGCCACTACAAGTGCTCCATGAAGCAGAAGTTGTAAAGGAGTACAGAAGCTACCGCTGAAGAAAAAAACAAAATCCCAGAAGCTATTTAAGGCGCGTTGCCAGTGGTGTATGGTAAGCAGATGAAGAGACAAATGGCAGAACTAGCTGCTAGACTGGATTTTAGGGTGAGGGCTACCAGCGGCAACAGTGAGAGAAAAGGAGTCAAGGAGAACTTGAATATATTTTGGCTCAAGGAACTTAGAGCGTGCTGTGATGTATTTGCAAGATGGGAAAGACTTTGGTGTCAGTTCCTCTCGGAAGCAGATGGACGTCCATCATTCACCTCACTTCATCTCATCGTGTAGGCATTTTATTATCTCACATCATCACAAGAAGAAGGGCGTATACTGTACAGAAAGATATGTTGAGAGAGAGAGAGAGAGAGAGAGAGAGAGAGAGAGAGAGAGAGACAGGGAGACCACAGTCCCATAACTCTTATTACAGTATGTTGTTATGATTGCTCTATTTTATTAGTTACTGTTATTCATTTCTTACTGTGCTCAATTTATAAATTAAACTTTATCATAGATATGTACATATAGGGGGAAAAAAAACCATAGTGTATATACATAGCTTTGGTACTATCCGTGGTTTTAGGCATAAAATGGGGGTCTTGGAATATATCCCGTGTGGACAACGGGGGACTACTGTATTAAACAAACAAATTTGGGGAAGAAAATCAGTAGTTGTATTTCATCCTTAGGTTTGAAATGTCTATTAGACAGTCGTTTCAAAATTCCAAGTTGGTGGTATTTACATAAGTCTGGGTATCAAGAAGAAGTCAGGGATTAGGATATAAATCTAGAAGGTATCAGTATATGGATGATGTTTAAAGATGACACTAAATGAGGTGACTTAGTGACGGAAGTGAAAGTGAAGAGGGCCCAGGACTTGAGTAGACATACCTAAGTTTGATAATATTTAGAGACAAAGAAAAAGGATTGCCAAGTGAGGTAGGAAGGAAACTAGGGAAGTGTGGTACCATAAAAAAACAAATATAAAGGCTTTTCCATGAAAGGAAATGGTCAACTATGTTCATTTTTGAGGCAATGGGGCAGCACATTTTTTTCAATAGTCAAAATATAATCATGCATTTCTTTTTAAAAATTTTTAAATGTTTTTATTTATTTTTGAGATAGAGTGAGACAGAGCATGAGCAGGGGAGGGGCAGAGAGACAGGGAGACACAGAATCCGAAGCAGGCATCAGGCTCTGAGCATCAGCACCGAGCCCGATGTGGGGCTCGAACTCTCGGACCGTGAGATCATGACCTGAGCTGAAGTTGGACGCTCAACGGACAGAGTCACCCAGGTGCCCCTATAATCATGCATTTCATCTATCAACTCTACCTTGCCAATACTGAAATCTTTTACCTATAGAAATAACTCTCATTGCTTGCCACTCCTTCCCTAAAAGAAAGAGGTATGTGAATGAATATGGTTTTTTTCTACCATCCCACTACTCATAATCAACTGAAACTGGGACATCTACATTTTCAGAGGGGAAAGGTAAGGAACTTTGCACAAAGAAATTGTATAGAAAACTGTAACCAATAGACATGATAATAAAGATTGTTTTCAAATTATTTATGAAAAGAGGAGGCTATAAAAGTAATTATACACTGACTAAAAGTAGGCAAAATTGTGAATAATATAGATTATATAGAACACAATTTCCCATTTTCACTAGATCAACTTATTATAATTACTATCATTTTAATTTTATAATGTAAAAGTTTATCATTGGAATTTTACCTTTTGGCATGTTAACTAGTGATATTGAGTATCTTCTACCCACAGACACATACTAACTAAAAACTACCAACTATATGGTCTTTGTCTATTTTCTTTCTGATGTTTTAATGATTTTCTTATCCCAATGTGTGAGCTTAACAGGGATGCTACTCTTTGGTCTCATTCCCATAAAGAAAATACTAATGGTTTACATTCAATGACCATATATAGTAACAGACTGATATGGGATCTTTACCAAAATTCCCATATTATGTGTGCTTAAAATCAAAATCCTGGAGGGGAAGGGGGGTGTAGGTGACTGGCCCAGGCTACAGAGAACAAAGGGAAGAACTTCGTTTGAACTCTGATGAGTCTGATTCCAAGGCCCGTACTTTCTTTCTCCATGAAAAAAAAATTTTTTTATAAGAGACATTCAGAATAAAAGATCACTCAAAACCTAAACACCTGACAACATCTTTCATTTTCAAACACAGTTTTGCTTTCAACTGTTTCAAACGTGTTTTTGATTCATGAGGAAACATGAGAAAATATGTTGAGCAGAGAGGAGTATGCAAAATACTTAAAGGGTTTCTATGAACTTCTTAATGGGCAAATAAAATTTCTTTAAAAACTAATGAAGTGTCACCAGTTTAATACCTAAATAAAGGCAAAAAGCACCATGCTCCATTAGCAACACTGTCTCCTGTTGTTATTAGAATTTGGGGTTAAAGATGACTCATTCTCACCATCCCTTAGTAGAGAACTTCCAATTCCATGCAACTGTGAAAACTGTCTGATACAAGAACCAATAAACATATTTAAAGTTAACAAAGAATATGAGAGAAAATGAAAAAAAAAGTATTATAAACTAATGAGGAAAAATATAAAGAAATGCTTCGTGAAATCCATATTGCACTGTATGTTCACTAAAATTTAAATTAAAAAAAAACATTAAAAAGAAAGAAAAAGAAAAGCTCAACCACATCACTAATGTTTATTTAGCTCTCATTTTCTATTCTAATCTTTCAAAAATTACAAATACATGTGTTGCTGGCGAGGAGGTACAATTTTATTTAAAATAACATAATGCCGTATGGATAGGTTGATATTCATATTATATACAAATAGACCAGAGTTTCTTTATGAGTAAAGGCATCTATCATCTACCTTCTCACGTCTAGTGAATTCTTGAAATTGCTTTACTGAACAGTGAAGCAGAGTAGTATTGTGTATTTGCTACAATCTTGTCAACAGATTAACAATCAGGTAAGACAAGAAAGTACATTCCACACTGATTCATGGGGAAAAGCATTTGTCATCTTGAAAACATGCTCTCCAAGGACATGAAATTTAATGACTATGAATTAACTCTAAATAGTTTGTGACTTCAATGTAACTATGGGTCAGTGAATTGCCAGGTACATGTTCAGTAAGTGAGAAATAAAAGTTAATTTTTCAAAACATAAGGCTAAATTATTTCTTTAAATTATTCATACATTTTCTTTTTTTTAAGTGCTATAAATATCAGGAAATATTACATTCATGTCATACTGATGAGAGATGCCTGACAGTTTTTTTTTTCTTTATATATGTAATAGGGGCCTGGGGGATCAATCTCATCAGACCAAAATGGATGAGAGATCTGTCTTGAAGCTGACATTGCATCACATTGATAATACACTATATATACTATATATGGAGAGAATATAGAGAGTGTGTGTGTGTGTGTGTGTGTGTGTGTGTGTGTGTGTGTGTGTCTGTGTTTCTCTGGGTTAGCTCAGGGTGTGAAAGATAATGGGTGTAGCTAACGCCTATGCCTTCATACATTCCTATCATACATTCATCTGGCCTTGTTATCAGTTCAAACTTACCTTGTTTTCAGAGAGTTTGGTGATTCTCCTGCAATCCTAACTTTTTAACAAATTCTACGGATTGTTTACAGAAGAATATGAATTAGCAAGAAAAGGATTTTCTACAGCCAGTTTTCAAATGCTCAATTAGCATGGGATCCAAAGACTTGATATGCAGCATGTACTTTTTTTTTTTTAAATCTGCTCTTTTATCTAGATAAACATGGCAAAGACTTCTACATTGTTGTCAGCAATTTTATTTTTTATTATCTCTATTTACTTCACATGTACTGTGTGATAAGCATGAAGCTAAACAGGTTATTTATTTAATATTTCAACACAGTCCTAAGGAGAAGATGTTATGCCTACCTTAACATTAAGGACATTAAAGACTGGAGGGATCTATTCGTTCTACAAAGTTACAAAGACGATTAGGGAAGGGGTCTGGATTCAAATCCGGCCCTGTTAGATTCTAAACTTATGGGTTCAGCAGCTCACCAGTTACCAGTCAAGCTCAGTGCAGCTGACTTTGGCTTGTTATCTAGTAATTTCTTTTGCTTATATCTGGGTGTGTCCAGGGAAGAGTGTTTTTCCTAGCAAAAGGAACAGAGTGATAAGGGAAAGGATAAGAATGATAGTAATATCAGAAAAATTAGCAAAGTCACAGGTGCGCAAAACAGCTTAAAAGCAGCAAAAACTTGCGACCTCTGTGTTTTAAAGGACATTTTAAGCTTATATTGATAAAACCATCTAAGTTGAAATGCATTCTAGCCACAGTTTACAATTTAGTTTACATTTTTTACAGTGCTCTCGATCGATGCACAGGATCTTGTTATGTTACATGAAATATAAATTACAAATATCTATAGAAGAATTATTTGAAACATATAATGCTGTTGTCTTTGGGGTTTAATTTTGTACATTGTAAGGAGATGAAAATAAACCCCTAAGGCAGAAACACGATTGTATGCTTCAGTGAATAAATTATATTAGGGAATGTACTTGAGAGATGGCAAGAAACAAAAGACAGGCTGCTTATGTAATAAACTCGGTCTCCAATGAAAGTAACAAACTTTGCAGGCTGCAGTAAGAACGTCATCTCAATAATTCTGCTATTTTCCAAGACATATCTTATTATTTCTCCACATTTAAAAGCAAAGACAAACTTGGAGAAGTTTCTGGTGCCTCCCCTTCCACCCCCCCCCACCCGCCCCTTCCCTACCACAAATTCATCAGCAAATGTAATGCAAATCTTAAAGCAAAGAACACAAACCTTAAAGAGCCTGAGAGATTCTTAATTGCAAAAGAAAGGGGAGGGTCTGTGACTATCAGGAGGTACAGACATCACTTGTTTTTCAGCCGCAAATGAAATCTAATATAAAGGACAAGAGGAAGAAAACACAAGTGGAGAGAAGAAAACCAGGCAATGACAGGGTGTGAAGGGAGAAGGCTCAGTGGGTTCCAAAGTGTGGGTTAATTAAGGTAGACTGACCGTGGTATAACCTGGTTAGGCTGTCACTTGGCAAGGTAGTGGTTATACAAGTAAATCAACATAATGTTTCTGGAGGTGATTTCGGCAACACTCATCAAATACATTCAGTGACTCTTTTCTTTGTTCCGACAACTCCATTCCGCAAAGCAGCCAAAGACGTAAAGAACGCTTATTACAGCATTATTAACATTGCAAAAAAAAAAAAAAAAAAAAAGAGGAGGAACTCATCTTAATATCTAATAATAGGGAATTCATCTAATTATACCCAATCAGGTTAATAAATCAATATCTTATTAACAATACACCAGACTATAGGATCATGCTTATAAAATTAAATTCAAATGGCATTTACAAATGATACATACAGTTACATTGTTCGACTAAGCAGTTAGGTTCGACCACGATGCCTGGAGGCCAGCAGTGAGGAAGTCATGGCCAGCTATAAGGAAGTCAGAGGACTGTCCTGGCAGCATCCCAAACAAAACCACAAGAAACCAGATCAAAGCAGACAGGCCCAAAATGGCGAACAAATAGGCCAAAGTTCACATTATTCCTTCATGATCCTACATCACCATATCAAAATCTCCTCCCTCAAGGTGCCATGACCAGAGACCTTGACCTAAAGAGGAAGAAAAAACAGGTAACCCACATTCCTGGAGGAGACCAGCCTGCTTCCAAGAAATCCTGATCTCAAGTAATGAATATTCCAGCCCTTGGCTTACAACTGTCAATAAAACACGGAAACTCAAACCCCAGCCCAGTGGACTCAGCTCTCCCTTGAGTTCACCTGCTCTCACATCCTAAGAGTGTACTTTGGCTTTCTTAATCGTCCCTGCTTGTACTGTCCTGCCTCAGGACCCAAGGCTTCCTGGGTCTGCCCGGCCACCATACGTAGGATTCCAGTTTTGTGGATAAAAAGTAGCAAAATCATACACTAAAATATTATTAGTAGTTAATCCCAGATTATAGGATTACGGGTGAATTATATTTTCTTATTCCATTTACTTGATTTCCAAACTGTCTACAATGAGTACGTAAAGTTGGTATAATTTTAACTGATAGGTAATCTTACTTTACAAAAGCTCTTAACGTCTACTTAAAAACTGGGAAATTTTATGTATTTGTCCACTGATTCATTAATTTATTCCTTGATTTAACCAGCACTTTTGTGGTACCTACCAGGTGCCAGCCACTGTTGTAAACACTTTGAAAATACTATTGAAGTTACTCCTCGCAATTACTCTATGAGGTAGGTCTATCATAGTGTCGCCTTTATTGCATGTGCCAGGTTTGGGATTCAAAATCAGGGAGTCTGGCTCATAATTTGTGTCTCAAGCACTATGCTCTCCTGAATGGATTAGATGAAGCTGCCATTTTGAGTGTTATCAATTTGGAGGCCTTGTTTTTAGTGGTCAGAACGGCATCTCTCTATAAACAAGATACACTCACACTTAACAACTGGATCCTATACATAGGCCTGTGGTTCCCGATCCCTGTTCTATGCAGATTTTATAAATAGGCAGAGGAAGGTGAAAACACAAAATAATAGTCTCAGACTGTTCATAACTGTGATTATCCAGGCGGGATAGGGTCTCATCTTCATTGCAAATACGTTCCTGAAATATATTCCTGACGTATTTTACCCACCCTAGCAGTCACAAAGGCTGACCCTCTCGTGATGGCTAGTAGGGGCTATGTGATCAGTGTTTTCCCTATGACCACTAAAGCTTTTGCAGGCACTCACACAACCACGGAGCAGGAAGGAGTGACGAGAAATCATCTAATTTACAACGGCATGCTGCTAAATGAGATTGACCTGTCTTGTGTCTACAGTGACTTCCTTCCTGACTTATCACAACCTGAAAATATGAAAACATACAGCTTTAATTATTCTGGCCAGCTATGTGGGTTTTTTTAAATTGACTTTTGCTCTTTATTATTCTCATTCTCAAAGATTACAGTTAGGTTGGTCTGTATTAATAACAGGGGAGCTAATACAACAGTTCAAATAAACATAAAACTTCTTCTGTGGTACAAACTTTCCATCATCGCTCATCTCCTTTTTCTAAACCCTACTTACTGTGGACAGCTATTCCTACTGGTTATGAAGGGCTGCTTCCCTCCTGACCTGGGGATCAATACTATGATAAACATAGAACACAGAATGCTGGACATGACCCAAACTAGGCCACTTAACGTCCATCGGTGGGCGCCCATCTCCCCTCTTTCCTTCCTCCCTCCCTCCCTCCCTCCCTCCCTTCCTTCTTTCCTTCCTTCCTTCCTTCCTTCCTTCCTTCCTTCCTTCCTTCCTCCCCCTTCCCTCCCTCCCTTCCTTCCTTCTTCACTTGTCTATATAAGCAAATCCTTACATTTTCAGATTCAACTATCAATTTGCAAATGCCTGTTTTATGCCCAATGACTTGCTTGGCCCTCTAAATCTACATCGGTTATTTCTCCACACTCCTGTACTCTGAGGGTTGAAATGCAAGGAACATGGGACACCTACGTCCACTGTCTGGTTTGAGGGATCACTGGCCACTTGTTCTTCTCTGATGCTGATACTTGGCTGATGTCTTTCTTGTCCTCTCCTGAAGACCCCAAACACTATGAGTCCTTCCTTTACTGAGAGAAGCAAGAGAACCTCCTCCACAAATTCCCTGGCTATGTCCTCTCAGCTCTTTGCTTCTAGAGACTCCATCTGGTCTCTTGTGTGAGTCCTGTGCTTCCAGGGGAACTAAGAAAATGTTTCATCCTGTAGGTGGTGCTGGGAGTACCAAAAACCCTGGGGGAATTCAGAAGCAAGAGGATTAGGAGGAAAACAGACCTCTGAGATATTGAAAGGAAGCCTTCCTGAACCCTCCTGATTACCATGGAGGTGGATTATGGGGACTGGGGTGGGAAGAAGGGAGATCATCACTGAGACTGGGGTTTGTGTGCTTCAGACCAGGTGAATATTATTTTCTGTTACTTAAACATCTTTCTAAAACACTGCATGAAGTGTAGTTAGAAGTGGTATGCATGAGGCTCTTCTACAAGATTTATTCTTCCAGATGCTGAAAGGTGATTAATGCAAGTGACATTGTTGTACACGTAATTATCCTTATATTTACTTACATCTAAGTTTATAAACAAAAGATTTGATGTGGCCAACATACAGTTTGGGTGCTTACCGCATTTTAAAAATAGCTTTTGCTTTATTACATTTTTTTCCCACTCAGAAAGAAAACATGTATTTATCTCTCTTTCCTCATTGATTGAGAGTCCCCAGAGGTCAAGGGCTGTATCTAACTCATTTTTGCACCCTCCAAGCACCAACCATAGAGTCTAGCCAAAAGCATTCAACAAATATTTGTAGACTTGAAATGATTTAGGATCCTGAGGACGGAATAAATTTTCCCTTATAAACGAGCATGATAAATAAACCTGAAGCAAAAATGTTTTCCTAGCAAATAAATCATTAGCATCTAAAAGTAGGATCAGTAACTTTTTGTTTTCTGTGATTAAAAAATAAACAACTATATATGATAGTTCTCTCTTTTACAGAGAAAGGGAACGTCGTGTCTCCTACCTTTGCCTTGCTATCCTTCTCTTGCTATGTGCCTGCACATACGTAATCTGAAGATACAGTCAGAAGGTATAGGCTACTTCTAATGGATTTATCTCGGGTAAAACTCAACAGTGCTCAGGTCCAAAGGTAGAATTTTTATCTGTAAATTGAAAACCTGTTTCAAACCTTAGGCTGGAAGAATTGAAATTTCCCACCCTTTATTTTTCATTCTAGGAATGAAGCACCTTTGAAATCAAAGGGAGATGTGCAAGGAGACAGGGAAGCCAGATGAAGGAAGTCAAGGGCTTTAAATTGCATTCCAGCATTATTTGAAAATATGCAGCTCACATAAAACTATACCAAGGCTTTTCTTGGAGCATACATTTTAACACCCAACTGAATATTGTATCATGCATGCGGGGACACTGTTTCTAAATAATTCACTGCCACTTTTACAATTCTTTTAATATTTTATGATTATATCTTTAAAATTATATGCATCTGTATTTCTGGGAAGAGTAATCTATCAAGCTCCTGCTAGACCAAACCCTGGCAATAACAGCTCTTTCTGTAGGCACAGACTACCTCCCATTACTTGGAAGCAAGCTGGCTTGTGTGCATGCTTTATTTAGTTAGTTAGTTAGTAGAAATTCATTGAAGACCTAATATGTGTCATAGATCAAACATGCAAATGCACACCCTTGTCTTTAATTGGCCCAAGATCCACGACCAAAGATTATAAACACAAGGTCTTATCCCCCACCTTGTGAGCCTTCCCCTCTCCAGTCTACTGCATGTTCTTATAACCATACCTGTCATAACCTGCATTTTCATCCTGTTCACACCCCATCCTCTCCCTGAACCGCGGTGGCTTTTCCTCAGATGGTGTGTTCCCCATGAGTCTCTCACACAGTGGTTTCTGCTCTGTGCACTTTGCCGGGCACCTGGGGGAGGGGGGGACTGGCTCACTCTTTCTCCCTCCTGACTGTGGCATCAGGGCCAGAGTTTAACCCCTAACTCTCATCAATCGCTCCTTTTTCTAGTGGATGACCTTTGATTGGGGGCTACCTCTCCCTCTTCTCAAGGGAGGACATGTTCTCTTTCCCTCAAATTCAGTTACTTGCTACATAAACAGGTGCACAGTAGAGATCAGTTAAGTGGAGGGGGGCCTGGGTGACTCAGTTGGTTAAGCATCTGACTCTGGATTTCAGCCCAGGGCATGATTTCACAGGTTGTGAGATCGAGCCTCACATCAGGCTCCATGGAACCTGCTTGGGATTCTGTCTCACCCTTTCTCTGCCTGTCCCCTGCTTGTGCTCTTTCTCTCTCTCCCTCTCTCAATCAATCAATAAACTAACAAACAGGGGCGCCTGGGTGGCGCAGTCGGTTAAGCGTCCGACTTCAGCCAGGTCACGATCTCGCGGTCCGTGAGTTCGAGCCCCGCGTCAGGCTCTGGGCCGACAGCTCAGAGCCTGGAGCCTGTTTCCGATTCTGTGTCTCCCTCTCTCTCTGCCCCTCCCCCGTTCATGCTCTGTCTCTCTCTGTCCCAAAAATAAATAAACGTTGAAAAAAAATTTTTTAAAAATAAACCAACAAACAAACTTAAAAAAAATCTGTTAAGTGAAAAAATAAAGAATGAGTCCCAGGCTTGCAAGTTTTCTTTCTTTCTTTTCTTTTTTCCATTACCATTAGGTGTTTACTTGCATGAATGACACTCAGATCTTTTCATCAAAACTTGATTTTTTTTTTTTTTTTTTACCTGCAGGACCTCAGAGTTTTTTTTTCCTTTTTTCTTCACAAGGTAAGTAATCTTCCTCGAGTATATCATTCGTCTTCATATTACTTTGGGAGCACAACTTTTAAATCTGTTATCTCTAACTTCAGCCCTCTTCCAAGTTCCAGAACACGCTTAGAACTGCCCGCTCTTCACCTATGGCTCTGAGGTGGCCCCCGCCAAGATGTCCAGTCCTGATCCCGGGGACTGTGAATATGAGGAGATAGCAAGCCTTTGATGATAGGTAGGCTCTCCGCTGCTGAAGAAACCAGGGACCTCAGATCATCAACCTCAAGGAACTGACCTGCCAATGTAATGAGGTTAGGAGCAATTCTTCTTCAGAGCATCCGAAGGACTGGGCCTGGCCAACACATTCACTCTCCCCTTGTGAAACCTAGGGTGGAGAGCCCAGTCCAGCCACCCAGACTTCTGACTGAGAGGAATGTGGTAAACGGGTGTTGTTTTCAGCCATTGAGTTTGTGGGAAATTGTTATACAGCAAGAGAAAATTAATACGTTAACCTCAACACCTTTTATCTAACCGAATTATCTTTCCTCCAAAGTGTGTTTCCCATCACTTTTCTATGGATTGTAATGACACCAAGTCCATCCAGCATGGTCACATCTGCCCTCCTCCCCACATCTAAAAAACTGTCAAGAAAAATAGAATCTGCATCATCCACACCTCTTTCCACCCTGTTCCCTCTACCATGATGCACTTAAGATCCTCCTTATCTGTTGCTTGGAATAATGAAGCAGTTTTCTGATCTGTATCACTATTTTTAGTCCACATGATATTGCCAAAGGAAATTTCCAAAGACCTTGTTTGAATCGTGTTCAGTCTGCTGGGAAAACAACATCAAAATAATAAAACGAATGTCCAACTTGAGTTCTTTATTATGGAATTTACCATCGCTCCACCATATCTGTAGACCCAACCAACTTTTTAGTCAAATGGCACAGCCCACTTGGCCTTGAAAGTTCTGTGTGTGTGTGTGTGTGTGTGTGTGTGTATCACATATACATCTTTCATTCATTTGTGTTCATGAATAAGATATATATCACATATGTATCTTTCTTGATAATATAAGTCTTTTACTTCTTCTCCCCCTCCCCCTCCTCCCCCTCCCCCTCCTCCTTCTTCTTTCTTCTCCTTCTCCTTCTCCTTCTCCTTCTCCTTCTCCTTCTCCTTCTTCTTCCTTTTAGTAGGCTCTATGCCCAGCATGGAGCCCCACATGGGCTTTGAACTCACAATCCTGAGATCAAGACCTGAGCTGAGATCAAGAGTCTGCTGCTTACCCAACTGAGCCACCCAGGCTCTCTTACTTCTGAATAAATCTTTCAATATCTGCAGAAAATTTAATATTTCCATGAAACATACATTATTTGACTTTGCGCCTTCATTTCCTATATGAAAGGCCCTCAGTTAATGTTTGCTCAGTGAACAAATGCATGCAGCCTCTCCGCGGTCTTCCAGAAGGAAGTAATTTCCCTCAGTGGGTGCAGGACACTTTCTACTTACCATACATGACAGGCGACATAATGTAACGGTATTGAGACCTCCCTTACCTCACTGTAAACTTCAGAACGGGTTATAGTATTGTTCCCTGCATCCCCGAGTGTGAATACTTTAGGAGGCTGCACCTGATTTTGTTTAATGTTTTTGAAACAAATGTATATATTTAAGCAGTTTAAACTCTCTGTGAGAACTCTCCTTACTGGTACTGATATACCAGGTACCATCCATCGCTATCCATTCAATATGCCCCTGACGGTTCTTATTTGGAGTGGCTGATGAGGCCTCTTCTAGTTAATTCCATGTGCCTAAGGACACTGTGCAAACCCTGTGGCCAAGCAGGGACTTTAAAGAAACTGCATATCTGGGGGATTTCAGAGATTTCCCTTCTCAGCTTCCTTGCTGCTGGAAAACAGGCAAGTGACTAAATTCTGCCCGGCAGAAGGATAAACGTAAGACCTCATTTCTGTGGAAAAGATAGGGCAGAAGTGGAGGCTGGGGAGAATTGATTTCCTGACAAGCGTGGTGTCAGAGGCAGCTGGCCTTCCCGGGACGACGTGGGGTCCTGGTAGGAGTGCCTGGCGTCAGCTGGTCTGTGACAGTACCTTCCTCCTAGAGCAGACCCATGGAGGTACGTGTCTCATTCCTGCTGGCAGCCTTTCAAAGCCGATGCTCACTCTCCAGAAGTTTACCGTGTAGCAGTTTGCCTCTTCCATTCTACCTCCACAGCTAATGAGTTGTGGAGGAAAGTCAATTGTAGACAAGTGATCACGGAATCTCCCTCCTTTCCCCTTCTCCTGCTTTGCTTAAGCCTATCAGTATTTTTCACCTGTTATAGCTTCCAAGCAGTCTTCTTCCAACAACCTCTTCCTTTTTCAGTCCATTCCCCACAAGGCATTCGTTATACCCTACTTAATGTGCTCACACCATGCTCATGCCTAAATTCTCCCACGCGTCACAGATACTTCCGGGACAAAATCCATACTTAGGAGCCAGCATCCCATAATATCAAGACATCTTCTGCCGGTTCCTATACCATCTCCTTGTGGTTTTATATGTCCATGCGTTTGCATGTGCCAACGTCTCTGACCAGAGTGATCTTTCTCATCCTGTGTGGACTGATGATCCTGAATGGAAACCATTCTCCTAAGCCTCTTCTTAAAAGTGAAACTGGCCCACCCTTTTTCTGTGCAATCAAATTCCCCTGTGGCAAAAAGGATTTTTATCTGTCTAGAGAGAACCTACCAGGCCTCTGGGCTCTGCTTGAAGCATTCTGCATGTATTAAGTCATGCAACCTGCACAAGTGGATGATATAGTTAGCATTGTGAGCTCCAGTCTACAGATGAGGAAATGAGGTTCCACTAAATCAACAAACTTTTCCAAGGCTACTCAGCCCCTAAGTGGCCCAGGTGTGTGTCTAACCTGGAAAGCCATAGTTGACCCTCCACGTCCCTATGTTGCTGCATCAAATCTTCAGTTACAGAGCTCTGTTGTGAAAACCATGCCTCTCCACATCCTGAGCTTCTGTAAGAATTCCTTGCCTCCTTCCTTCCTTCCTTCCTTCCTTCCTTCCTTCCTTCCTTCCCTCCCTTCCCTCCTTTCCCTCCCTTTCTCCCTTCCTTCTTTCCTTCCTTCTTCTCTCCCTTTCTCCCTTCCTTCTTCCCTCCCTTTCTCCCTTCCTTCCTTCCTTCCTTCCTTCCTTCCTTCCTTCCTCCCTCCCTCCCTCCCTTTCTCCCTTCCTTCTTTCTTTCCTTCCTTCCTTCCTTCCTTCCTTCCTTCCTTCCTTCCTTCCTTCCTTCCTTCCTTCCTCCCTTCTTCTTTCTTTAAAATTTTCATTTAAATCATATTTAGTTAACATATAGTGTAGGAGTAGACTTCAGTGATTCATCACTTAACACACAACACCCAGTGCTCATCACAACAAGTGCCCTTCTTAATGCCCATCACCCATCTAGCCCATCCCCCACCCAGTTCCCATCCATCAACCCTCAGTTTTTTCTCTATTGGTAACAGTCTGTTATAATTTGCTTCCCACTCTCTCTCTCTTTTTATTTTTTAAATTTATTTATTTATTTTGAGAGAGTGACAGCATGAGTCTGTGAGGGGAGAGAGACAGAGAATCCCAAGGAGGTTCCACACTACCAGAGCAGAGTCTGACACGGGGCCCAAACTCATGAAACCATGAGACTGTGACCCGAGCCAAAACCAAGAGTTGGATGCTTAACTGACTGAGACACCCAGACACCCCTCCTTCTCTCTTTTTCTTTCCCTTCCCTTATGTTCATCTGTTTTGTTTCTTAAATTCCATATACAAGTGAAATCATATATTTGTCTTTCTCTGACTTCTTTCACTTAGCATAATACACTAGGGCTCCATCCACGTCATTGTAAATGGTGAGATTTCATTCCTTTGGATGACTGAGTGACATTACATTATCTATACATATATACATTATACACACACACTCACCACATCTTATTTATCTATTCATCACTCCATGGACATTTGTGTTCTTTCCATAATTTGCCTATTGTGGATAATGCTACTATAAACATTGAGGTGACTATACCCATTCAAATCAGTATTTTTGTACGCTTTGTAGTAGTGCAATTACTGGATTATAGGGTAGTTCTATTCTTAACTTTTTGAGGAAGCTCCACACTGTTTTCCATAGTGGCTGCACCACCATCAGTGTAAGAGGGTCCCTCTTCCTCCACATCCTCGCCAATACCTGTTGTTTGCTGTGTTGTTAATGTTAAGCATTCTGACAAGTGTGAGGTGGTATCTCATTGTGTTTTTTTTTTAATTATTTTAACGTTTATTTATTTTTGAGACAGAGGGAGACAGAGCATGAACGGGGGAGGGGCAGAGAGAGAAGGAGACACAGAATCGGAAGCAGGCTCCAGGCTCTGAGCCATCAGCCCAGAGCCTGACGCGGGGCTCGAACTCATGGACCGCAAGATCGTGACCTGAGCTGAAGTCCGACGCTTAACCGACTGCGCCACCCAGGCGCCCCTCATTTTGGTTTTTTTATCTGTGTTTCCATGATGATGAGTGATGTTGAGCATCTTTTCCTGTGTCTGTTGGCCAGCTGGATGTCTTCTTTGGAAAAGTGTCTGTTCATGTTTTCTGCCCGTTTCTTCATTCGATTATTATTTATTTATTTTTTTGGATGTTTAGTTTGATCAGTTCTTTACAGAGTTTGGATACTAAGCCTTTATCAGATATGTTGTTTGCAAATACCTTTCCCCATTCTATAGGCTGCCTTTTGGTTTTGTTGATAGTTTTCTTGACTGTGCAGAAAGTTTTATCTTGATGAGGTCCCAATAGTTCATTTTTGCTTTTGCTTCCCTTGCCTCTGGCAATGTGTCTATTAAGAAGTTGCTCCGGCCAAGGTCAAAAAGTTGGCTGCCTGTATTCTCCTCCAGGATTTTGATGATTCCCTGCATCATACTTAGGTCTTTCATCTATTTTGAATTTATGTCTGCATGTAGTATAAGAAAGCGGTCCATTTTCATTCTTCTGCATGCTGCTGTCCAGTTTTCCCAATACCGTTTGTTGAAGAGACTTTTTTCCATTAGATATTCTTTCTTGCTTTGTTGTAGTTTAGTTGACCATATGGTAGTGGGTCCATTTCTGGATTTCCTATCCTGTTCCATTGATCTATGTGTCTGTTTTTGTGCCAGTACCATACTGTCTTGATGACTATAGCTTTTTAGCATAGCTTGAAGTCCTGATCAGCAGTCAAACATTTACTGAGTGTGTGTCTTAAGTACAAGTCAATCAGAGGGAACCCACAACTCTCCCCTTCTCTGTCTGATGCTGGATAACAAGTTTTCCAAACAGATTTTTAGTGAATCTTTAGTAATATAAACAGAAGAAAATATGTATGTTCAATTTAAAAAAAACACTTTGTGTTTGAACACCTTTGAAATTCCTTTCAAGAAATACCTTTCCTAACACCATCCCATTCCTTGCAACTCAACTTGGTTGGTAACCAACCTTCTGCCTTTCCACTTATGCTTTCTCTTCCTTTTCTTCACAGTTTTATAATTCCAACATAATGTACTGTTTTATCTGTTTATAGACTTTATATAAGTGGAATTATATTGAATGTATTCTCCCATGACTTATTTTAACCCACCTTATGGTTTTTGTATCCTTCCATGTAAATTTGTATATCTGTAGCACATTCACGTTCAATTTTAAATTGTATCTCATTATACAAAATAAGAGTTTACTTTTTCTAACAGCAATGTTTTTGATGGACATTTGAGTTGTTTCCACTTTTTTTTTTTGCTGTTACATACAATGTCCCTATGTACATTTTTATATACTTCTTCTGACCCAAACGTGCAAGTATTTTTTTAGCAAATCTTTCTAGCATCGGAATTGCCAGGGCAGAAGGTACAGACATGTTCAACTTTATTAGGTAACAGCCAGCATCAGTGTCTACAGCACGCCCCTTAGGTCGCCAGAACTCACCTTGCCTGAACACAAGGAGAGCTGAGATTTGTGAAAATTAATCAATGTCTGAAGGATGTAGGGATATAAATATGCCAGCTTCCAGCCGCTGCTTCAGACAGCTTTGAGATGTGACTTGTTTCAAGAGCATCCCTGAGGGGTCTGAGCCAAGGGAGGGTTCGTGGAATTGGGCTGGAGACTGGACATCAGCTTCACTTCTCCACCTCATCCCCCATACCCTTGCTAGTTTTCTCTGGGAACACTTCCATTTTCACGTGAATACTCATCTTAGCAGTAGTACATTTCATACTGTAAGTGATTGGTCCTTGATTGTTGATTTGTGGGGTCAGATGTTATTATGCAAAACACAATGTGAAGTCAGAACTAAGAAGAGAGCCAGAGAATTAGCTTAGGGTTGGCAAAATGTCAATATATGGAATTGAATTGTTTCTAATATTGCCAGCATAGTTGGCATTCTAAAAATTATCAATTATATTCTAATACCCCACTAAGCTATATAATGTAAGAACTTGCTTGATCATGCAGATGTACTTAATCATTAATATTCAGACTTTAGGGAAAATAGTTATATTCATATACATACATCACATCTGTGATTAGCATTTTTTTCTTCAAATTTTTCATTGAAAACTCCTCAAAGGCAATGGGTGTCCTTGATTTCTACTTTCTCTGACTGCTCTGTCTGTAGCATATAAAACTGTAGGTCACATTCAGAGATGCTGATTTTAGAGCAGAGCTTGATGAATATATACGGCATCGCATAACTAATACAGTAAAAAAGCATATATTATTAAATTTTTTGAATAGATATTTTCAAGATATTTCAATTAATTCTTCTTTTCAAACATATATTTGATTTCATCTTTTTTGGGTCATTTTTTGCTTTATGCATCTGCTTTATGAAATGATGTTGTGATACACTCTAGCTGCTATTTTAAGTGTTATTTATTTTTTTTGGATGATTAACTGATACAGTACATTACGTTACCTTTGGCATATTACAGCAGTTCTGGGGCATCCCAAATAAGTATGCAGCTTTTCTTTGTGGGAAAACATTAAGAGGTAAACTTCAGTTTTAATCTTGGCTCCAGCATCCATGACCAGGGCCCCTTGAGAAAATGATTTAATCTATGTGACTATCAGTTTCCACCTTCGCAAAATTATATCTACCCCATGACTATTAATACTTTAATCTCCATTTTGGGACTTTAAATCATGACTGATGTCTTCTAGGGTCATGCTATTTATGACACAGATACTTTTCAGCTGAGAAATAATTGCATGATTTTTATTTTTAATGAGGTGCATTATCCTTGCTAAAGAATGCATTCCCTCATAATTATTAAATAACGTCCTCCTGTCACCTTCTAATCATCAATCCCCTTAAATTTAATAGAAATTATGCACATGCAATGATTTGGACAAACTTTCGACTAATACTAACCAGAAGGTTACCTATAATGTCCCGATATGTGAATGCAATGTCCTCTTTACATAAGCACGGGGCTTAGGCTATGCTAGAGTGATCAATCCAGATCCATGCTATTAGGGCTACGCCCATGAAATAGGCTACTTGAAAGGCACTTAATCTAGTCTTCCCTGGGAGAGGATCAGTCTCTCCAACATCGTGAGTCAGTCTGGTTCCACAAGAAGGATTTGGCTTCAACCGTCCAACACAAAGTTTCCTGGCTCCTTACTCCTGCCCCCAGCAGCAGCAGTTGTCTCTGGGGCCAGATGAAAGAACTGTTCCGGCTTAACAGACCCCAAAACAATCTCAAGAAACATCAGGCAGTTTATAACATGTCCTGGAAAAGAAAGGAAGCGTCTAGCGCCATTTCTTCTTCACGAGTGAACAGAACTCCTTAACTTAAAGTAGCTCCTCTCCAGCTCCAAAGAGTTGTAACCCGCAGACTACCTAGTCTTCCTTAGCTCCAAAGAGTGCTCCCTGATACCTCTCTCTCATGCAACTGAAATCCAACCCTGGGCCAGAGGCTGCACGTGGCCACTGGCCCCCACGGCTGCCCCAAGGCTGGTGGTAGTACTGGCTCCTGCATCTCAGACACCCAGGAAGAACCCCTAAACACTGTACATTCCTGGAGGCCCGCCAACATTGAATAACAGACACCTCATCTTTATCTCCGATATCATTGCTTTTCCTGATAAAAATGCCATTGCTCTGTAGGTTGACCTGAAGAACTGAGCACTCTCCCCAGCCCCACAGTTATTACAATTCTATCGTCTTCCAGCCACCATCTGGCTTTGACTGAATTCGGACTCACCCCCTAAGATTAAAGTTGCAGCACGTGGTTATGCACTACCAATCCCCAGTCACCATTCACGTAGACCTGAGCTTGACAAGTATGTATGGCAATTGAGCACTTGACATGTGGCCAATGAGACTACCACCTGTGTGAGAGAATGAAGAAGTAGATTTTTTACTTTAATTAATTTGAATATTTATTTATTTAACTGAATGTTAGTTAGTTAATGGACGGCGCAATATTGGTTTCCGGGATGGTCTTCAGTAACTAATCACTTACCTACAACACCCAGTGCGCTAGATGGGTGATTGCTATTAAGGGGGGGGGGGCGTGTTGTGAATTTAAATGTATGTTTCAAAACGGTTATCCAGTTCAGTTATTGGAAAGCATTTTAAGTATTTTGGGAACCACTCAGGTGTGAGTCTAGTTTCTCAAGTTTCTATAAACACTCAATCACAGATTGCATATTTCCGAGGAAAATTTAGGGTCCAAATCAAGATGTGCTGTAAGTATAAAATACAGACCATGCCTTAAAAACTTAGTATGAAAAAGAAAAAGAGGAAATTAACAACATTTATACAGATTACATAGTGAAAGGAGAGTATTTTGATATGTTACGTTAAATAGAACTGATCATAAAATATACCTCACCCATTTATTTTTACTTTTTAAAAATGCTACTAGATCATTCAAAACTATGTACGTGGCTCTCTTTATTATTTTATTGGACAGCGCTGCCATAGACTATAATGTGGATGATTCCCTTTAGAATCAGACGGTGTGCAACCCACAAAAACACACTTGTTGACACTCAGTGTCAGTGATTCCTCTGCAGCACTTACGACTGTCTAACAGCAGCTCAACATCCTTCATCTCTTATGGCTCCGGATTGCCATTTTTCCCATTTTGTGGAAATGCTCTGAAGTGAAACAGTAACAACACCACATTCTTGTGCATTGAAGCTAATGTCATTAGGTTCTCCTACTTTCTAACACTTGTTGCTGTGATCTACAGCAATTCTCCCATTTCTTGAACACATTAGAATGTGATTCCATTTTCCCGTTGAACCCAAGACCTGTCTTCATGGTGTCCATGCTGATACCTATCCAAAATAATAGTCTCATGTGTATTTGACTCCCTCATCTTCAATGACCTTTCACACACTGGTGATCTCCCTCTATGGCCACACCCTGGACCTAGTCATTACCCAGATGTCTGATATCCTTGAAGTTTTCCATGGCAATAGCCAATGATCCGGTGATAACCACCTGTTCTCCTAGTTCTTCCATGCCCTGGGCACATATGTGGTCTGTGGTGCTTAGATAAGGCTTCTTGGTACTTCTCCACGTGCTCTAGGTATGGGTAATCTCAAGGAATACTATCTGAACATATTTAAATATGCTGAACTTCCTGTAATATATATCCAGCAGAACTCCAATCTAACTCTGTTTTCTCTCTTCCCTTCCTATGTGAAGCACTGCTAGAGAAAATTACGGTTTTAAACTGTTGCCTCTAGAAGTCACGAAGCTGATGATCTTCTACAACAACTGTGTCCTTAAGCATGTCCATCAGGATTTCAGCAGTTTGGTTCTCAAGTCCTCTTCATTGCTTTGTCTAACCTTCCCCACTCCCCCCACACACCCCCCAAAATTCTATAAGCCCCTCATCTACCTACAGCTTAGTTTCCCTTAAACCTTACTGAGAAATCTAAAGTCATAAAGTATGATTGTCTTTGAATTCTTTTCTCTTATCTACAAACTCCTATTGTATCTACCTATACTAATTCTCACCTCTTTTCATCCAGTATCAGAAGATGAATCTATCCTCTTATGCCTGTTTAAGTTTAATCCCTGTACCTGTACTTTCGATGAATGACACTAATACAGATAATAATGGAAAAATATTCATTTCCTGAGAGCTAACCTTATGGTAGGTACAGTGGTAAGCAAATTACAAAGTGACCTCATTTACACCTTACAAAAAAGATACTAGGTAGACACTAGTATATCCGTTTTATGTATGAAGAAATTGAGTTGAAAGATGTTTAGTGACTTTACCAAAATTACAGAGCTAATCAGAAATATGAACGAGTTTTAACTCAAGTTTGAATTAATCTAAAGGCAGGGGTCCTGAACACTGTACCATAGCAGCTTACAGGAGACCCTGAGGACCCCTGAAACGTTACTCCAAAAGTCATGGAGCTTCTTGACTGTATTTTCAACTAACTTTCCCCTTTCTATAGACTTTCTTCTCTACACTTGATCTTAGCCAAAAGGCCAAGAAGTGATGGGCTCCTTTTTCTCTAAAATATTCTTAGATCTCTCTCCTTAAAGAAGAAAACACATCTTGGCTATATCCCATCTCTTGATTTAGCTAAATGTTCATCTTTCCTTCTTTAAGAAAAAGGAAAACCTTTTTAGAAAAAGGTTTATTTACTTTTGAGAGAGGGAGACAGAGCATGAGTAGGGGAGGGGCAGACAGAGACGGAGAAACAGCATCCAAAGCAGGATCCAGGCTCTGAGCTGTCAGCACGGAGCCCGATGTGGGGCTCAAACCCACAAACCACGAGATCACCGCCTGAGCTGAAGTCGGACGCTTAACCGACTGAGCCACCCACATGCTCCTTCTTCCTTCCTTTCATCAAAACATCCTGAAAATGTACTCTACATGTGCTGTCTCCACTTTTCGTTTACATTTTTTTAAACATTTATTCATTTTTGAGAGAGCATGAGCGGGGCAGGGGCACAGAGAGAGGGAGACACAGAATCGGAAGCAGACTCCAGGCTCTGAGCTGTCAGCACAGAGCCCAACGTGAGGCTCAAACTCATGGACCATGAGATCATGACCCAAGCTGAAGTCAGACGCCTATCGACTGGGCCACCCAGGTGCCCCTCCACTTTACCTTTCATTCATTCTTCTGCACACCAACTTTGGATGCCTCCTGCAAAATTCTACTGAAACCACTCTTGTAAAGTACACGAGTGACCACCATACTGACAAACCTACATTTTCTAGCCTTTCAACAGGACCTCTCTGCGGCATACGACTTTTTGATTCGCACGATCAAAAAGATAGCGCACGTTTCTTGGTTTGCTCGTTTCTCCGTGACCTCCAAGTTTCTTTGAAGCCTTGCTCCCCTCCACCTCTTAAAGGTTCATCTTTCTCAGCATTTTGTGTCCAGTTCTTCCTATACCTTTGCTACCTAACTCTGAAATATTTCAACCCCTACTAATTTGTTCAGAGAGCATGTGCACGCTACCGCCTCTTAAATTTGCTTATCACACATTTCTATTTTGAATTTTTGCTCAGTATGCGCACATCTGAATCTTTAAATCTTTCCCTCTGTCTGCCTCACCACCTATATTTCCGGTTTCACTGAGGGGCGGGCACAACCCTCTGATTCATCGAAGATAGAAACTTTGGGGGGTCCTTTATTCTCGCCTCTTTCTATCTTTTTGTTACCTCATATCTTCAACTCCCTTTTCCTTATTGCTTTTCCCTCTATAAATATTTTAAGAATTTACCACTTCCCTCTTTTTAGAATTGTAAGCAGGGCCTAGGCCTTAGGTTGTAAAAAGCCCATGGAGAAAAAAAAAATGGAGGGCCAGTGTCATTGGGTGAGTCAGTGAATGAGTGGGGAATTTTTTATGAGATCATCAGGAAAGGCTCCCACAAGGTGGTGTCATTTGAGTGCGAGCTTGAAGGAAAGAATGTGCTAGTACTGCAGGAAGGATTTTATGCCAAGGGTGTGGGAAGTGTAAGAAGTAGCAAGGAGGCCTGTGTAGCTGGAGAGGAGGAAAGGACATCAGTATATGAGGTCAGAGAGATACTGGGTGCAGGCGGGT
The DNA here is from genome assembly GCF_018350175.1 of Felis catus. Lineage (NCBI taxonomy): Eukaryota > Metazoa > Chordata > Mammalia > Carnivora > Felidae > Felis > Felis catus. The sequence continues at coordinate 160,069,107 of NC_058369.1, read as the reverse complement.
AAATGAGGCAAGACTAAGGACGGCGGTGGCTTTTCATCTACGTGAGACAGAAATCTACTGGGGAAGGTTTGAATAGAAAAATAAAATATTATTTCTTGATTTGCAAATGATCACTTGTGCTGTTGTGTTGACAACTGAGTGGGGCAGGAAGAGAGGCAGTAACAGAATCAGGAAACAGAGGCAGCTGGGTGGCTCAGTTTGTTGAGCAACCGACTACTGCTCAGGTCATGATCTCACAGTTTGTGAGTTTGAGTCCCACCTTGGGCCCTCTGTTGTCAGCATAGAGACTGCACTGGATCCTCTGTCCTCTTTTCTCTCTGCCCCTCCCCAGCCCATGCACATGCTCGCTCTCTCTCTCTCTCTCTCTCTCTCTCTCAAAAATAAATAAACATTTAGGGGCGCCTGGGTGGCACAGTCGGTTAAGCGTCCGACTTCAGCCAGGTCACGATCTTGCGGTCCGTGAGTTCGAGCCCCGCGTCAGGCTCTGGGCTGATGGCTCAGAGCCTGGAGCCTGTTTCAGATTCTGTGTCTCCCTCTCTCTCTGCCCCTCCCTCGTTCATGCTCTGTCTCTCTCTGTCCCAAAAATAAATAAAAAACGTTGAAAAAAACTTAAAAAAATAAATAAACATTTAAAAAACAAACAACAGAATCAGGAAATAGAACTGAAGGTGGAGGAAAGGCAGGTGATAAGGTTGGGTTGGTTTGAAATCAGGGGTTTTGTCTTGCTCCTTAGTGTGACAGTCCCAATGCTCGGAATCCATCAGGATCCATCTGAATCCATATTTCTCAGCACATGCTGACTCTCAGTTTAAACTCTCACAAAACCAAACGACCAGCTAATCCTCCTTTAACAAACACAGTCTTTGACTTTGATACCTTAGAGTATGCTGCACTCTTTCGATGAGATTCCAGAAAATAAATTTTACAGAATAAAATTGTACCTCTTTCAAAACATATCCTTGAACCCTTCTCAGCAAATTAGCTCAATTGTTCCCTATGATACCATAATAACCTTCATATTTATATGATTTCACAGCAACATGGTGGTGTAATTCTTGGACAATCATGTTCACGTTTTTTTTTTTCTAATCCAGTTCTTTTTTTTAATTTCTAACATTTATTCATTTTTGAGAGTGAGAGAGACAGAGCGTGAGTGGGGGAGGGGCAGAGGGAGTGGGAGACACAGAATCTGAAGCAGCCTCCAGGCTCTGAGCTATCAGCACAGAGCCTGATGTAGGGCGTGAACTCACGGACTGCGAGATCATACCCTGAGCTGAAGTTGGACGCTCAACTGACTGAGCCATACAGGCACCCAATCTTTAGTTGTGACCTATTTAGTGGAAGCTCATTATTTTATATAAAACTAAAACAAGTTGATATTTAGTAAATATTTGAGTGAGGGAAGATACAGGGAAGAAGAGAAGTGAGGGAGAAAGAAGAAAGGAAGGAGAAAAGGAAGGAAGGATTTTTGTCCACCCCACTGGTCACTCAAAGGATTAACATGAGAAACTCTCCAGTAATCATCTCCATTAAGACAAGGGCTTACGCTCTTCTAATTTATGTTCAGATGCCCCTGGAGCCTTCTCCAAATTTGGAGCTAGGACACTCACCAATGTGCTTTAGACACACAGTGCCCCTCCTCATAATTATGACCTGATCTCAGAGTCCCTAAAAAGTTATCTTGTCAACATTTCTGAGGTTTAGGTCCCACCTGCAAATGAATCTTCAGTGCTGATTTGTCTTCATTCAGCTCAATACATGTCTATTGAATGACTGGGCTCTCACGTTCCCTGTAACCTCAACACCATTTCACATCTTACTTGGACACTCACTTAGTCTTATCTGTTAAGCCTTTCCAGGTCTGGACCTGTGTTACTGGCCATTAGAACCAGTTGTGGGGGCCATGGTTGAAAAGATCCATGTTGTTATTTTCATCCATTTTACCACTGTAATAGAATTGGTGCTAGTCAATTTACCCAGATTGGTTCTTTGAAAAGGCGTAGCCAAATGTACTAGGTTAGCCTTGTTTTGTTGGAGGCATTTTTGCCTACAATTTGAAATTTAGATGTACATGCAACAGACAGGGTGCATATATATATATATATATATATATATATATATATATATATATACACACAAGAATATATATTCTTTTACATCCTTCTTTAGATACAAGATAGCTTAGCTTAAGGAAGAAAGAAAGAAAGAAAGAAAGAAAGAAAGAAAGAAAGAAAGAAAGAAAGAAAGAAGATTGCTAATGTTCTCTCCCAGCCTGAATAACTCAGAGTTACATAAGTGTTTATGAATAATGAATATCTAATTGAGGTGCCTAAAGTATGAATAACTACTATTCCACACTGCAGTGAGATGTAGAATTCTCATTTGACAACAGGATTTTTATTTCCTCATTTCTGCCTTCTGCTGTTCCCACTGTTGAGTGCGAAACTAGCACAGATAACACTTGAGAGCATCTGAAGGGATGAATCGCACTTTTTGCCTGTACCAGCTAAGCCATGCAAACAAAGAACAAAAAAAAATGGCAGGGGGAGATCCCCATGAGTTGAGAACAAAGTGAACCTTAAATCTTGACTAATCCAATACACAGAAATAGAATCACAGGGTTTTAGATTTTAGTCTCGGCGAGAAATCTATTTGAATTTAAATTGTTGGTGTTCCAGAAGCTGATTAACATGTCTCAGGCTTTTGACAAGACATCCTCCCTTGGTATCTCTTCTTGGTCAATCCTTGCCGTGTCATTGTTGAACTGCTAAGGAGAACTGATGCTTTCCAAATGTAGGTCATATCAGTAGGAAGAAACGTTTCAAAGATCTTACAGAAAAATGAAGGTGGAATTGCACCGAAAGGCCAATATTTATTCTGTCGGTTATACTCACTGACTGGTACGCCTTGTCTGCTTGGAGAACTCCTCTCCAGCATTGCAGAAAGCACAGAAGGGACTGGTTGGCATCTCTGAGCCTGGCTACCCATACTTCTCCTAATGCCGAACCATAGAAAGTTGAATTATGGCCTAAGGGAACCAAAGCCTGCCTCCAGATCCCTGCAGAGAAATTCCTGACTGACCTAATCATGCAGGTAAAGCAGTACCTTTGCTAAAATTGCACTATTTCGACATATCCAAGAAGCATTACTAAAACTGAGCCATATAAGTGTTCCCCCCCCACCAGACTGAAGGTCACTGAATGTCGAGGTTAAGCTGCTTGTAGGTTGCACAGCCTCTCTGATGCCCAGTGAACGCTAGTCCTTTGGCCAGGAACCAAGAAACACCGTTTGTTGTTCAAAACACCACCGTGTGGTTCAAATTTCTCTTTTAACTGTGAAAAATCAAATACAACAGTTTGAATTGAAAACAGAAGGCATTTCTTGCTCTTCTGGCATTTTCCTTAGAAAATTATTTTCCATCATAAATGATTAAGTCTCGAATAACATGTAGAGAAGATAGAAGTGATAACTTTGAAATAATCGGTCAAATAGTTTTTGTTTTACTTATTCTGCTGTGAGAAGATTGGCGGGCGGGGGGGGGGGGGGACAAGGAAATTGAATCAATTCCCTCTGTAGTCTCTACAGATTGCCAGGAAGTATCGTCCTTCTAACTAAACAGTAACAGAATGAAAGGCACAATCTAACAATGCTGAGTCCTTCACTGGAAGGAATGGAGGGAACGATTCAGTGATGGATAAGGATCATAAAGTGGGATATTGTTATTATTAATGCCAGATTATTCTCATCCAATTTCAAAGATCCAGTTTATGGCATATCTAGCAGATCTCAGATCTCTGGCATTTTCTATTTTGTGGTTGTGTTTTATTTCTGTTATTCATTTCCTTTCACTTTGTACTGACTTACTGCTTTTTCTTCATGTGTGTTGTGAATATTGAGAGTGTTAGTGACTTAAAAAAATATTGCTTCTGTCAGTTCCTAGCATATTGGTGCCGCACATCAGTAGTTTTCTTTCATATCAATTCTTTCCTGCTGTTCTCACATATATAATATTTCAAGTGCAATTACATCTTTTTTGCCTACCACCTCATATTATACAAATTCAGAAACAACACTGAAGGAGCCCAGGGTTTGGCTACACTTTCAGTGTTAAAAAAAATGTGTCTTTTAAAATATGTTAACGCAAATATTTAAAAGAACATCTTTATTTCTCTTTGATTATTTAAAGCAAAGATAACAAGCATGCAAAGACATCACAAAGTCGATATGTACTTCTCAGAAATAAAATAGAGAAATGTGCCTGTGTGTGTTCTAAGATACCAGTGGGAAAACTTCAGCTATGCCCTGTAACCAACTCAGATATTATTCCAACTCTTCCTAAAGAAAAACTCACAGAGGCAGGGAAGATGTGTGGAGAATAGAACAGTGAGCGACTGGAAGTCAGAAGAGATTGTTTCGAATCCTTCAGCCTGCTTTTTGTTAGCGGTGGTCCTGGGCAGAAGTCTAAACTTCCTTGCACCGAAGTTTTCTTATCCATAAAACTGAGTTTATTCTAATTTCTTTCCCAGGGTGTTCGTAGGGATCAGATGAGATTATGTGCACCTGCCCCTGCCGGCACATCTTTCGATGTCTGTGAGTATCCACTCTGTGCGAGGCACCAGGCTAGATGTTGGGGATACACAGAGGCACGGGACACGGGGCTCGCGTTCCACCCATACCCAGCCTCCAGCCGTCAGACAACTACGTCTACGACACAATACCGTATGCTATGTTCTGAGATAGGAAAAGAATACACCTTGAGAAATGGAGAGAGAGAGAGAGCCCGTCCAGCCATCAGTGATAACGTGTTGGAAAGGGGATACCTGAACTCACTCCTGAAGGACCAGCAACATAAACATGTTGAAGCCGTGTACGTAGAACAATTTCCGTAATGAAAATCTGGAGACCGATGGGAAGTGCTTATCATTCAACACCCTTTGAGCTTAGGTGGGAAAGACCGGGGCGTGGGCAGGCAAGGGTGACAGCCTCTGGTTTTCTGGGCCTCCCTGGGACTCCTTTGGTGTGAATCGGCAGCCCTTCCGTGATAAGGAAACGGTGATCACTTTTGCCGTGTCTGAATCCTCCTCTGGTTGGTACTATTTCAAAGCTCAGGTTAATCATCTTCCTTCAGGGAATTCTACTCGGCCCTTCGGGAGTGCCCGGTCTCATCAACATGTAAGAAGAGGAAGCTCTCGAAATCACCCCTGGATGTCGAACATCACAGAAGCATTCCAACCACAGAAGCACGTGGTGTCAGCGTGCACTCTCTCTAGAACCCTCAGGGAGGAAGAGAAGGAAAGCAGACGAGAGTTTTCATCACCTTCACGGTGGAGCCTGTAAGGCTTAGCTGGCCTTCTAGGTGTTATGTGAAGGCAAAACAAACAAAAAACTCACTTTAATAATCCATTAAGATACATATGTGCCGTAGGACTAGGGAAATTCATAGGACATGCGTAATTATATGTTATTTGTACATAGGCTCAGACAGAGACCTTCTGACATGAAATCATTCACCCTGATGCCAGAACAGTCTTCCGACTGCAGATGTCTGGTGACAGGGAGGCAACAGATACAACGCAGACAAGAATCCTCCAACTGAAATGAATAGCACTGCCCACCGATTTTAGAGTGGAAAACGGATCCAAAGGAACAACATTCTAGAAGCCACGAAGCAAGGAGCCAAAGGAAAACCAAAACCATACGTGAATCCCTGGCCTCGCCAAGAAACTAAAAATAGCTACGAAAAAGCAAAATAAAAGTGACCTTTGGGTGAAAACCCGAGGAGTCAAGCTTTCTACATTTTGAGTTTACGTTTTAATGTGAGGGAGGCGAGAACAATAAAAGCAGACTGTCTTAAATGTCACGGTTTACGGTCAGCAGTATTCATGTCAAACATATATCTTGGTTTTAAAGCAAGGAAGAGTAAACAATGTTGATCGCTCATTTGCAGGATATAGAAAAGGCAGTATGCTAACAAAGGCCGCACTGCTTTGAATTGTTATTAGTGGCAATATTTTTGGAATTAGTTTTGGAAGGCCTGAGTATAAAAGAGAGGAGATTCTAATTTTTTTTTTTTAGTCTTCTCAAAGAAAAATGTGTGAAAAAGTCATTAATTTGCTAAAGGTATTAAAGACAAGGGTCTAATTCATTCTAATAAGTATGGCCTGACCAGGTTGCTAAGAGAGCCATTACTAAATTAAATCCTCCCAGTAGCCTTGGAAATAATTTGGCCTGGTTTTTTTGGTTCTTTGTTTTGTTTTTTCCCCTCTTATTGACTGACATAACGGGTAGGAGGCAAACAAGCAAAAAGCATAGAACTTTCTCTTTTCGCACAAGAGTACAGGAGTCTCCCCAGCCCATGGGGGGGCTTTTAGTCACCCACAGTCAACTGTGGTCCAGAAGCAGACGCCCTCTTTGTGACATATCATCAGAAGGCCATTACCAGCCTACCATGACGTTCCCATGCCTACGACATTGACCTCACTGCACCCCATCACACGGGCATGTTCTCATCTCCCATCATCACAAGAAGCTATTGGGGAGAGAATTCACATGAATTTTATTGTAGTATATTGTTACAATCATTCTACTTTATCATTAGTTATTGTTGTTAATCTCTTACTGTGCCTAGTTGATAAATTAAACTTTATCACAGGTATGCACGTATGGAGAAAAAAATGCAGTCTGTATAGAGTTCAGTGCTATCTGCTGTTTTCCGGCATCCACTGGAGTTCTTGGAACGTGTTCCCCTCGGATAAAGGTGGGGGGGATACCGTAGATACTGAAGGATGATGGAGAGCCACTTATCTGTTATAGAGGAGATGTAATTATGGGATTTGAAGTGTATTTTTCACATGTGCGGTGTTTTGTGTCCTACTCTTGTTGAATGAATGGACCCTGGGTAGCACCCCTCACTGGGCAGTGCCCTTCATGTGGACTGTGGACCCGCCCTGCTCATTCCTGGCCTTTACTCTCTCTCTCCGTTTACACCCTGCAACTGACACACAGGAGATAGTCTTCATGAGCCATATACAGGCAAGTACCAAATAGCAAGGGTTTCGATGTTGAGCGCAAAGCGAAATTACAAAGCATACATTCCAAAAACATATTATAAGTACCTGAATTGATGATTCACTATTTCCCACTCTTTTAGACAATTGGCTATTAATATTGTGATAAAGGAGAGTGTTAGAGAATGAATATCCCAAAGCCGTTTCAAAGATGATAGCTGTGGTTACTGTAATAGCACTATGTATCCCGCCTCATGATTTTCTCAGGGGCCCATTTTTGAGATATTTGCTACAAACATTTGTTGCAAAATAGCAGCTTTCTAAAAATAATTAAATAAAAAAAAATCTTCATTTCAAATGCTCCAAATCTAAAAGCTCCCTTTCTCCAATTAATTCTAGAAAACTCACCATCCATGATGTTATCATCAAAGAGCCCTTAAGAGTAGTGTTTTTAGGGGCGCCTGGGTGGCTCAGTCGGTTAAGCGTCTGACTCTTGGTTTGGGCTCAGGTCATGACCTCGCAGTTCGTGATTTTGAGCCCCACATGGGGCTTTGCACTGACAATGTGGAGCCTGCTTGGGATTCTCTCTCTCCCCTCCCTCTCTCTCCCACTACACCAGGCTCGCTCGCTCTCTCTCTCTCTCTCTCTCTCTCTCTCTCTCTCTCTCTCAAAATAAATAAATACACTTTTAAAAAAAGTAGTATTTTGGGGCGCCTGGGTGGCTCAGTCGGTTAAGCGGCCGACTTCAGCTCAGGTCATGATCTCGCGGTCTGTGAGTTCGAGCCCCGCGTTGGGCTCTGTGCTCACAGCTCGGAGCCTGGAGCCTGTTTCAGATTCTGTGTCTCCCTCTCTCTGACCCTCCCCCGTTCATGCTCTGTCTCTCTCTGTCTCAAAATAAATAAAAACGTTAAAAAAAAATTTAAAAAAAGTAGTATTTTTACAAAGACAGTAGTAAACCCATGGGACACATCTGTACTTCTAAGTATATTAAACAAACCCTGTTTAAAACCCATGATGTTTACAATGGGTTTTACGATGGTTCAATTTTATAAAAGCATCTCCCACGGTGAAAGTGCACTCTCCAGGACCTAAAGATGCTGCATGATGAAGAGGGTGTCTGATCTTCCCAGAGAGGACCACAGAACATAGTGTTTGCCCAGTAGATTTTATTGGGGAGATGTGTGTCTGTGTGGGTGTTCGTAGCACATATTAATATCACACACCTTGGGAAACCATTCTATGGGAAGTGTACAAAACCTAGCATAGATTTCTACGGGGAACACAAAGAAGGTATTATAATTCCAACGCTATAAAATTTGATGTCACAGCAGACACAAAGTAATATTATTTGCAAATTAAAAAGGCATGTCTAAGCAAATTTATGAGTTAGTCCCTGGTGACTATGCTTTCGACATTCTATCATTTTTAACAAGTGTCAATGATACAAATGCATCATGTAATGCGCACTGAATTTTTTAAAGCTCCCACTAAAGCCAATATTTTGATTTACATTTGAGAATTCAAGTAAAAAGAATAAATTAAAACTTAGAATGTTAGTTAGATGTCAACTCTCACGCAATTGGAAAAGTGAATACAAAACCTACTGCTGACTTTAGACAAAATCATTTTAAATATATTTAAATTTTTTTAATGTTTATTTATTGTTTTCAGAGACAGAGACAGAGCATGAGCAGGGGAGGGGCAGAGAGAGAGGGAGACACAGAATGTGAAGCAGGCTCCAGGCTCTGAGCCCTCAGCACGGAGGGCTCGAACCCACACACCGTGAGATCACGACCTGAGCCGAAGTCGGATGCTTAACCGACTGAGCCACCCAGGCTCCCCTGAAATATACTTTTTTAAAAATAGTCAGAATTTGGAGGGCTGAGGGGAAAAATATTTTTATTCTTCCTAATGTCCAGAACAATTAGTGTTGGCTTCACTGAGGATCATAAATTTACTACATAAGTATTATATTGGACTCTATCAGATCTAATTCAAATGACATGATGACAATCAGAACAAAATAACACTCAGCAATCATTGGCATAAGCCCTTTCATTTGAAATGAAAGGAGTTTAAGGAGAAAAGAGTCGGGGCACATTTAAGTTAACATAGGTAGCAGTCTGATTATGCAAAGCTTATTTAAATTATTCAAAATGTTATTTTATTAATTTATGAATTATTATGATTTTTGTCTTATATGATGATAGGGGAAATACACACACACACACACACACACGGGTAAATATACAACCTCTAGTGATCACTTTTTAGGGAGGTGTTGCTTTGGTAATGACAAGACTAAATTACTCACTTGCTCTGAAATATTAATATCTGTTAAGTGTTGCTTTGGGGACTTGAGGGTAACTGGTGGGAAAGAGGCTAATATTTAATTGCAACACAGACTGTGTAGATTATTTCACTGAATCTTCACAATGGCTCTGCTAAATTGTACGGTCGATTCCATTTTAAAATATAAACAGGGGGCCCGTACCTGCAAGACTGCCCCGGCATAATTATTAAAAGAACTCTAGCACTGTCAAAGTTCCTGGTTTGGATGAGAGATTACATAGTAAACATAGAAATCAGGAAACTGAGATGCAGAGAGATTAATAACTGACTAATATCATGTTCATCCTTGGTTGATTCTGTATTGGAATCGAGTTATGCATGAATATAAGTCATTCTCTTCTCATTGCTCAGCACTGCATCAGAGCCGGCGAAGTCAGCAGGTGTTTTCAGGAGAGTAATTCAAAGATGAAGAAGTATGGCCAGCCCAAATAGGAATGTCAAATATTCTAAAATGCTACATTAGAAAACCACTCCTCTAGATTTCTCTGCTCCCAAGGATCTGCTCTTAAAGGCAAATTCTTTTAGAAGAAGTAATACTTCAACTATGAATTCATACTAAAGTAACAACGAATGCTCGTTGAGAGGGAAACAGAGCAGATGAAGAGAAACAGGAAGTGATAGGGGCTGGAGAAGGGAAAGAGGGAACATAGTGGAATGGAATCTGTCAACATGGATGGAAGTTCAACAATTGGGAACGCCAGTCTATTTCATAATGTAAGTCTTGATGTTATAGTCCAAGGGAAGAACTTCCTAATAAGGTTAAGAATGGGGGCGCCTGCGGGCTCAGTCGGTTGAGCATCCTACTCTTAGTTTCAGCTCAGGTCTTGATTCCAGGGTCGTAGGATTGAGCCTCCAAGCTTATTAGCACAGAGCCTACTAATGATTCTTTCTCTCATTCCCCTGCCCCTTTCTCCCACTCGCACACACACTCTCTCTCTCCAAAAAAACAAAAAGAAAAGAAAAAAAAAAATACTACGGGATCTGGCAAACACTGGCTGCCAGTAGGGGGCAATATGGAGCAGGAATGGGTCAGGGACTGGAGAGAGCCGAAGGGCCCCAGTGGGAGGGGTTACCGGCAGGAAGAGGGACAACGTCTTCATGGAAGCATTGCGACTGCTTTCCCAACTCGTAGGATATAGGCTACAGCTTAATCAGGTCACGGTGTAACTGGTTGTGACAGATGCCTTTACTGTTTAAAGCAGAATAGGGAAGAAAAGAAAGCAGAGGGAGGGGAAGTATTTTACAAATGTGACTAAGCGACAGGAGAATTGAGGGTGCAAGAGAGGGGAGCAAATTTGTTTTCCAGGAGAGGCCGGAAAGGCCTCTGAAGAGCAGAGGGAGGTAGGGTTATTTGCTGAGCCACTCAGGAGCCCGAAAGAAGCATTCCAACATGTGTAAGCTCGGAAGCGTAGGTGGAAACGAGTTCAGAATGATGCTAATCGCTAAAGCTCCCTCTTGGCCAACAGGAGGCAGGAAAGGACAAAGGCAATGATTTGACCAAGCCAAGCTATCAAGGCACCGAGGCAATCATTTACTTCACTGGTGTCTTTCAAGGGAAGGTAAAAGCTGTAGTTCTCTTTAAAGTACACGCGTGGACATTCAGAGCTCTGTTCCGGCAGTCTTTCCAGATGTCTGTTATACACATATTCCTCCCAGAAGTGATTATCAATTATGTGGCTTACAAATGCAATCTGTTCTCCCTGCTGGAAGAAACAGAGGCAACATATCCTCAAAACACCACCACCAACCCCACACCTCTCTGCCCTTTGGGTTAATGGAGAAGATGACAGTTTCCTAAAATGGCAGGAACGACCCAGGAAGCAAGTGTGAAAGAGGTCTCAGAAGAGCAACAAGTATGGAAGGACCTTTAAGGAAAAGTAAACGGGAGGAGGTGAAAAGAAAGAAAAGAATTCAAGGTCCACATCACTCAAGAAACCCTGAGGCTCCATGACGGGGTTGCTCTGGTTGCAGAAGCACAGATCAAACGTGGCTTAAAACCTCCCGCTCTTTTTCGGTTCTGTCTTGGGGCCAACTCCAATGCAATGCCACTATGGCTTCATCTGGCGAAACCGAGCATGGCGATCTCTCATCTGTGGCCAGTGGAGGAAGAAGAGGGCCATGTGGCAGAATGGCTGTCCCCTGGGGACAGGAGAAAGAGACGATCTCTACAAAAGGCGGGTGGACTGAAAAGTCCTAAGTCCGGCAGAAGAGATGATGGGCGTCTCTAACCTAACATTCTATCTAACAAGCTTGTTGTGAAGGTCAAGGGACATTTAGAACATTTTATAATCTGTAAAATACTAAATGTGTATTATAAATGTGAGGTAGTGTTTACTTTATGTGAGACTGTCCAGATTTAATATCTCTGCTAACCTTTGGAAAGGTGAACCCACCTAACTGCTATTGACTTGGAATGACACAGATGGGGACACCGCCAGTGAATTAGGAATAGGGAGATACGTCCAGAGCACAGATCACAGCAGGTCAGTGTTTTCCTAAAACGAACGAAACCAAAAATCTTAAAGCAGTAATGGGCTCTGAAAGCCACGATAGAATTATGTGTGGATTTTCCACGTAAGCATTCGTTTCCCCGCAGTTTTGTCATAAACTGACCCCTGACATCAAAGTGGCAGCAAATGGATGTATTGTGAGGACGCAAAACCTAAACTCCGTTTTATACATGTGTGCCAATCTGTTATCTGAACGTATATTCGCATTATAATCCGATTTTCTATGGATTCCAAAACTCAATCTCTCCAAAATACACTTGAGGAATACATTTAAATAAATGATAAAACATGAAGCAATATGTTCAATTTTCTTTTTCTTTCTTTCTTTCTTTCTTTCTTTCTTTCTTTCTTTCTTTCTTTCTTTCTTTCTTTCTTTCTTTCTTTCTTTCTTTCTTTCTTTCTTTTTTAGAGAGAGAGAGGGAGGGGCAGAGGGACAGATAGAATCCCAGGCAGGCTCCACACTCATCACAGAGGAGCCTGAAGCAGGGCTCTACCCCAAGACCCTGAGGTCAGATCAGGTCCTGAGCCAAAATCGAAAGTCAGACGTTCAACCAACAGAGCCACCCGGGCGCCCCTGAGGCAATGTTAATCAACATAATGCTGAATTTGTTCTTTTCTGTATTTGTATAATTGGTGAGTTATATTATTTTACCCTTCTGTCAGTATATGATCTTCTTGCTTTCATGGGCTTATATGGTGTATGTGTCAGATGATTCTTGCCAATAGTGAAATAAAAAATATATCTTCAGCAAATATATAAATATATATATTTATAGATATATAAATACATATTTATATATGAATGTAAACAAAAAAGACATACATAAATATACACGTATATAATATAAATAAATAAATAAATATATATATATATATATATATATATATATATATATATATATATATAAACTCTCTGCTTCCTTTACCCATCTTTAAGACATGTAACATTTTGCTGCACTAACAAAAAATCTATTTTTAAAATCAACACGAACTATTAGCCATTTATACCTTAGTATGAATTTCAGTCAACATGGCTCTTCTCTCAAGAGCATTCACACATGAACTTTATAAGGGAATACAAAGTCTGTTTATTGTGAAAATAACCGCATGTAGATTTCTTTTTTTCTCCTTTTTGCTTTTCTTTTTTTTTTTTTTTTTCTTGTAGAGGAAATAATCCCCCTCTCTGATGCTTGCTACCTTGCTTCATACATTGGTCATCAACGAGGGTTAAGGCACATGGGTGTCTTATGTGTACATTCAGAGGCAGAGCAGCCCATGAGGAGTGGAGATATAATCAGTTGTGTGATGGTCCTAAACAGGCAGATAGTATGGGATGGAGCAGGGGAGGAAATTCTATGCAACCATACACAGTATGCCACCGATAAACAAAAGAGGTCTTTGGGACCCAAAAGGTAAGTAACTAAAACCGCAGAATAACAAATATTGATACAATGGGCCAGATGTAAGTGTAAATCTATAACTAAAGCACCAACGATGCTTTCTCCCAGCCAAGGACTACATCACGACTTCATCTCAATGCACAACAATGTAGCAACAGTCAGAGAGAAGTTGCTAGTCAAACAACTTAGGAAGGCATAAATTTTCTTTATAGTCCTTTGCTTTTCAAATAACTTTCTTTTTGGAAATACATTGTATCTATAAATCTATCTACATAAATACATAGGTAGAGACACTGACATTCTATGAACTAGACAAACCTATTATAGAGAAAGCAAAAGCATTCTTCGAATCCCACCCTCCAAGTTAAAAAAATCAGGTCAGGGGCGCCTGGGTGGCTCAGTCGGTTAAGTGGCCGACTTGGGCTTAGGTCATGATCTCGCGGTCTGTGAGTTCGAGCCCCGTGTCGGGCTCTGTGCTGACAGCTCAGAGCCTGGAGCCTGTTCAGATTCTGTGTCTCCCTCTCTCTGACCCTCCCCCGTTCATGCTTTGTCTCTCTCGTTCTCAAAAATAAATAAACGTTAAAAAAATTTTTTTTTTAAAAATCAGGTCAACATTTTAGGAGTTTAATCTCAGATACCTCACTCTCATATATGAGTGTATAAATAGATAAGTAGCTCTAAGTAATTCAAAGTAGCATCCTGTACTATTTTAAGACAAATAAAAAAGGCTTCAATATAGCTACTTGAATGAGGACAAAAACACCGAAAGACTATTGATGTTTCTTGGTAGGAGACAGAGTCCTAAAAAAATCCAAGACGGAAAAAATTGGCAATTTTTAAAAATTTGCATTTAAAGCTACAGTATCTGGTGGCTTCCAGTTCTGAAAGGTTAGGGAGGAAAGGCAAACGTCTGTTTAGTTCTGAGAATTTGGTATTTTACATTCTTGTAAAATTTATACAAATTTATATTAATTCTATAAAATTTATACTTTGTTCCACAACCTTAGTTCCTAAACTGTTTAGTTATGGTCTATCTTTAAGTGGATTCACTGCTTAGCACTAGGCATTTGGCCATGTTTTTTTTTTTTTTTTATTATTTTTATTTCATGCATCTTATTGTTGGTTATATCATATTATTTGCATTTCCAAAGAGGTTATATGCTTGAGATGACCTGACTTGTCCAGATTCTCTGGGTATAAAATTCATCAGTCCTATTCTCCCACAACCCTTTCTGAGGAAATATTTTGTGACTTTCTCTCATTCAAGTTGATCTCCCAATGTCAGGATACTTCCTTTAGGGAATATTGCATCCTCTTGACATCCAGGAATGTATGTGATATTTCTTTTCTCTTGTAGATTTTGCCCCAAATTTACTAGCCTGAATCACAATTATTATTTGGGTATGGCCAGTTTCTTGATTCATGATTTTATACATATATATATATATATATATATATATATATATATATATATAACACACACACACACACACATACATACACATATATACATATATATATATATATACTGTTCTATATATATATATATTGTTTTATACATATATATATTGTTTTTCTTCTTTATCTTTTAGTGACTTATGGAAAAGGAATGAATTAAAAGTCTCATTACTTGACATCTGTAAGCAAAATTTTTGATGAATTATAGTAACTTACCAACTCTCATGACCATCACCTGACAAAAATCATATTATAAAAGGAGCAGTTACATAAATGCAGAGAATAGACTGGTGGTTCCCAGGGGCGGGGGGCAGGGGCGGTGAATGAAAAGGGTGAAGAAGGTCAAAAGGTATCAATTTCTAGTCATAAAATAAGTAAGTCAAGTTAACTATAGTTAGAAATACTGTGCAACATATTTCTAAGTTGCTAAGAGTAGATCTTAAGAGTCCTCATCATGGGAAAAAAAAGTAACTATACATGGCGAGAGATGTTAACTAGACTTGTTGCAGTGACCAATTTGCAATATAGACGTGTATAAAATCATTATACTGTACACGCGAAACTAATATATTTGATGTTAATTACACCAGAATTAAAAAAAAAACAACAACAACAATCTGGTCACTGTAAACAAACGCAGCTAATTAATACTACTTTCCAAAACAGTATATATTTTAAAATTTGTATTCCTCCACTTTTGCTGGCGTATCTCTGACTTTTACCAAGTGTTTTTACTAATCCAGGACTCTTCATACACCTGCGAAGTTCTGTATATATTATTCTACCTTTTTTCTTACCTATTTTATTCTCCCTTTGGTCTTTCTGAATCTCTCTGATATCTCTTTCACTCTTTTCTGATGTCCCTCTTTTTCTTCCTTCCCCTTCTTTTTTACTTCTCCTTTTGGGTTTTCCCCTATTCTCTTTTTTTTTTTTTTCACCTTTGCTTCTTTATGTTATTTTTTTCCTCCCTATTTCCTTCCCTCCCTCCCTTACCTTCTTCTTTCTATTTTTACTCACTTTTTTTTTTATTAAATTGAGTGTGAAATGAGTTTAGTATTTCCTGTTTTAGTGAATAAAAATTATGGCCCTTGTGGGATGATTCACATTTATCCAAGAAAAGTTTTTCTTTCCTTTTTAAGTTGTCATTGATTGTTATTCATATCAGTCTTCCTTTGAAGCGAGAGATTTTTAAGTTGCTGTTCTCAATCATCTTTTATTCTCTCTGGATTGCTGCCTACTTTGAAATTACCATTTACTAATTAATAGTATTACTTTAAAATCCCAAACTCAAGTTTTAGTTGCAATTGTGTAACTATTTTTCATGTGGCTTTAATAACAAAATTAAATTCTGGGCACTGGGGGCAGAAAGTACCAAGGGTAATTTTTTATCCTATCTTTTCAACAGATACTCTTTATATATTACTAAAAATAGAAATAAAAATAGTGAATATAGTATTCTTTGATTCATCGTATACACATTTGAAATCAATTCATTTTATTTTATTATTTCTTAATGTTTATTTAAAAAATATTTCTAATGTTTATTTATTTTTGAAGGAGAGAGAGACAGAGCATGGGCAGGGGAGGGGCAGACAGAGAGGAAGACACAGAATCTGAAATGGGCTCCAGGCTCCAAGCTATCAGCACACAGTCTGACGGCAGGGCTCCAACTCATGAGACACAAGATCATGACCCGGGCCGAATTCGGACACGCTTAACTGACGGAGCCCTCGGGTACCCAGAAATCAATTACCTTTAACTTTGGTCTAAATGATTTTCCAATGAAAAAGAACTTCCTTAACTCATAATTTCTACATCATCTGGAATCCAGTACCCCGTACAACTCTAAAAATTCTTCCTCCTTTATTTACCATCTCTTGCTTCCGGCCCGAATTTTCCTCTATCACTCCCTGGCAGTGACTACAAAAGAGGTTTATAGTAGCCATGAGTTAACAGAAGTGGACAGAACGAAAGAGGTATCTGCTAATAGCCATTGCGCAATAAAATAGACGTCGGAAATGCAGTTTTAATATGACGCGTTCTTTCTCCACGCACGTATTGACGAAGGAGACGAAATGTGCCTTACCTCCTCGCTTGTTGATCTTGGCATAGCCGGGAGAATAGCTCCCAGATGTGGAGGACGAGCTGCTGAAGGCCCCATGGGGGAGTCCGGACACGAGTGGTTCGTCACATTTTTCTGAAAAGAAGAGAAAAGAAGAGAGAGATTACATATCTTTCGACGACGACGCGTGTGTTTTAGTCAAAACAGTGGTCGAATACAATACAAACATAAAAATCTGTGCAACCACATTTAGCAAGTGGTCAGAAGGGAGACAGTTCGACTGTGGTCATTTGAACACCCGAGTTTTAAGAGTTGGACCTAGGACAAAATGCTTTATGCAGAAGGGCCCCAGGGCAGACCTGCCGTCTAGGAATCACGAGGAAAGGTGGTGATGCTGATTTAACAAGCTTTGGGAAGGCTGACAGCCTCTGGAAATCTTTAGGGATTTATCCGTTACAGGGATACAGGATTAGAAACATTGATCGCAAACACAGAGATTGAACGAGGGAAGGCCAGGAGACATCCTACCACAGCTGAAAGGCTGAGAAATAGGGGTCACCCTGCAAAGTACTGCCATCTGGAAAACTAACCAGTTCCCATCATTCTAGACCAGTCAACTGCTTTGGAACCAAGCGACCCCTCATTTCCTTCCTTCACTTGGCTTCAGTGGCCCTTAAGCTTTTGTTTTTCCTCCTTCCCCACTACTGCTTGCTTTCTGATTCCTTTCATGGATCGGTCTCATTTTCCTCATGCCTCCACGTTAAAGTGCCCGGGACTCAGCTCTTGGATCTCCTCTCATTCTGCACCTGCTCTCCGGGAGACTGCATCAGGGGCCGCGCGTTCTCATTCTGGAATACCCCAAATCCTACCCCCTCATATCGCCTGGTCCAAGCAGCCACCAGTGGTCACTGTTGCGAAGGACCGGACAGTCTTCCTGCCTCCTCCCTTGCTTTTCTATCGTCCGGCACCCAGCAGCCTGAGGGACATCTGCACACCTAAGTGGCCAAGTGGCTGCTAGGCTCACGACATCTCCTGGCTTCTGCTCTCAATCTCTCAGAATAAAGTCTGAAGCCCCCAGTGGCCCACAGCCGCCGCAAGACTGGCCACATCTCTCTCTGGCATTCTTGTCCATTGCTGTCTACCACCAGAGCCCCCTTCCTCTTATTGCAACATCAGGCCAGCTCCTGCTGTGGCCTTTGCAATTATTCTTCCAGCTACCATGAGGCTCTTCCCTCTGGTCTCTCTGCTCACAACGTCACCTTTCACCGCTGCGGACAGACTTCCGTAGTCTACCCAGCTAACGAGCATGATGCGACCATCACTCTCCTTACCTACTCCTTGCTTTCTGCTCCTTCATAGCTCTCAGAGCCACCACACATGTATGTTTTTCCTCATTTAATTGTTTGGTTTCCTTTCTCTCCCACTAGACTGGAAGCTGTGTGCGAATCAAGTTTTTGATAGTTTGCCTAATGCTTACTCTCCAGTAATGTGAACCACACCTGGCACCTGGTACACACTCTAAAAACATTTGTAGGATGAATGAGTGAGTGAACGAATGACAAGAAGAGCCCCCTAAACCCGAGAACTGCAGCGTCCCAAAACACACTGCTGACTTACAAGATGGCGCAACACCTCATCGTCAAGAGAGGTGGGTTTTAAATAGCCAACACATGTTTTTTACACGTGCTCAGTTGTCTGTTTAATAAGACAGAGAGTTACACTACATATTCTAGAATGCTTGCTACCTCAGATCTTTATAAACAGAAGAAAACTTTAGCAACAGAAGGAATGAACTCGTTTTCTTGAAAAGTCACTCAAGTGGAGGGAAGTCCCAGTGATGCTGGAGAAATGAGTGATGACTCGTTATCTCACCACTCAAGTGTGTACAAATCCAAAGTTGAAAATGAACATCTCCACCCTCGTAAAATATAGTTAGATTTCTTATTTTCCTTTGTTATACTGCAAGTGCCTCTGGGAAATATGGCATATGCATATGAATATATTCCCCCAGGAAGCTAAATGTAAAACAATGAAAAAATGAACATCAAATTTATTTATTTTTATTTTTTTATTATTTTATTTTATTTTATTTTATTATTTTATTTTATCTGAGAGAGACAGCGTGTGTGTATGCACATGCATGAGTGGGGGAGGGGCAGAGGGTGAGACAGTGTTAAACAGGCTCCACACTCAGCCACATGGGGGCTGGATCCCATGACTGACCCTGGGATTATGACCTGAACCAAAATCAAGAGTCGGGACACTCAACTGATTGAGCCACCCAGGCGCCCCATAAAATTTATTTAAGGTTTCAGTTCACAAAGTGAAAATCTACAGTGAAGGATTTTGTATTAAATAAAAAAAATTTTGCTATTCAGTTTAGTTGCCAGGGAGCACAAATACAAAACCTTGATTTTGAATCTGCTGACTCTTTTGAGTCTAACTTTTTATGATCTTGGGACGAAAGTTTTGCATTTATCTGGAGTCATCATTACTCCGAAATTTTCCCTTCTATTAGGAATGTGCTAACGTTCATTCATGTCTGTCTCATTCATTCAAACGTGCACCCAGCGCCTATGCTGGGCTAGGGGTAGCAAATGCAGCCGCAGATAATATTGACAACATGCCTGTCACGGAATTTATGTTTTAGTGGAAACCAAAAACTAACTAAAACAAAAACAAAAAAATAGGTAAAAGCATAAAAGGTTATAGTATGAGATGGTGACGAAGACTCTGGACACATTAAATATGGAAGAAGGGGCAGGTAGTTGGGGGGTAGGGTAGAGGTTGAGAGCGGCTGTTTTTCGCTGCTTTGTCAAGGAAAGTCTCTTTGATTAGGTGACATCTGAGTAGTCATCTGAAGGAAATGAGGTGAACTCTTAGAAATCAATAAAACCACGCGGGGAGAAACGTCTTCCAGTCTAAACCTGCTCGATAGGGCAAGCTTATACCCGATAACGAGCGATGCATTTTCCAAAAGGGAACATTCAATGCGTAGAGTTGCATTGAAAGTAATTAAAATGAAGTTAATGAATAATTGATTAAATGATCCATTAGCTAGTTGCAATTTAGAATTTAAATATAGCATTTATAAAACCTGAACATAGTGTATCCTTATTACATTTAAATATTTTTCACTTCCACCACAAATCGATCATCTTCGTATCAAATTTTAAATTTTTCACTAATTAAAAAAAAATCGTGGGGTGCCTCGGAGCCTGGAGCCTGCTTCGGATTCTGTGTTTTCCTCTCTCTCTCTCTGCCCCTCCCCCGCTCATACTCTCAAAAATAAATAAACATTAATTTTTTTTTTTTTAAAAAGAATGCTACATGTTCTGTATGTTCTCCTGGAAGGCTTTACTAACAAATACTAAGATCTCGATAAATGCCTTGTACTGTTCTGGCCACTTTAGGCAATAAAAAAATATAGCCCATTTCCCCATGAGTCCAATAATACATGGACCCACATAAAGTAACTAAGCAGGAAACAAGAGCATAATATCACTTTGTAATTCAGTGCTGAACAACATATAATCAAGTACTGAAAGAAACAAATTTAAAACGCAGGGCTGTTGTTTAGCAAATTGTTTGCTATTGCTTGGTCCATCATAAATACATGACCTTGACTATGTCACTGACCTTCCTTTCTACAGATGACTCACTCATCATATGAGCACATTAGTTAAGTTTCTCTCAAACTCTAAAACTTTCAAGCACTTTCAAGTACAGGAGTCCACAAACTATGTCCTACAGGCCAAATGTGGCCCCTGGCTCGCTTTTGTAAATAAAGTTTTATTGGAGCACACCCAGGCCCTCTTCTTTATGTATTATCTACAGCTGTTTTCAAATCCACAGCAGAATGTCACAAACAGAGACCATATAACCTCGCAAGCTAAAATATTTACTATCTGATCTTTGACAGAAAAAAAGTTTCCCAACCTCTGGTCTAGCATTAATAAATAGTCCAGGTATACACAAAGAAGAATGATTAATCATCATTTGTAGTATCAGGTAACATATAAATAATGACTATAATCTTAAGAATGAGGGAATGTAGATAGATAGAAAGAGGTTTAAGAAGATTCTAGAAAGAGGGAACAGCTCAAGCAAAATCATGGAGGCAACGGGCATCGAATTTCCCAGGATGGTTGCAGCAGCCCTGCTGTGCATGTACATAGCGTATACGGATTATTATGATGAACTCTCCATTTTTATTTCCAACTGTAATAATCGTTATTACACATTACTTATTCCAAAGAGCTTGCTTGTTGTGTTAGAACATGTGTCTTAATATTCTGCAGACATTAAATATTAGTAAATCAGGCAAATCCCTGGAGAAAGTCAGAATTTTTATAGGGGAGGAGGAGGTATGGGGGGCGGTGGTTGCTAACATTTGAAATAATTTAGTATTATATCTTCCCATATTGGGATGTCTTCCAAAACTACGGCCACCCAGCTATGGCAAATATTTGGTCTCCAGTGTATTCCTCTTCCAGGGAATCTTGGATGAAAACTAAAGAAGCAGATGGGCCTTGGGTTTTATTTTCACACAATTTCAGTCAATCAGGAAGTCAGACTAACTGGAGGAATTCGGTACTAATTCAAGCTGGAACAGAGGAGATTACCGGCAAATAAAGATCAAATGGCTGTTGTCCTTCACCTCGGAAAGCGTGGCTGAGAGGGACGAATCTGTATTGGCAAAGGGATATGGGCAGGAGTCTGCAAGGTCAAAGAACTTTAGAATGCATCTAACCGACATTAAAGATGGCATTCAAATGCATCTCTGATTGAAAGGAATATCAGAGAAAAAATAAATAGAAACAAAGATAAAAGTAACGTCGGGGAATTTTCACAACACAGTGCCTTTTAAAATTATAGCAATGAGGGGCGCCTGGGTGGCTCAGTCGTGAAAGCATCCGACTTCGGCTCAGGTCATGATCTCAGGGTCCGTGGGTTCGAGCCCCACGTCGGGCTCTGTGCTGACAGTGGGGAGCCTGGAGCCGGCTTCGGATTCTGTGTCTCCCTCTCTCTCTGCCCCTCCCCTGCTCATGCTCTGTCTCCCTCTCTGTCTTGCAAAAACAAATACAAATGTTAAAAAATTTTAAAAATAAAATAAAATTGTAGCACTTAACATATACGTCTTCTATCACACATTTGGAAACATGAGCCTGCTGCACAGAACACAAGAACAACAAAGGACTCCAGAACCAGGGTTCTCAGGACGGAAACTCTACCAACATCCCCATTCATACTTCACTGAAAACAAAAACACGAACAAACAAACAAACAAAAAAACGACTGTGAAAGGCTCATTGTCAGAGGACTACATCCCTGGGTGGACTCTTAAAAGTCTGGTGCCTTCAACTTCTAACTTTAGAAGCTGGAGCTACATTACCTCCGCCTGCAGATGTGTGCCCTGCCTCAGGTTTTATGACCCCTCCTCTCCACGGTCAGGACAAATTTAAGAGGCCAGCCGTCCGTCTGGCCTCCTCTCTCTCCAACCAATGTGCTTCTGCCTTGCTCCTTCTGGCCAAAACTACCTCGAATCAAAAGCTGAATCACTGGGATCTGTACTCTCTCCGGCAGCCCCGGGAGTATCTCGGGTCCTTCCAGAGATGTTCTGTCTCCCCGTCACATTCACGCCAGGGGCCTGTGTCCCATCGCAGGGCTCCAAGTCAGCCTCTGGCTCCCCAATTCCCTTGTGCCCTGTCTGCCCACCCACAGGCCTGACTGCTGCCAATGATCTTATTCCCCGGCCTGAGTATGCAACTACCCGTGAAGCCACTTCGTGGGCACTGTGTCCGACCTACCGCTTGCTGTGCCGTCCCCTGATCCCATTTGCCCGACCTCCTAGACAACAGGCTGTTGGCTACCGTGCTTCAAAGGCATCGGGGGAGACCCCATGAACAACTAAAGCATGCTCTCTCGTCTGGCCTCGTGGAGAGTTGCAGCATTTGAATGAGTAGGAGACTGAAGTCTCCACTCAGGCACTTCTTGGCTCATCACCGAGGTCAGTCTACCCCCTTCGGGGCTTCAGAGACTCTTAAGCAGCGTCGCTTTGCACACTGTGACCACGGAGAGACTTGTATGGGATCTAGCACACCTGTTTGTCAGAGGCTCTATTCCCAGGACTGTGATTCCTTTTTTTTTTTTTTTTCTTCCCATTTCCTTTTCAATAAAGAAAGAAAGAAAGAGGAAAAGAAAGAGAAAAAAGAAGGAAGAGAGGGAGGGGGGGAAAGGCACACGGTGCGAACGGTAACCTTAAAGATGTTTAACAGCTGTGCCACACAGCACCCTTTTTACTTCCCATAAATTTGGGCAGCTGATTACAGAAGTATTTTGTTTTGATGCACTTAGAAACGGCGTTTTGTCTTTCATCAGCGGGCATTACTTGAACAGGCCCCAGGTTTTTCACCTCGGGATTTTGCTAACTTTGGCATTCTGTTAAGAAGCAAGACACAAACTTACATCATTCCATATGTCATCTGTGGAAATCTCAGACCCCGATTACTTCTCTTTATAGAAACGGCGTCATCATATCTGGAGGCTAAGCTTTGTTTAACAACTTATGTAATATTCAAAGACTATTACTTCTTAATACAATACAATATTCTCTTTCAGTATTTTTTTTGGTAAATTTTGTTTACATAGTTGAGGTCCACTGTTTTTTATCTTAGCGCTGTCTAATAAATATTTTCTTGGGGTAGATATTTAATGTGTTGCCTGTCACAGAAATACTCAATGATTACTGTTGATATTCACTTATTTACAGATTTTGGTATAATGGTCTCTACTGTACCTCACTCATGGGAGTCCAATTTGCTTTCAGAGATATTATTAGGTTGAAGTTTCTCTAATAGCACAAAAGAGAGAAGACGCTGTGCACAGACAAAAGATCCAGATTTTATTTCCAGCAGTGAATTTGAACGACTTAATTCAATTCCCTCTTACCCACCGTCTCCTCGGTTTTTCCATTATTTCAAAAGTTTTTTCCCAGTTTTGAATCAGTTGTTCTATGATTTCCAAATCATGGCAAAAGAGATTATGTGGTTAGGAAATCAGTGTCATAGGAGTACAGTGGAAAAATATTTGCTCTTCCTTTGGGCAAAACACCATTGACTCTAACTCATCCCTTACTTTATATATTTTCGCTTAAACTATATTTTCTTCCATTTGTTTCATAGTTCACACACTGCTTTGTGTACCTATTCCTCTGGCTTTCCTTGTCTACTCTCTGTTACTGAAAATAAGATCCATTATTTTCCTGATCCTATAAAATTCCACACAAAACAGAGAAAGAAAGGACTCTCATAATCCACAGAAGTAATCATTATTACTAGTTTTCACAGACACAGACACACACAGACACACACACACACACACACACACACACACACACACAGCATTTAATATCACAGATATGTATACAGAAACAAGAACATTTAAAATCTGGTCTCGAGCATACTTTTTTACTCAATAATTACAGACATTCCCAGACAAATATGTTCTCATTGTTATATATTTCATTTTGTAAATAAACATTTTATTATTTATTTAGGATCTACATAGCCGAATTAAGTTGTTTTGCAAGGAAAAGGGTGCGAGAATACATGAGTGTTAGATCATTGGTAAAAACTTTATATAACTGAGAACTGTTTTTCCAGACCATCTATACAAGAATTGATTTGGTTTGTTTACCTACCGCACAAAAGGACTATGATGGACAGCAGTCACGAAGGGAAATACAATTAGCTTGTCATCAAGTGCTAATTTAGGAGAAAGCTAAGGATAATCAAACTGGACTTAAGTCAATGGAGTGGACCTATCAGATACACAGTGAAAATCAGTAGGCGAAAAAACGGAAACCTATCTCGCCCTCTTTTTCTTCTCACTGAATCCCTCCTGTGTACTCCCCAATGGAAGTGAGTCCATTTATTTTTTGTTTATCTTCCATTCAATGTGACAAAGCCCAGTGGGCTGCCATATGCATTATAGTACCTTTGGCTGAGTGAGGCAGTTGTCTCCTCTTCCACCTCAATCCTTGCCATTTGGGCCCCCATCAGTGATGTACGGTAGAGACCATTATACCAAAAGCAGTAAATAAATGAATAGCAACACTTATCATTTATTGAGTATTTATGTGACAGGCGACACATTAAATATTTTGAGACAACTATTTCACTGAGTTATTACAGTAAGCTTTTGACATAGGTAGCATTTCCATTTTACAGATGAGGATGCTTGAGAGCTCACAACTAAAGAATATTGGGGCTGGAACAAAAACAGAGTTGGGCCTGATGGCAAGGCTTAATGCTTTTGAGGTCCACATTTCAAGGACACGCCGCCTCTCGACTCGCTTCAGATAAAATCTATGTTCCGTTGAGTTTATTCCTGGGCTATGCAGATATCCTAATAATATTGCAATGGTCAGATTTTTCTCATCATCTCTCACATTGATCCCAGGAATGTCTTGGTGTAAGACCTCAGTATTTATTGGAAACTTATTTCCTGCTTCAACCTTTATCTCCCTAAAATCTATTTTCTTCAGAGTTGCCGGATGGATCTTTTAAAAATAGGGATCAGATTAAGCCATGCCCTGACAACTTCCCAATGGCTTCCCCTCACATTTCGTATGAAATCCAAACTCTGAGGAGGCCTTTGATGGCCTGGCCCTCAGGCATCTCCGGTGTTACTTTATTTTGCTCTTTTCCTCTGTGTCAGGAAGCTAGTTTAGCTTCACTCTTTTTCCTCCCTTCTGGACACACTCCTCAGCACACTCCAGCTCAAGGTTCTTGCTAGCCTTTCTGCCCCCTGGCTAAAATTCTCTTTACCACATCTAAAGAAGGCTGGCCCCACTCCCTTCTGGCCTCAATTCGAACAACACCTCTTCTTTTTCTGTTCAGTTCATCGAAACTACCCAATTCAACTGCTACCCTCATAGCTTCCAGATATTACTTTCTACTTGATCACACTATTTTGTTGTGTTCATGGCAACAATCACAATCTAACATCACGCTTAGTTATTTATTTTTTAAATTTGCTTATTACTTTTCTTGCTGACTGGGACTATAAATACCATGAGAATAGGGTATGTGTCTATCTCATGAAGGCTCTATTCCCGGGGCCTAAAAACCTGGCACGCAGCACAGAAAGACTCGGCGAGCCAGTGAAGTACTTACAACGATAGGAAATAAATACCTCTAAAAGTGGAGGCAAAATAGTTCCTAGTTTTGGCCCCTGAAAGGTATTCGCTTTATCAAGCTAAGGGACAGTTTTGCATTTTTCCATTTGAAAAAATGCAGACAGTTACCTTCACACCATGAAGTTATGCACAGACCTTCCTTGCCGCATCCCGCATAAGAAAAGATCGTCACTCTCGTCTTTACCAACTTAAAATGACTTGTAGGTTGGAAACCCTGGAATTATACAGAGGGTTTGTCTACATCATCAGTATATACCTCCAGAACTTTTAAAATATCTTGGCTCCACCAAATGGATTTTGGGGGAGTGGAAGCCATTGGCTTTTCTGGGTTAGCCTCTTTACGACTATCTTTTACTTTATTTTCAAAAGAACATAAGACTTTTGGTAGTTCTAATATAACGTTCTAATCCTGTTATCATCGAAAATCTACTGTGATAAGTATTTGTTTATATCTCTATCTCCTTTCCATAGGCGGGTCTCTTTTGAAAGGAAGGGGAGTTTTCACATTCTCCATGTGTTGAATACAGAGCACAGAGTGGGTATTCTTCATAAACTTAAAAAAAATATTGAACGCAATCAGCATCATAGCTTCTGACATGAATAAATTCATGCTGTTATCATAAAAAATCAGATCAAATTTCTTTCCTTTTCCTCCTTGTCGGTCCAATAGCTGTGCTCAGAAAAAGATTTTAAATAGTATAGCTAGACCATCAGTCACGTTTGCAAAAATCATGGTTGTAAATCAAATTGGAAATTGTCCGGTCTGCATGTACCAAGGGCGAATTACTTTGAGACTTGTAGTTCAAATTTTGCTGGACATTTAACAGCTGCAGCATATTTCTGACAGATGGTATAACAGATGAATCAGTTTCAAATTATCTACTGAACTGTTACATACTTGAAAAAAATAGATTTGTGAGGCTTTTTAAAAAATAAGTTAAACTTTTTGTCTCCTCTAAATTGATCTTCTAATTTTACAGAAGTAAATCCCATCACGCAAAATAATAAAAAATCCATTTTTACCCCTTATGCAGTCTAGAAAAGTTTTTGAAAATTTAATTCATATTACTTCATGCAAAAAAAAAAAAAGGAAATGGTATTTGAAAACAGAATCAACTATTTGCCCTAGAACCGGGCAGAAGTTTAATCTCTAAAACAATGATGACACTGGCCTTTCTTCACTCAAATGCTACAGTCTCCTAAGAAGGCAGAGCTACCTTTTACACTTTTAATAAACTGACAACTTGAACAGTGTCAAGGTCAATTGCAGCATGACTAAATGCACTTGACCACTCTTAAAGCCTTCATTGACGATCTTCCTACGGATGAGGCTCTTTTGGATTGCGTTTGTTGGTCCACTGGCAAATGGCTCATTTTTTGCCTCTCTGGTTTCATTAACTGGTTAATTCAAAGACAGTGTTGAACAATGAGATGCATTGTACTTACTGACAATGAGTCCGTCTCCTAGACTAATTAACCACTTTTACTTTTAAATAATTGACTACACTACTATAGATAAACATCCTAAAATGGTCCTGGCTCAAGTCACTTTAGATTAGATCATGGGCTCAATTGGTACAAAGTAAACAGTGGAGCACTGAAGAGTCAGTAAAGTGAGGCTGTGGAAAGAATGTTTTTAATTGACAATATTTACGGTATATTAAGTTAAAGAAAAATAGGCTCTGAATACTAATTTTATGAGATCTATATTTATAGATGAATAAATGGCTAAAAGAATCTATAAACCAAAATGTTAACCATGGTGTCACATTGGTTGTGAGACCACGTAAGTTTTATTTTCCTCTATGTTTCCTACTGTTTTGAACCATTCTTCAATTAGTGTGTATTGATTTTGTAATAAGATATGAAAAATAAATAGGATTCAGGATAACTACCCAGTGATAATGAGCGCAAAGAAAATATGCTTCGTTTGTTCATCCAACAATTATGTATTTATTTATTTATTTGGCGGGGGGGGGGGGGGCAGAGAGAGGGAGACAGAGAATCCCCAGCAGGCTCCATGCTGTCAGCACAGAGCCCAACGCGGGGTTGTAACCCACGGACCATGAGATCATGACCTAAGCCAAATCAAGACTTGAACGTTCAACCGACTAAGCCACCCAGGTGCCCCCACCAATATTTGAGTGCCCACAGTAAGGATATAACAGTGAACAACACAGAGGTTTATATTACAATAAATAACCAATTTAAAAATTCATGGTATGTAAGCAGGCGGTCGTTATCATGGGGGAAACAGAGCAGAGAAGGAAGATGAGGGTACGGTGGGTAGATGAAGGTCTTTTGAATTAGGGGTCTGAGAAGGCGTCGCTAATAAGACCACGTTTAGCAGAAACTTCACGGCGAAGAGAGAACCAGTCACATAATATTATCTGATACCTGATATCTGTGGGATGGTAGTTCCAGGACAAGAAAAGGAACGTCCTCACTTCCCAAAGGAGGAAGTCTAGAAGCAGGAGCAGGATGGGTGTGACCTCAGGGGACCCTGTGTGGTTGGAACAGAAGGAGCATAGGGCAGACAAAAGCAAAGAGGTCAGGAAGACCACAGGGAGTGGGGGGGGGGGCGCTGGGTCTGTAGGGCCTCATAGCGGATTGTAAGACATTGGGCTTATCAACATTCGAAGACTGGAAGACCTTGGCAGCAGAGAATGTGATATTTAACCAAATTTATTATAAAGGAAGTGAAAATTTAACATCAGTAGTGTTTTCTCTTTTTTATTTATTTTTTAAACATGTTTATTCCTGAGAGAGAGAGAGAGAAAGGAGAGAGGGCGAGAGAGAGAGCAGGGAAGGTGAGAGAGAGAGGGGGAAACAGAGAATCCGAAGCAGGCTTCAGGCTCCAAGCTGTCAGCACAGAGCCTGACGCGGGGTTCGAACTCGTGAACTCGTGAACTCATGATCATGACCCGAGTCGAAGTCGGATGCTTAACTGATTGAGCCACCAAGGCAATCCTCTCTTTTATCTTTTTAATGTATTATTTTTTGGAGCGGTTTTAGATCTAGATTCACACTGAGAGGAAGGTAAAGAGATTTGCCATACAATGCCATACTCCTACATAGGCATAGCTGCCTCACTAGAATGTCACATTTTTGAACAGCAGTGAGCTTATATGAACACATCATATTCACCCAGAGTCCACAGTTTACTTTAGGATTTACTCTTGGTGTTGTACATTCTATGGGTTTGGAGAAATGTTTCATGACCTGTATCCAACATTATAGCATCATACAAGGTATTTTCACTGCCCTAAAAGTCATCTGTGTTCTGTTTTATTTGTGTCCCCACCCTCACCCTGGCCACCACAGATCTTTTTAGTATCTCCACAGTTTTGTTTTTTTTTTCCCACAATGTGATACAGTTGGAATCTTAGAATATACAGTCTCTTCATATTGGCTTCTTTCACTTAGTAATCTGCATTTAAGGTTCCTATGTCTTTTTCTTGCCTTGAGAGCTCGCGTCTTTTTACTGCTAAACAGTATTTCCAATGTCTGGATGCACAACAGTTTCTGTATCCATGTGCCTACGGAAGGCAATCTTGATGGCTTACCAGCTTTGGCAATATGAATAAGGCCGTTATGAACATCCACAGGCAGGTTTTCTTAAGGGCAAAGGCCAGTTTGAAGTTTTAAAATGAAAAAAAAAAAAACATATATGGGAGGATAAGAAAAAAAAATCATCATAGAAAACGGAAGACACAACCATGCCAGGCAATAGAATCAGTACCATATAAAGGCCACATATAGGGATGTATGGCAGCTTCATGAGTGAATGAGATACAGACAGAATCTTAAAAACGAAATGCAACAAAAGAAAACAACAACAACAAAAAACAACTTGTAGTCGCCTAATGTACTCTTCTTCCAATTTTCTCTTGGATAATTTATCATGTCTTAAATCAAATGCCAGAAGAAACCTTCCCTGACTTTACCATCCCCTGAAGCCAAATTTAGCCCACTTCCATTCCTTCTGAGAACCCGTTCCCTTTCCTTTGTGAGATGAACAGTAATTGGGTATTTACTTGTTTAGTGTGTGACTCCACCATGACTCCTTGTTCACCCCCTCAGGGTACAGCCCAAGATTGTTTTCTTCACTTCTATGTACCCAGCACATTGGCAGTGATTGGTACCCATAATGAAAGAAGAATGGATAGTACACAGGGTAGCAATCATTGAATTTAGAGAGGGGTTGATCTGAATAGGGAGGCTGAGCCCTGATTGTGTAAAAATACCTCATGCAGCTCTGATCTATTTGGCTTGTTCTCAATTATTCTTTCAACAAATTTTTATTGGATGCCTATTACAAGATATCTTGTATCCCAAACTTTACAGGCTAGTGAATACCATGCTGTAACTGGGGATTATATTCTGCAGGCCTTGAGAAACCATGGAAATGGTTTGCTTCGGAGGGCAGTGATGTGATGTATCTATATTTTCGAGAAAAAACAAAAAAACTTTGGCAGCTGGGTGATGTCGTTTGGAGCTGTATTCTGGAAACAACAAGAGTATTGCAGCAGTTTAAAGTAGAAGATGGGGGAAGGTGAGCTAAGCCAGTGGCAGTGGGTTTCTAAGAGGAAAACGATGCAGAAGATATTTTGAAAGGTGACCAAATCTGTTTTCCAAAAGGATGTGGGAGATAACAGACAGAAGAGAGGCAAAAATTACTGAGATTTTTTTTATGTGGGGGACAGTAGAGTGTGAAGTCATTTCTTGAGTAGACTCTACAACATAGCATTGGACCCATTTCCTCTAATCATCTTTTTTTTTTTAAACAAGATGTTTGACTCATTTAAAAGCATATGCCAAGATTAATATCTTCACGCTCAATTGATTTCACACCTTTAACTAAAATTATGAGTCACAGGTTCTGTAAGTAATTTGTTGAAATAATAAAGTTGCTTTACTAGGACACAAAGTAAAACATGTAGCACCTGTAAAATCTCCCAAGACGTTTAGGATTCTCCATGGCCTTCTTTAAAACAGAACTATCCACTTCTTTTGACTTCTGTATATCAAATTGCAAAACTCTGTCTCTTTTGCTGTCATATTTTGTTACTTTCTGAAGAAGATTAAGATTTCTTTAGCCCACATAGCTCCATTAAATGGTGTTCTGTTAACTGGGTATCTTTTTGTTGTTGTTGTTTTGTTTTGTTTTATTTTGAGAGAGAGAGAGAGAAGAAATGCCAGGAGGGGGAGGTCACAGAGAGAGGGAGAGACTGAGAGTCCTAAGCTCTATACTTTAAGCGCAGAGCCGGATGCGGAACTCGAACCCACAAACCCTGAGATCATGACCTGAGCCGAAGTCAGATGCTTAACCCTCTGAGCCACCTAGGTGCCCCTAATATATCTTTTATCATAATGGTAAAGTGGAAAAGGAAGATCTCTGTGCACCATCCCTACCCAACTTCTGATGGAACTTTCTCTTGCTCTTTTCTTATAATATTTTAATCTTCTCCTTTCTGATGCCTCTGGCATTCAGAGAAAGGAGGAAAGAGAGACCATTAGGCACATGCAAATTTCCCTATTTTAGGAAGAAATCCTAGAGAACAAACTGATGGTTAGCAGAGGGGATGTTGGTGGGAGGACGGGTGAAATTAAGGATGGGAATTAAAGTGTATACTTATTGTGATGAAAAAATAAAACAAAATAATTAAAAAAAAAAAGAAAAAGTGGTGGGGAGCACCTGGGTGGTTCAGTCAGTTAAGCACTGACTCTTGATTTCAGCTCAGGTCATGATCTCACAGTTTGGGAGATCAAGCCCTGCACTGGGCTCTGCACTGGCAGCATGGAGCCTGCTTGAGATTCTCTACCTGTCTCTGCCCCTCTCTCCCCACTCCTCAAAACCAACTTCATGGGGCGCCTGGTGGCTCAGTCAGTTAAGCTTCCGACTTTGGCTCAGGTCATGATCTCACAGTTCATGGGTTTGAGCCCTGCGTCGGGCTCTGGGCTGACAACTTGGGAGTCTGGAGCCTGCTTCGGATTGTGTCTCTTTCTCTCTCTGCCCCTCTCCCACTCATGCTCTCTCTCTCCCTCTCTCTCAAAAATAAACATTAAAAAAGTTATAAAAATAAATAAACTTAAAAAAATTAAAAAGGAAGACATATTTTTTCATGTTGCTGCTGACCCTTCCTCTCAGAGCTGGCCCCCTGAAAGGAAATGTCCTGGTAACAGGGCAAATCTAAAAGGTGAAAGCAAGGGCGCCTGGGTGGCTCATTCGGTTGAGCCTCTGACTTCAGCTCAGGTCAAGATCTCATAGTCCGTGAGTTTGAGCCCCGCGTTGGGCTCTGTGCTGACAGCTCAGAGCCTGGAGCCTGCTTCAGATTCTGTGTCTCCCTCTCTCTCTCTCTCTCTCTCTCTCTCTCTCTCTGACTCCCCCCCTCCCTGTTCGCTCTGTCTCTGTCCCTCTCTCTGTCTCTCTCAATAATAATAATAATAATAATAATAATAATAAACACATGAAAAGGTGAAAGCATAGTGTCAGCATGGAGTCCAATGACATGGGGCTCGATCCCAAGAACCCTGAGATTTTGACTTTAACCTAAATCAAAAGTCAGATGTTTAACTGTCTGAGCCACCCAGGCACCCCTTCAGACACTTTTAATAAAAACTTTCAAGTACCCAGAAAAGTAGAAGAAATGGTACAATGGACATTCACATATACACCATCTGGGTTCAACAATTGCTAATATGTTGCACAGTTTGCTTCATCCACGCACGTATACCCATTTATGATTTTGGCGAGTCATTTTACAATGAATTATGGATGTCAGGACGCTTCATCTTTAAATACTTCAGCTTATTATATTCAGAAATTTAAAATATTTTCCTCCATGATCAGAAAGCCCATTCAAAGGATGATTTTAGAGTCCTAGCTCTGGATTTCTTGGACTTGGTTTTCTTTTTTTTTTTTTTTTCCTTGGACTTGGTTTTCAACAAAGATATGTGAGAGGACAGACCGAGACAGATGTACCATGAGGCTCTTACGCCTACAATTTCCGGCCCTCCCAATCATACATGCTCCTTTTAAAGCCATTTACTTTAAACTTGTCAAGGAAAACTCTCTTAGCCATAATTGCTTAAGACCATTATTGCATTTCAATCTGGCTTCTCCTCCCTTGCAATATCCCCTGCTCCTCACGCCAAAACACACACACTCCTATCAAGGTGGGATGGGAATGACTGTGAACATATTTAGGATTGCACTTGAAACACTGCGCTGCATTTGCTCGCAATGACTGCTGTGCATTGTGAAGTTATTGCCAGCTCTCGAAGGGTGCACACCACTTCCAGGAACACTCCTACCATCCACGGCCGGAAGTCTTAAAACAACATGAACCCCGGTGCCTGGCGCAGAAAGTACTTGGGGAATGAAGGAAACAACTGGCCAAAATCAATGGAGACACCGCTAATCTGGGAAAAGCCATCCACTCAGAACGTGAGCAAATGGGGACACTGAGGACGGGATTCTCACGCATGCCTAATCCGAAAGCAAGTTCTCCTCTCTCAGGAACATACGGGCCAATGTGGCATACAGCTGAATGTGCAGTATGTGCACTATGTGGAAGAACTGCACAACACAGAATGTGCCAGAACCCTGGTGCTGTACTATACAGCGAACACCTCTGGGTGCAAAGTTGCATGTTTTAGGTATCTAAATGTAGCACGTTAGGTTTTAGAGAATCTTGCTCATCTTGACCTACGGAAGTCTGGCAGGTTCGGATGAGATATCATGCAACGTAGTTACTGGTACTGTAAAATGACAAATATATCTGTGAAGTAAATATGGTAAAATGTTAACAATTGTCCAGTTCATGGGTATATGGATGAGGATTGTGCTATTGTTCTATATTTGGAAATTTATAATGAAAATTATCACCCTATAGAATCAACTTGGCTTAGGGGCGCCTGGGTGGCTCAGTCGGTTAAGCGTCTGACTTCAGCCCGGGTCATGATCTTGCGGTCCGTGAGTTCGAGCCCCGTGTCTGTGCTGACAGCTCGGAGCCTGGAGCCTGTTTCAGATTCTGTGCCTCCCTCTCTCTCTGACCCTCCCCCATTCATGCTCTGTCTCTCTCTATCTCAAAACTAAATAAATGTTAAAAAAATAATAATAAAATCAACTTAGTTTACAGGAAAGGAAATTGACATACATCTATCAGTAAGTTAATATATATGATAGAAGAATTTATTACACAAGTATAGTGCTCAGTACTGTGGAGCAGCAATTTAAAAATGCATTTTGGTTTGACCTACTATGTATGACTTAGTTGCAGTGTAATTTTGTATATTTTTCATAACTGTTAATCAGATCAATATTCAAACATAACTGGTATGAAGTACATTGGTGGAAGCCAAAAAACAAACAAACAAACAAAAAATGGTAAGAGACTGGCAGAGGCTTTGAAATGTCAAATACCCCCTTAGCATATTACAACAGAATTTAAAACCTCCAATGTTAAAATCATGACAATATTTTCTAATCAATAAAAGAAAACTTTTCAAAATAAATAAATAAAAGGTGAAAGCATATCACGCTGATTTCCAGGAATATATTCTAATCTAAGGAAAGTCTCTTGCTTCGATATGTATTTTTGGATAACATTTAAATTCTAAACAAAAGAGTTTTTTCAGAAGGCTTCTATGAAAAGGCAAAAACCGCACCACACTTAATGACAATAGAAACAAAACAACTCTTGTCAAATACACGTAGGTGTGCGCTCACTTCCGACGGAAAACAAGTCAGGAAGGAATCCGATCCTTTTTACCACCATCCCCAGTAATGAATGGCGAGGAGTATTGCTATTTCAGTAGAAGCAGCTCCAGCAGGAGGGTTTTGAGATAAGCAGACAGGGACTGAAACGGATCTCTGATCTTAGATTAGGTAAGGATGGGAGAGAGTCAAGTTGAGAAAATTCAGGTCAGAAAAGAAGGATCAAAAAGCCAGCAGCCACAGGCAGGCAAACAGGGACCAGATCGACACCTCAGCCAGACTACTCAGACCCAACCCTGAGAGAGCTTTGTCCTGCTCCGTGGTTCTTCATAATGCCCAGTGGGCATAAGAAGGAAAGTTCTACAATCCCAAGACGTTTTCAGAGTTAGGAGGAAATCCTATGCCCTCCAAAGAAAGGAGGAAAGAGAGACCACAAGCAAGCAAAAATGCAGAAAAGAGACTAATTAGAGGTTACAAAAAGTGCGTTTGATTAATAAGCCAGGTGTGTTTCAGGAAGTGATAAGAAAAAGGCACTGAAAGTAGCAGTGTGTTGACCTGAAAACGAAGCAGATAATTTTCAATCTCCTACAGAAGGGAATTGGGAACAATTAAAGGTTTCTGAACAGAGAAATTACAGAGTGAAAAGTGCAGGGAAAGTTACAGAAAATAAACACTGTTTGGTTTTTAAGCTTCCTTAGAGAGGGAGGTTCCCAGAGAACGAATTCCAGATGGGAAAAGAAAACGCATCTTGAGAAAACAATGTCATCAGAAATAAATAGGAAATAGAGACAACCCGATTCACACAATTCCGCGCTGCTGAAGTTCACGCCGCTACCGAGAGATGGGGAAAGTCGTTGGTTTTACATTTTGAAATAAGAAACAGAGCCATAGCAGTGAAAAATAAATGAGACATATGTATTCATGACCATCATGATAGAGAGTTGGCTGTGGTCTTTTGGAAACAATCTCATTGTTTCCCAACACACCTACATGTTTATAGAAGCTGGCCTCTGAATGGGATTTAGAAAACCCTTGTTCTAATCTCTATTCATTCCCCACCTCTCTTGAGCAAACCATACATTCATGTTGAATCTCAGTTTCCCCACCTGAGAAGTATGAGTATTGGCCTACATTCTGTGTTTTCTAGAAAGCCCTAAGAGGGTCGCGACAGTACAGAATTTTACGTTTCTTTATTTTTGAGAGACAGAGCGCAAGCAGGGAAGGGGCAGAGAGAGAAGGAGGCACAGAATCCGAAGCAGGCTCCAGGCTCTGAGCTGCCAGCACAGAGCCTGACTTGGGCTTGAACTCACAAACCGTGAGATCGTGACCTGAGCCGAAGTCAAATGCTTAACCAACTGAGCCACCCAGGTGCCCCCACAGTACCTCATTTTAAAAGGCCACTCTGTCCCTTGCTATCAAACATGTTATATGTAGATTATCATATAAAGAAATAAAATACATGTCAAGAAATTACAAAACAGATCGTAAATGCTGATCTAAATCTATAGCAAAGCACTGAAAGAGAATTATTTTGTTCCTTTACCTCTGTCTCTGGGCTGGGAGCACTTAGTGATCCAGATGGATCCTCACAAGCAACAGATAAGGGCACGGCATTCCTTTGTCAATAAAGCCCAGGAACTCTGCCAGTTCTGCTCATTGGAACATACCCAGATTTCCAAGAAACTGACATCCGTTTACTTCTATCTTCGCAGCACATGCGGCTCATTGTCTGGTTTTATCATCACAATGTTCTCTTTCATGGGAAATATACATTCCAAGGGATCTGAATTACTGACTGAAAGGCTCATATCGAGGAACGTTTTATTGCATAGCCTCAAAAGGAATTTTCCTCGAGGATTACTTTTTTTCACTTGCATTGTAATACAGAGAGCACACAAACTGTCACTTAGATTTGAAATGACCAGAAGCCAAAGCCCTGTGACCTCTAGTTGGGAAGCAGTTCTGTACGATGAATATTTTTTAAACTAGCGCTAAACATTTGTTTTATAAATATTATAAAGTATTTTTACATAAACAAATATGTATAAAACAAATGTTTAGTGATTCTTAAAAATACTTCTGTCTTCAGTGTTCAAACGTTCCTTGCGTTGCGGATAGAATCCAAATATGCTAAGAGTAGGGAAAGACGGAGGACAGAGGCACAGACTTGGGATTCAGTTACTTCACCTAGAGTTGCATCCTGGTTTACTTCTCAGTGTTGCGTTGCCTTGGGTGCTTCTCCTAACACCCTATCACTTCAGTTTTAGCTTTGGTAAAATAGTCATGAAATCAAAGTTAATAAAGTCTTACTGAGCTTCAGTGGTTGGGCTATATTTACCCATGAAGTTTGAGAGGTGGGGGAGTGGTACAGATAATAAATATTTCTTGCTGGATGGGAGTTTAGAGTCTGAACAGATACCTGCCGTACAACGTTAAATGCTGACATACAGGTACAAAGCTCAAAAGGGCACAGGGGTAGATTAACTAATAATTCCCAGAGGATTATATTGCTAACTATATCACTATGTTAATGGAGAGTTCCATGAGATGATATAAAAGGAAATGATTTTTCAACTGAAAAGTCATATTAAATACTAGTTTCTTTCTGGGGCGCCTGGGTGGCTCAGTCAGTTAAGCGTCTGACTTCAGCTCAGGTCACGATCTCGCTGTCCGTGAGTTCGAGCCCCGTGTCGGGCTCTGGGCTGATGGCTCAGAGCCTGGAGCCTGCTTCCGATTCTGTGTCTCCCTCTCTCTCTGTCCCTCCTCCACTCATGCTCTGTCTCTCTATGTCTCAAAAATAAATAAACGTTAAAAAGAAATACTAGTTTCTTTCTAATATAATTTAATAAATAGAACCAGAGTTAACTATTGGATATTCTTCAGATTTCTTATCATGAGTTCATCTTAAAACATGAGGCATTACTAGGTATATAAAAATATAAACAGTTGTTTTTTTTTTTTTAGGTGGTGAAAATATTTCATAATTTCTTGCCTGCCTTTGTCTAAACCAATGGATTAGACAGATCACTATATTCCTTTCCCCTATTTTTTTCATAGAAAATCTCCTTAGATTTGAGAATTTCAAATTGATGTTTAATGGGAAAAATGTGTACATCAGCCCATGATGTCTAGAGAATTCCTCTAGCTAGCTGCCCACTCTCTAGTCATATTCATAATCATTTTATTTATTTATTTTTATTTGAGAGAAAGAGAGAGAGAGAGAGAGAGAGAGAGAGAGAGAGAGAGCGTGAGCACGCTAGCGGGGGAGGTACGGAGGGAAAGAGAGAGCATCTCAAGCAGGCTCCACACTCAGCCCTGAGCCCAGCACTGGGCTCAATCCCACAACCTTGGGATCATGACCGGAGCCAAAATCAAGAATCAGACGCTCAACCGACTGAGTCACCCAGGTGCCCCCCATATTCATTTTTATCTTTACTACATGTATTCTGTTTTAAGAAATGCACCATCATAAGGCAAGCAAACCTATGCTATGGAACCAAAGCAGCCTATCCGAATTGGAGACCCCACAGAACAAGAATTTCTTCTGTAGTAACTGCAGGAATATCTATAACAGAGGCTCCTATAAATAGCACTGTATTGTGTGAAAGCCTCAATAAATCAGTTTACAGACTCGTTTTGTACACGGTTACATTTCCTTGATACACTTTCTGACTCTATGTCACAAGCTAACCTAAAAAGATCTGAATTATGTGTTTGCTACTAGTTCATTGCTTGACGTCCCATATTTCTTATTGTTCAGGACGTAAGCATATGCACGTTTACACATTTTTCTAAGTTCCACTTATTGGTTAGTGTTATTTGAAATATAATATGAAAATGCACTTGACAAGTTACCTTGGAGGTGATACAGCAATTTGCCAAGAAGTATGAACATCATGTATTCACGGCAGAGCAATGTTCCCTTTTTGATTTGAGTTTTCTAATATCTTCAAATGCCAACCTACACCAATAACAATTTATTTTTCAGTGGCACAATTGGTCATGTGGAAAATATTTTTCCCGGGTTTAAAAGAGCACATATATTCACACATACGCTTCACAGTCGGCCCTTGTTCAGAATATAATTTCATGTAGATTGCAGACATTCTCCACTGTGTCTCATCCATCTCTGAGTTCTCACGCCCAGCAAAAGCCCTGACACAACACCAAGGGTAGATATACGTTTGTGGAATGATTAAACGTGTCTGTTTATTCCTCTCTTAGGATGGGACCTTGTGGGGTTTACAGACACAAACTTCAATGACGGCTTCAACTAGCACCAGCCCTAGAAATGCTGAGTTCACTCACCTTGTAGGAGAATGCCACCCCAAAACAGTACAGAACATTGTATTCTGGGGTTTATTCCTTCTGTAAGTTGGGTATATAATCTAGAAACTGTGGAGGTAACAGTGTCTCTGGGAAATACGAATTAGGCTTTCTCCTGAAGTAGAAGCAGCCTTCATGTGAGGTGCGGCATTTTGTTGTTGTTGAGAGTAACTCTTTACTTTGAGATGATTAGGGTAAATTTTGAGGGAGGAAAAGAAAAAAATGATTTTGAGACTATGTGGGTGGTTTCCTGGAAGTTGCACTTCTCAGAAACAGATCACCTAAAAAGACCTTCTTTCTATCCAAAACTACAGGGGTAGAATAAATAGCCTCTCTTTGCTAACCCCTGCCTACACCTGCTACCCTTTTTACCCGAGAATTCTGAAGAGACCTGCAGAGATACTGTTAAACTCTATAGCACAGCAACAGACTATCACGTCGAGATATCTTGGTCAAGGTCAGCATAACTATTGTGGCTAGGTTCGGTAAAAAAGAAAGAAACTAACAACCTGCATTATTTAATTTTCTTTCTCATTGGATAAAAGCTGTAGTCGGGCGTGTGCAGGTTAAATAGCAGTCAGATGACACACATTTTCATTCCTTTTTCCAAGGAGAGCAAAAATTGCAGTGAGGGATACATCAAAATGCATTTAAGTGACATCCAGTTTTCTTCTTGGAGGGGAAACGTTTTACCTTGCATTCTTATTGTTTACTGTCAGCTTAACTCTACATGTTAACACATCTATTTGTCTCAGAGTTTTATCCATTTCCCTTACGAAACTGATACCCAGTAAAATTAAAATGTTTATGAAGAAATAGCAATGTCCTGAGAAAGAAGGCTTTGGATACAAATTTTCATGGGTGGTGGGGTGAAGGTGGCAAAAGAGAAGATGAAAATATGAGACATTAAGCTTCAGGAATAATAAAATCAGGCTATTGGTTAGAAGCAGGAAAGGCAATATTACCTCACTAGTAAGGTTCTAGCTTGCCTTGGACTTGATCTGCCTGCACATAATTTATCTGAATGTCCATACAAAATCAGGAATAAGTGTGGGCATAGATGGCATTTTTCTCACATAAATATCTGGAAATAAATTA
Organism: Felis catus; assembly: GCF_018350175.1. Lineage (NCBI taxonomy): Eukaryota > Metazoa > Chordata > Mammalia > Carnivora > Felidae > Felis > Felis catus. The sequence goes on along the minus strand of NC_058369.1, from coordinate 160,028,970 downwards.
TTAAGCTCATATTGTATTTTAAAGATCTTTAAAGAATCTTCAGAAAGATTCAAAACATTTGAATCGACATGGAATCTTACCCTATTTCCTCCCCACCCCTCACACAACTTCTCGGTATTATAGATAAATCTAAAGGTATAATCAGATGAGAAAATGATGACTGAGAAAAATTCAGGAGGGCTGGCAAACAAATGTTCCAAAAGATGGAAACTTTTAATGATGAATGTGGGTGAGACTGGTTGGGATATCAAGACAATATTCTCTGAAAGCATTTAGAAAGAGATCAATTTCCACTTGTATATCCTCTAAGGAATCGATGTTGCTTTTGTAATATGCAAGGGATAAAATTCAACACGTTTTTCTACGTGCTCTGACTTTTTTTTTTGGTCTGAATTGTATACAGTTGAGTCTAGAATGTCGAAAGTCAGATCATTGCAATGGATGTGTGTAATAATTCTTCTCTTATTAACTTGTCCGTATCTTCTCGTGCATGAACTTCTAAACATAGATGCCTAAATTCTATTGTGCAACATAAGTAGGTCAGCATGGAAAACACGGAACTGAATCCAGATACTGATCATTTCTCACAGTGTTTTAAATTATATGGAAAGTAAAATTTTTATAATAACATCAAAGAGCAATAATATGTTTTTAAAATGAATAGCAAACAGGTGATATGCAAGGAGACTTCCTCTGATCTCTTTTTTTTTATTCCTGAATTATGATGTGATCTAAAGAAGAATGTATCAATATGTGCCCTGAGAATTTTAAGAAAATAATAGATACAAGAAGAAATTTTGTAACATGCCCTTTATGGGGGAGAATTTATCTTTTTTTGTTGTTGTTTGTTTTAACCACATGTTCATATATACATATCCCAGGGTCCTTAGGTTTCCTATTTTCCAGAGCAATCATTTTCAAATTCTTTTTAGCTGCTTCTTTTGGAATTTACCACTATTTACTTCATTAAATAAAATGCTTATGATGTTATTTCCTAATTTTTCAGTCTTAAGTGTCTACAGACTTCCCATTATGAAAGACAAAGGTTTCTTTCTCTGTTATCACTTCATCCCACCAGACACCGGCATCTCCTATCCCCTCCCACTTACCTATCCCTTACCAATGTAGTTACATCAATCTTTCTATTAGATCACATTCAATATTTACGTCATTATGACTATGTAAGTACTATTCATTACTGACCCACGTTACTTAAGCTACAATAACTGTCCCTTTCCCACATAACTTCTATTTTCTCTATTGATAATGTTTCTTTTTTTTTTAAATGAACTTACACAAATCATGTCTTTTCTGTCTCGCATCACCCAACAATGCCGCCAACTATTTTGAGTGAATAACAGTAGAATTTACATAGATCTATTTTTTTTTAATTTTTTTTTCAACGTTTATTTATTTTTGGGACAGAGAGAGACAGAGCATGAACGGGGGAGGGGCAGAGAGAGAGGGAGACACAGAATCAGAAACAGGCTCCAGGCTCTGAGCCATCAGCCCAGAGCCCGACGCGGGGCTCGAACTCACAGACCGCGAGATCGTGACCTGGCTGAAGTCGGACGCTTAACCGACTGCGCCACCCAGGCGCCCCTACATAGATCTATTTGACCAGCACAAAGGCATCTGATGAACTTTGGTCAAAGAATTTTTACCTGACTTGGATACATGAAAGGCTCTATGAACTCTCTGTTCACCTCTGGCTATCAAGGCACAATCCAGTGAGACTCACTGACTTTTCACTCACTCTGCAATTGTCATCTAGATTCAAGCTTTTAACATCTAGATATAATCAAGAATCACAGATCGGTTCGTGGTTAACTGGGAATATCAAATGGGGGGAATTTGGAGAGCATGGTCAGCCTCTACACAACTAAAAAGATAAACTTATACCCATGTTACACCTTGGGGGAAGAGGGGGAAACTTAAGAATCATGTAGTCCAAAACATGTACTTTGAGGAAACAGAGACCCCGAAAGGTGCTGACTCAAAGTCAGTGAGTGTGTGTTTACGTGCGTGTGTGTGCACATGTGTGTTTAAATCCCCCTATAATTTAACATGTAACATTCCAATATTCCAATGATATGTAGACAAATTATAATGGCTCTTTACAGTAAATAATATGTAATTATATGTTGTTCTCATATAAGTATAATTAGTCTGGAATAAAGGTAAAAAGGTTTCTATTAATTAGCACATATCAATGTTTTAAAAGTTCTCCAGATTGCTCATTTTTTAATTTATTAATAAGTATGGACAACAAAATTAATTTTCCCTACACTATTAACATTCCTTGAGACAGGACTACATTGCTAATCCAAACACCATTTTATTATTATAAAATATTGCTGTACTTAACTTCCAAGAAAGCACATATAAAAGCTTAATTGTCATATCTTATTAGAAAACACGTTCTTTTGAAAATAAAATGGAACAAATAAGGAAAAGCACTTAATCATTCCCCTGTTTATTTCTATTAGCTCAGGAAGCTAGACTAAGCAATTAACCACTACATGAATACTAGGCTTTTGTGGAAAAAATAGCAAAGCTTTGTTTCTTAATTTCTCAAGTAATATGCTTAATATGCTATATAGTTAAACGAGTCTCATAAGGCGATAACAGAAAAGATACAAGTACTACATAAACTTCTGCCTGAGCACCTCCCTGTAGTCAGCAGAAAAAATGATGTAATATTCATTTCAATGAGACATTACTAGGTCATTCTAAAGACTGTGGAATTTTATAGCTGGTGAAAAAGGAAAAAAAGCCTTCAATACGTGTTGCTAGATAATGATACGCTGTTCACGAGGGCCACTGCATAGAGCTGGATCCTTATTAAAGGACTGATCAGTTGGATGGCCCCGACTAATGGCAAAGGCTGAGAGTTCAAACACTGGACCAAACTAATGAGTTCAGGTTGTCTCTTTTCCCTGAAGGTGGGAAAAAGAATGGAGATATCTCGTAGTCAAAACTAAGAGATACAACTGTAAGATGGGCAGCTGAAAATCTAAGGGCAGAGAGAAGAGAACATGAAAACATCCCAAATAATTCAGTCTCTAATTCTAAGGGAGGGAGGTCAGATGGGAATGGAACCAGAGAGGAAGCAGATGTTCTAAATTTCAAATGAGGACAAAATAGAATCTGCACCAAGACCACAGAGTAAGTGGCAGAATGGACCGAGGTCAGGATAGTAATTAACACTGATAGAATATGGGTTGCTCAGACCAAGCTTTGATCATTCCGATCTTGACAGAGAGATGGTCACCCTACACTACTAAATACACCTTGGTCTTAACTGATGACACAGAAGACCATTTGCAAGCTCCAGGACCTCACAGACTTTGGAGTCTATTTGAGAAAAGGTAAAAGGAAACCCATGGTTCATCTTCAAACACCAAGAAACTCTGTCTTTCATCATCGCTACCCACCAAACCAGGTCACTGTCTATCTTTGGAAACATGTCGAGGTAACTGGTCCAGGTGAAATACAGGTAGGATAATAAGTGACAGGAATAGTCCCAACTCTATGGCCATTGTGTGATGACAAATGGCATGTAGAAAGATACTACATGTATTGACGTGGCAATACTATACTCTCTGTTTCAAACTTATAGTCTACATCTAAATATTTATCAAGTTCAATAAATACTGAAATATTCTAATTTAGCACCTGATTTTAATCTTTTATTCAGGTCTTTCTTTTTGGCTTCCTTTATCATATCTTTCCTGAACTATTTCAGCTAATGGGAAAGACAAAAAAAGTTGTAATTGTTAAACTTTATGGATAGCCATTTTTTTTGCTTTTTAGTATAGATAGACTTTGTTTTGTTTTGCCTATACTATAGAAGATGCTGAATATCATTGAATCCAATGATAACAAATCAACAACTTTAAATTAGTATAGGGTAATCTAATTGTTAAGAATAAAGGTGTTTGTGGGGAGCATGGGTGGTTCATTGGTTAAGCATCCAACTCTTGTTTCGGCTCAGGTCATGATCTCACGTTGGTGAGACAGAGCCCCACATCAGGCTCTGCACTGACAATATGGAGACTACTTGGGATTTTCTGTCCCTCCCCTGCTCATATTCTCTCTCTCTCTCTCTCTCTCTCTCAAGATAAATAAACAGACAAAAAAAAGAATTAAAGCTTTTGTACCAACCATACAAGAGATTGAGTCCCATCTGTGCCACCTGCCAGCTATATATTCTTGATAATTTGTTTAACCCCTCTAAGATTCTTTATGTTAGCCAATAACGTGTAGCTAACAAAAGTGTCTACTTTGTAAGATTGTTGTTAGGCTTAATAAAGATACACACAAACATATATATGTATGTATGCATATGTATATATGTATACATAAAGAATACATAAGTGTATATGTATCTATAAATAATACATATATACATATGTATATATTTTATATGGATAGATGAGAGAGAGAGAGAGAGAGAGAGAGAGAGAGAGAGAGAGAGAGAGAAAGGAACTTTTCACAATATCTAAATACATAAATATTATGTTTAGCAAGAGAACATCTTAAAAGTTAGAGGACATTCAAGAACTTTGAAACAAACTACAATTTATTTGTAGTTTGGCTGAATTGTAGGCTTGCTAAACAGATAGTATAAAGACTATATAACCCAGAGGCAGATCCATTTAAGAACCAAGAAATTCACCAACTGTTTATGTCTTAAGAATGAATCCTCGAGTTCACCTCCCATCTTGAATAGAAATTCTCCATCCTTCCTAATAGCCAAAAAGTTTACTTTTTAAAGATCTCATTGTTGAACAGTTCCACAAAATGTTTCCATTATACGGTAAATTTTTTCACTATATTGAGTTACAATCTTTGGCACTTCTGCAATCCAAACCAGTGGCAGGTAGATGGTGATATAGGAAAAAATATTCTTTAGTTATAATTGTAATTAGCGGGCTTTCAGCTTTTCCTATCATCATTTAATTACCTTTCTGTTCAGTGAGAAAAACTAAGGTTTGAAGTAGACAAAACTGGCCTTGAAATCCAGCAATGATACCTAAAAGGTGTACAACCTTGGACAACCTACTTCACTCTTTAGATTTAACTAATCTCATCTCTAAAATCAGGATGATAATTTCCTGATTAAGAAAGGAAAGGAAAAAGAAGAAATCAAGAGGGGAGAAGTAAAACGAACATGTTTACATGTTGTGTTCATCCAACTCTACGGCAGGCATTTCATGCACTGTATCATTAATACTCATATTGGATAGATGTTATCAAAAATAATTTTATAGTTTAAAAAAACAGTTCCACAAAAGTTAAGTCAACTCCTTACATTTATAAAACTAGGAAATGTCCGTATGTATCTAAAACCATATGTCAGGACTTCCATGGGTAGATTCATAAGACTCTCATTCATGGGAATGATTTTATAATACTAGTCTTCTAAAAATTACTTTAAAAACTAAAGAATTGAAAATTTTCTCAACTGATGTATTCAAATATATTAAGTAACAAAATAAGTTACTTTGGCCTTTGCCTTTCATGGCTATTTTAAAACTATAAAAGTCCTCAAAATAGGTTAATATTATTTTTTCATGAATGAAGCATTTGGGAAAATTGCACGGTGATGATTAAGGAATGATATGCACTATACATTATAAAAAAGGCAAAAATATTTCCAGTAAGTGTAAGCTTTTCCCCCAAAGAATAAAAGCAATTATTCACGGAAAGGAAAAGAAAAAGACAATCAACTGATTTCAAATCTTTCTTAAGTGAAGCACCTATGTGCACAGATGGGATGTAATGAAATTACCACTAGTTCAGGTAAGGCTAAGATCCAGACAATGACCTTAATCTCTCTGCGGCTCCCTTTTTCCCTCTGAAAAATGATTATCAAACCGCCTTCCTTGTGCCTCTTGAAAGTATGTTGTAGGTTTAAAGTCAGATAATATACGTGAAAGTTCATGGAAACTATGAAAATCTATTCTAATACAAAAGATTATTATTACTCATTCAGATAAAGCATACTCTCTCTCTCTCTCTCTCTCTCTCTCTCTCTCTCTCTCTCTCTTTCAAAAGTTTTGACATCTTTAAAATGAGCACACTGGTTACTATGCCAGTGCCAAGGCTACAGAGATCAAACATGTTCCCTAAGTATTCAGGGACTCTATCTCAGGAGCTACAGACATATTAATTCTCTTTGATTCAATAAATCTACTTCTGGGGTCTACAGGATAATTTTCTACAGAAATAATCCTAAATAGAGGGGTGAAGGTCATACGAGAAATCTTTTATTGCTTGGTTATTTATGATAGCAAAAATATTTGAAACGATACAACTCTCAAACATAAAAATATAGCTAAATTACATAACTGCATTTTCTCAATGAAATATCAGTGCCATTAAAATTATGATAATAAAGATACAATTGGACAGTGCTTTTGCTCTAATCATAAGTGGGAATAATCAGAAGATTGTAAGTTAACTGTAATTATCAGTAGGTAAAATTTTATAAAGTAAATGTTTTCATAGGGGAAAATCATGAGTGGAGATATACAGTTAGTAATTATTGTTAACTTTGGGTGTGCAAAAATTCAAAGGGGGGCCCCATTCATATATTTTGTGACTTTTGATAGTTCTATTATTCTGATGACTTTAATACACAATTATAGAGATAATAACGTGATACTAAGGAGTGAGCTTAGTAATAGATTATATATCATTGTTAATACATATAAAACTCAGATAATTTTAATATTCTCCTGATCTTGTCTGTCAGAAAAATCATTGAAAAAAATAACATATGTCAAAAATTCCCTGAACAACTTAATTTAAAATACATAAACCATGCTTTAATTAATAATTCTCTGGGCTAGCAAATTAAAACAAAATACTTCTCTAATTTCTACTCATTATCTTCCCAACATTAATTTAAACTGTCCTGATTTCTTTTACAAAGTTAACTTTTATGACCAATGCATTCTGTCAAGATCAAAACCTAAATGCATGAAGAATTAACCTTGTACAATAATGAATTAACAAGATCTGAAAAAGATAAAACGAATCGCTAAATGATTATCGTTAACAAAAAGTTCCATTCTGCTCCGTTATGGAGAATGATGGAACAGTCTTTTATTGAACTCCATTATCCTAATGAGAAGATGTTCTACAGTTGATCATAGCCAAAAGGCTGGAGAAGATATTGTAATGACTTACTGCCAGTGCTTAATGAAGAGATTTCATAATTATTGAAACCACATCTGTTTGATTAACGAGTCTCTTCCAAGATCCGTGCATCCTTGGCTATCTGGTGGGTGGCAGAACTCACAGGCTGCGTATACGCTCGGTTTTCTCTTCCTTTGCAAAGGGAACCCTTATCTACCAATGGCAAATGCTACTCTCCATGGACTTTCAAGAAGGCAAAGCTTCTATTTTGTGCTGCCTTGATTTAAAACTTGGTTTAATCAGCTAACTGATTTGTGTCCCTGGGCAGGTCACTTAACCCCCCAGTGCCCTATTTTCCTTCTCTGGAAAATATAATGATACCAACCTTACAGTGTTATCGTGAGGATAAAGTGAGATAATAAATAATAAAAGCTCTTGGAATAATGCCTGGCACAAAAACTAACTCTGGGTACCTAGCAATGGAACGTTTCTAAATAAGGTGAAAATTCTGGAATCGATTCAATCCTTGATATCTGATATTGGGTACACAATTTAGTAATATATTAGTTGCTTCTTTAAGAACATGATGAGATGCTTCCCTTAATGTCTCTATGCTCTGCAAGTGATTATTCTCAGATACTCATATCCTGATTGTTAAAAACAAACAAACAAACAAAAACAACAAACACATCACTCCCATTTGCTTTATAGAATGCAAGCATTCTATATACAGAGGACAAATTCTTCCCACTGTTCTCAGCCCTCACTTCTGAAGGTAAGGGGGACCTCGCAAGTCTTAACTGAAGCTATGTTCTTAGGGAGAATTTTCCGTGTGCAAAAACCACACCAGTAGAAAGGCCACTTGACAGAAAATCTACCATTTTTCTGAGGTATTCAATCACTTAACTGGGCTCCCCAAAAAGCATGTTACCACCATAAAAAGCTTTAAAAGAACCATGAGTCCCCCTGCATTTGGTAAGAAAAAAGTTCCAAAGTAAGAGGTCTTAATAAACGACAAGAAACACCTGGGGAAAGGTCCTCACAAGTCCATTTTCAGAAAATGCAGGGACACTGAGAAGAGTGATTTGCTCCTTGAAATTTTGGCATCATAAAAGCTGCAGCACAGAGCTAAGTACAAACTAAGTACTTGTAACTAGTACTTAGTACATAGTAGCTATGTGGTAATAAGTACTTGCTAATTAAATGGAAAAAGTAGATGAGCCAAAATCAGTTTCCGATCTTTCTACTAATGTTAAATAATGAGAAAAACAATCAGCACGCAAATGGAAACCCTGGAAAATATCCCTTCAAATAAGGCCTACTTCGTTGATAATATTTAGTTTGTATCTCACTTATAACTTTAATCATTTGAGACACAACCAGATTGGCAACAATCTTGTGAAAATGGCACTGAAGATTTAAGTGCATTTTTGATTGAGGCGAGTTTTAAAGAACCCTCTTCCTGAATTCTTGCAAACTTAAGTAAAAATCATTAACAACGATACAAACAATAACACAAGTTAGTGCCAAAGTGGTGTTTCCCAGACAGTTTTTGTTTCTGTCATGATTTGGGACTTGGTTTTCTTGCCATATTAGTAATGTCTTTCAAATATTTGTATGTTTGCCTATTTCTCCTGCTAATACTTAAAATCACCTATGTGCTTGGTGCTTAAAAATATCAGGTCTACGATGGGTACACCATTCGTTAGTGTTAATTGAAGGTCATGTATTGTCGTATTGCGATTTTATTCATGTAATTTTATCCAGAGGCTTGTGTCGTGGATGTTTTTTTTTTTTTTTTTCAACGTTTATTTTTTGGGACAGAGAGAGACAGAGCATGAACGGGGGAGGGGCAGAGAGAGAGGGAGACACAGAATCGGAAACAGGTTCCAGGTTCTGAGCCATCAGCCCAGAGCCCGACGCGGGGCTCGAACTCCTGGACCGCGAGATCGTGACCTGGCTGAAGTCGGACGCTTAACCGACTGCGCCACCCAGGCGCCCCAATGGATGTTTGTGTTTTAAGACAAATACTTAAGACGCGTGATAACATGTCACTGTGTAAGCGGGAGTACAGAGAAAAAATAGCACGTGACAATGGGGCCTCCAAAATGTTCTTCTAAAATGATTCTTTTTAGCTAAGTGCAAAAAAATCTACAATGTATCACGTGATCTAATTGTCAGGGTGTAATAAGATGCCTTTCTTCACAAATTCTGAGGATGACAAATATCTCTGGCGAAACAGGCCACGGTGTCAAGTTCAGAAAAAAAAAGGGCATCTGTAACTTCTGCCAATTAGGTCCACTGATGGTTCAATTTCAAAGGAGACAAATGAGCCATCATGTCAAGTCTGTTGTCATATAAACCCATCTGTATCCCCTCTGGACACTGACATGCGTCCCCCATAATAAGAAGAAAGGGAAATTTTAATTCTAATTCATGAGCATTGTTCTTTACTAATCAATTCCACTATGTCAGAGTTGATAGCATATTGACTGATGTCCCGAAGTTAATTCTGGATTTCAGATTACAAAAAAAGAAGGATCATGAAAAACCTACCAGAGTTTCAATGCAGATGCTTGAGAAAAACAAAAGTTTCACTATTTTCAGCCAAATATCTCCTCCGCTGCCAACATTATCTCATTTCTAGTGACTTCTGTATTTTAAAAAGTTGAAAGCTATTCAACCTTCAGAATGTTAGTCTCCTTGGGGCACCTGGGTAGCTTAGTCAATTAAGCATCTGACTCTTGATTTTAGCTCAGGTCATGATCGTGTGTTTCCATGGGTTCAAGCCCCATGTCCAGCTCTGTGCTGACAGTGTGGAGCCTGCATGGGATTCTGTCTCTCCCTCTCTCTCTGCCCCTCCCCTGCTCACGCTGTCTCTGTGTCTCTCAAAAATAAATAAACAGACTTAAAAATTAAAAAAAAAAAAGAATGCTAGTCTCCTTTACGAGATCTAGACCATCACATTATGAGAATATTAATGTCTTTCAAATATTTGTACATTTGTCGATTTCTCCTGCTAGTACTTCAAATCAATTTGCCCAAATCAAATTCACAATTTTAGACTAAGTGCTGGTCCTCTTCCTGAATATTTTCGTTAGGGTGCCAATCATTTAAATTGTACTTATCAGGGATGCCTGGGTGGCTCAGTCGGTCAAGCATCTGGCTTCAGCTCAGGTCATGATCTCGCGGTTTGTGAGTTCGAGCCCCGTGTCAGGCTCTGTGCTGACAGCTCAGAGCCTGGAGCCTGCTTCCGATTCTGTGTCTCCTTCTCCCTCTGCCCCTCCCCAACTCATGCAGTCTCTGTCTCTCTCAAAAATAAATAAACATTAAAAAAAAAACCCTGCTTATCAGTCATCTTTCATACTTTTCCCTTCATTCTTCACACCTTAAATCACTGGTTTTTACTGTTTTCTCATGACCTCATTTAGCTCCTCTTCTTCATTCCCAATGAGACCAATTCACATGTGTAGCCTCTGGATTTCTCTCTCTCTGCCAGCCTTCCCCTCTCAGGACTGTCTGAAAGGCAGTCCCCACCTGAATCTTCCCAGCATCCCCATGACAGGATCACCTTCTACTTAAAACCTTCCAGTGGCTCCTTATTACCCTTTGGCCTGGCAATGAAGACCCCAGATTATCTTTTGCACTCTCACCAGATTCCATTAGTCACCCCCATCATCTCTACGACGGGTTTCACCTTGTCTGTTCCTCCACGAGTCCGGAACACTCGGGGTGCCTGCGCTGGGTGTGAATTGCAGAGAAGTCCTTCTAAAGGAGACTATTTATGTACGATGGGCGCTAATGCTGGACATCTATCTTCATCATATCTGGTCGCTACTTTGGAGCAATAAATATTATTTATTTACGGGATGGTGAAATACACAAATAAAAGGAACTGCAAACTAAGCAGTCAGTAAACCATGAAAGTAAAGGCAGATGGAAGAAAATTCCACAAACTGGCTCCCTGGAGCACCGCCAAAACTAGCTGAATTTTTTTTTTAATGCGGTCTAAAAGGAGAAGCAAGAGAGTGAAAGCACATAATTATTATTGTTATTGTTATCACTGCACTCTGAAATGGTGGTTTGTAAAAAGAGTTTATTATATGGTGTGCAAAACAGGCCAACACTTCTAGCTAAATTAATCACTTGCCGCCTGGATTATTGCTATTGCCTATTGTTGGGTTTCTTCCTTCCAATCTCTTCCACTTCCTGACTATCCTCCAACTCTGTCCGCCTCACGCCCACACGTGCACCCTCCCCATTCCTCTGGTTACCCTATTACAGAGTTCTCTCGTTTCCTACCACCGACCGCATGGACTCTGCCTGTACTCACAGTCTGACATGACTGTCAAGTCTGATCCTACGTCTCTCAAATTAACCCTGTACTTTGGTTATTCAGGTGTGATTTCTCTCCCTCTGGGCTCATTCCAACATCGGAGGTTTTGCTCCCAATGTTTTCTCCACCGAAAAGAGTCTTGAGGTTTTTCACCATGGAGCCATATCCTTTGTTCTTCTAGAACCAGCGAATATGCTTTGTTATCTGGCCTTTCTAACTCTTGTTTGCTTACCTCCTCTGTCACAATCACTGGTAATATTCTATTATCCGTAAAATGCATTAACCCACTATGTGTTTCTTAAGTGCCAAAAACTCTTCTCAAGTAAGATATCAGCTGGCCATGTCTAGTTACCCAGGACAATTGTCCTGTAGCTTGTAACAGAACAGCAATGGATACGCGGTGAGCAGTCAAAAATGCCCGGCGATCGATTTCTAAAGTAACCTGCCAGAAGGAAAGATCTTTATGGATTCCTTACAGTTTTCTATAAATATCATGTTAAAGATTGTTTTACCTTTCATCACACTTTATTCGACTGATTCTTTTCTTAATGGAATATAAACTCATGGTTAAAAGCTCCCTCTACTGGTTCTCGTAAACATATCAGAAGAAACATTAATGAAAATTCTCCAACGTGTATTTCCTAAAAAGTTATCATTAACCTAGAAAGATTTCAGTAAACCCAATGATGTTATTAGCCCTTCTGTTCTGTGTTTTTATCGATGTGACCCAGTGTCTGAAGAAGTTATGCTACTAGAGTTGGTCATCTTTTATTTCTTCAGAGGAAATACCTGATTTTCTTCCTGTCATAAATTCTGCTATGCTTCATTTTATAGACCCCAATCATGCCTACAAGTGCTAGTAATTCCTAGGAGGCACTGTGGCATTGCGACGCAGATCTATGATTCTGGAATCAGGCCACCTTATTCTACGCTGGCTTGGCCCTTTATGAGCAGCAATTCACTTGGTCAAGTTACTTAATGTCTGCTTATCTCACTTTGTTCATGAAAGAAATGGGGATAACAAATAGTTCTTCCCTCCTACTACTGTCACAGGTTTCAAATGTTCAGGCAAAGTATTTTAGCGCAAGTAAATGTTAAATGTTGGGATTCTGGTAAGGCCATGTCTTGGTCCTCCCTCAAAAGCAGAGAAGGAACCTCCACACTTGACTGAGTCTTTTACACAGTGTTTGACTTTTTGTTTCTGAGTTTTGCCATGATCCTGTAGTCTAAATCCTTTATTTTTCCCAGTGCTTCCCAATGACCTTAGTAATGTTGCCTTCCATATATTTATTTCATTTTATATCAGTGTGGTAAGAACACCTGTCATGAGATCCACCCTTTTAACCAATTTTAAGTGTATAAACACAGTACTGTTATCTACGCATCCAGCGTTGTACAGATCTCTAGAATGGATTCATCTCGCATAAGTGAAATTTTTATCCAGAAGAATTGAAATCAGAATCTCAAAGAGATATTAGCACTCCCATGTTCATGGAGGCACTATTCACAACAGCTGAGATGGACAACATAAATGTCCACTGATGGGTGAAGAGATTAAAAAAGTAGATATAACTGTAATGAGATATTATTCAGCATTCCAAAAAAAAAGGATATGCTGTAATACATTACAACATGGTTGAACATTCAAGATATTATGCTAAGTGAAATAAGCCAGTCATGGAAGGATAAATACTACATGCTTCTACTTACATGAGGTTTCCAAAATAACCTTCACCATATTGTTAGATGTTTTCCAATGTACTTGCTAGATATCACCAAAAATGGCTCCTTCTCTATGGAGAAATAATTAATCTATTCCTTACGTGCAACATAAAGATTGGCACCCACTTTTATTAGAGTCCTATTTATTATTCCGTTATATTTCACTGATGTCAATGAACAGGATTTCAAGAAGTATAAGTTGGTTTTGTGATTACTGGATTTCAGAATCACGGCCGCCAACTGAGATACATTTTCTTCAAATTATAACTTTAACTTTGAGAGTGTGTCTATAGGTATGACATACACTGGACTCTTGAACATTATGTGCGGATTTTTTTTTCAGTAAATGCAATACAGTACCATAAATGTATTTTCTCTTCCTTACAGTTCTTTTAATAATACTTTCTTTTCTCTACTTTATGGTAAGAATAAAGTCTATAACAAGGATAACACACAAAATAAGTGTTAATCAACTCTTTACGTGACCAGTAAGCCTTCCTTCCAGTCAACAGTAGGCTATTGGGAGTTACGTTTTGGATAGCCAAAATTTTAAGTGGATTTTTAACTGTGCGTGTCAATGCCTCTAACCTGCACATTTTTCAAGGGCCAATTGTATACAGTTTTCATAATATAAAGTTAAGAGTATGGAGTCCTGGAGACAGAACTCCTGGTCCCATAACCTGTTAATCTTTGGCAAACTTATGTAACCTTCTGCCTCAACTGCCAAATAGGTATGATGATTATTTCTATTATTTTCATAAAATTAAAATACATAATCATCTAGCCTTGCTCTAAGCTCTACCTGTTATCTAACAGATGCATAGCTGAAAATATCTGTAAACATGGGTGAGCAGTGAGGGTAATATTAATCTGGGGAATTACCACAATGTATGCTGAAGTACATATGTGTTTCAAACTAAGTTTTTAAAAGCTTTAATTTTATAGCTTATAATTATGCTGACTTATTGTATAGCTTATAATGTATAATTATGTTGACTTGTTTTTTGGTGAGAATGATATCCAGAAATTTATATTTTCGGTTCATCAGTGGTAATTTATCATGGTAAGGTTAAAAAGATTAGAAAGAAATAAAGAGGAATGTTTTCCACATAAATTCCACATTGTTGATACTTCTCCCAGTGAAGGTCATTTCAACTGCAATTTGTTTTGATCTTCATGATATTTTGGAAACATTTCAGCATATTTCCAGAGACTGTTTCAAATTTAGATTTCATGGTTAAACATCTGGGTTCCTTTCTCGGTCCATTTAGCTGCACTTAATATATACACCCTCTACTCCTTCGGAAAATAAAAATAGATTTTGTGATAACTCAGGAGGTAAAAGATAACAGCATTATGAAGGGGTTTAGGTGACTGAGTTTGGAGAGCCAGTTTTAATTCTAGAAAACACACTGAGATACCTTGAGGAAAGGAAATTATGCATATTTCAGCACCACTGTAAGGGCAGAGTTTCAGAATTCGGGAGTACACCTGAAATCCATTGTTCAAATACCATCATCGTTGTTTAAAATTATTTACTAGTCAGTGTTACTACTCTTGCACTGGGTAGTCCTAAATATTTTACCCAGAGTCCTGGCCTTTCTACAAAGGCCACATTTTAACCTATGCCCTTGACACCTGGATATATTGACTTATACAACATCTTTACCATCTAAATTGTATGTAACAGTTATAAATGGTCACCTCTAGAGCTTCATGAGGTCATTTTCTGTGCTCTTTACCCGTTATTCTCTCCTACTTTCAGAGTCTTAAACACCTTCTATCTTCAGATGTGGTTTATGTCTTTACCTTGTTATTTTTTTGTTATCAATGCATTTGCTGAATCCAGGACTCTGAATACTTATTCCCCCTCCAGTCACTACTGTCTCTAGGCGAACATCCTAAAATGCTTTCTAAAAACTCTTTAAAGTTCTATATTTTTATGTTAATACTTGTTCCCAGAGCAGCTTTCCCTCCTTTTGATCAGCCGTCCATAGTTTTCAAATTATGGGGCAAATGCATACCAAGATCCCTCAGGTTTTGAGCAATTGGGGTTTCTGTATGGTTATGTGTGGGCCGTGTGGAGCCTTTTATAAACTATCAAGAGACAGATGTGGAGGGGGAGGGTGGTAGCTCCTGGGCGGCTCAGTCGGTAGAGCATCTGACACTTGATTCTGGCTTAGGTCATGATCTCACGGTTGGTGAATTTGAACCCAGTGTCTGGGGTGGTCAGTGCAGAGCCTGTTTGGGATTCTGTCTCCCTTTCTCTCTCTCTGCCCCTCCTCTGCTTGCTCTCTATCTCTCTCTCAAAATAAATAAAAGGAAACTTAAAAAAAAAGAAACAGATATGGAAGATGTGGGAAGTTCTCTCCCCATGGCTTCACCCCTCCCTATACCAGCCTCCTGCTGAGAGCCCCCCATTTTCATTTTTCCTTCTTCTCTGGCTTCTTTCCAATCTTCCTATTCACACCTCTGTCTTCTCAGTCCAGGCTATTCGTCCTACACAACTACGCATTTTAATCACTCAATATCAACTACTAGAAAGCAGCAACAACTTTTTTAATGCCAATGTATTCACCTTCGAAAAGGCAGTAAAACAAGGTAATTCTCGTTTAATCTTATTTGTAACATGAAACCTCATTAGTTCAAACAGGTTAGGAGAATGAGTAATTGGAATTATTTCAAAGTCTAAAGGTAGATTTTTAGAGTCGGAAATTTTAAATAAACAAAATCTAATGTATGACTTTTAGTGTTATTTCTTGTGCTTTTGGCTTTTTGGATATACTAATAAAATAAGACAATAAAATCGACAAAAATAATAAAATAACCAGAAACAGAGAACTGAAGAAACTATGCTTTCTTCACAAATATTCCATTTTTTTAAAAAAGTTTTTTTTTTACTTAGTTTGAGAGAGTGTGAGCATGTGCACTTGTGAGCAGGGAGGGGCAGGGAGGGAGGGAGAGAGAGCATGCCAAGCCGGCTCTGCACTGAGTTCATGGGGCTTGATCCCATGAACCGTGAAATCATGACCTGAGATAAAATCAAGAGTTGGATGCTTAACCGACTGAGCCACCCAGGCGCCCCTGTAAATATTCCATTTTTATGGAATGATTCAGGACTTCCTGGATAAATACTTACATTGATGGTAATAGGTAAATTTGACATTGGCCAAGTTTGTAGTTCTCAAAAATTCAAACGGCTGAAGGTCTTGATTCCTGAATGTTTGATAAAACTAAGTAAACGCCTATTTAGCATGGATTTTTGAGACAGGAGCTATTCACAAAACTAGTCTATACATCTCATTAGAGACTCTTTTCAGCCACAATAAAATTCCTACCCTGAACCCCAATTAAGATCTTTTCCATTAATACACTGCGACTGTGAGAAGACGGCAGCTTTTCTGAATACAATATCGATTTTTGAAAATGTAGCTTCTCTTTCACATACCTTAAATATCAAGTTTATTTTTTTATATGGTGGTCAAATCAATTTTAAAGAATACTTGAAAAGCTGCCATCTGAAGAACAACGTGGGTAAACATTTAAATTACAAACACACTGAATTTTTCTTTCTTCTAAAAGCCACAGAGCATTATATGACAACAACAACAACAAAATCAGGAGACAATTCCAACAAGAGACAAAAGTGAAGCTTATTTAGGTAGCTGACATAAAATACTTTTTTTTTTCCCCCTGCTGATTTGATGGGGTAGCAGCAAGGTACACATGATAAATTCTGAGTTTAAGTATAACAGCAAGGTGAACAAAGTCATAACATATAAAGGGAAAACAAGTTTTAGGATATGTGAAATGGTGTTTTTGCATAATGAGCTTTTTATTACCAGCATTAAATATAAAAACAGTACCTGCTTTTGCAGGATCAAGATAATACCATTTCAATTGTGTGAGGTCTGTTGAAACAAATTCGAGGCTTCTGCTACAAGACTATTTTGAAACTTCTCTGTTGAGTTTGAGTTCTGGCATTAACTATCCATAAAAGAAAGCAGAGAATTTGCTTTATGATTTCTGGTCTCTGTTCTAAGTGAATCTACAGGCTAATTCTTTAGGGCATGGTAGGCGCTCAGTGGGAATAATGGTGTAATTCAAGGTGGGGAGTCAGCACTAACTATACTATTCTCTAAGATATTTGGATGCTCAACTATAGCTACTATCGAAAGAAATGTTAAAAACAAAAAAAAATGATTACTATTAAAATGATTACTGTTTTTATTGAAAAATAAAAAGGAAGGCATACGTACTTGCGTATTTATTCAACAATTTATTTACTGCTTTCTAGGTTCCAGGCACTGTGCTGTATGCTGGGTTTCGATGATGAGCAGAACAGAATCCCCGCCCGAAAGAAATTTCTGCAAATGTGTTCAATCAAACACCAGGCCCAAGTGATAGTTTTCTACTTTACTAACCCGCTCATCTTTCTGTGCTGTTTATCTTCATCGAGTTCCTTGAATGTGCTCAGTCTGAGATTTTCAGGTATTCCTCAGCTGAAGATACTAATTTCCAGGCTGCCAATCTGATACTGTAAATTATATATCAAAAGCCTGCAGATCATTTTCTGAATTTAGGAAAGGCTCTCGACTCACTCTCACTGTACTGCTTGGGTCTTTGAGGCCAGATCTCTTGGGCTCTGTTCTCTAAATGTTCCTTAAACACTGAATCAAAACCTCATTGGAAACAGAAGACAGTGGGAAAATATTCGCGTAATTCTACGTTTCCCCGTGAACCATTCCACAGTCTAATAACTCTGATGCCCTTGGCCTGCTTCTTGTCGTAACCTGACACCCAGCTGCACCACTGAGACATTAGTGACTTAGAAGCCACTGGTGCCCCTCTGTAATCTGGACACAGCAAGGCCTAGAGAACTTTGGTTTCTGTCTCAGCTGCCACTCACTAGTGACTTGACTTTTGACAAATCATTTAACCTGCCCAACGTGCAGTTTTCTCAAGGGTAAAATACAAGTTTGTACTAGATGCGCTCTGAAGTCACTCCAAGCTAGAAAATGTCATGAGTTTATGAACACGATCAACAGTAGGCTCCTATAATGTTAGCACTGTCCTGGTCTGGCTTCATGGATGGAAAATTCCTTTGGAAATGAGCTAACATTGCAATTGATGAAAACATTTTGAAAATAATTTTTTGTCAACGTGGTAATCATTAACAGCTAAGGCATGGAAGGCAATTGTTAGAAGTAGGGAGCAATACAAACAAGGAAAAGGAATTGCAAGGAGAAATCAGCTAAGTGAGGGGCTTAAGAAAGTCACTAAGTCCATGAAAAAGAGAGTGGGGATTCTATTGACTGAACATTAGTCACTCATCAGGAAACTGTCACTGAGTACCTATGTGCTGGGCAGGGTTCTTGGTCCTGAGGACACACCTATAAATACATCAGATAAGGCCTTAGTCCTCATATTTACACTGTAGTCAGGAGAGAAGGAAGGGACACAGGTAAAGAAATAAATGAGACAATTTTAGACAGCAATACAGAGGAAGCTAACAAACAAGGAGTAAACTGAGCGAAAGAGAAGAGGTGCCTCATGTTGGTTGGCTACTAGAAACAAGATGGCCAGGGAAGGCCTCTCTGAGAAAGCAACATGAAAGTTGAGCCGGTAGCATTGACAGGAGCCTACCCCCATGACCTTCTCAGTGGAGAACCTTCCAGAAAGAAGGCATGCCAGTGCTGGAGAACACGCAAGCAGAAAGACGGGAACAAGCCAGAGTTAGAAAGAATAAAGGCACCAGTGTGGTAAGGCCCCAGTCAACAAAGGACAACATGCAAAGGCCCGATGCAAATGGAACCCAATTCTCCCGAGGAGTGGGAGGAAGTTGGGATTTTATCCTATTTCGTTATAATATGGAAATTTTGAACAGACATTGACATTTTCCAGAAAGGTGGTGATGTTGTCCAATTTACCTCTGAAAACACTTGTTCAGCTGCTGAACCCAAGAGGAGACCCTGGGATTCCCAGAGTGGGAATAACTAACATTCGTGGGATATATGGTGAAATTTTAGGAGAGCTGGGTAAACTAATGGGTTCAGCCATTCACAATTCCAGCGAATAATAAAGTCTTAAGGTGAAGTAAAGCAGGAAGTATTTGCCAGATTCGGGCAAGAATTTGGAAAGACCATATTTGGCCATATAAGCGTGTTTGCAAATGGAGGAACTGCCTGTGTCCCGGGATGGCTGGCAGTAGATTGTGCTTTATTCAGGGACATAATGGGACCAGACTTGAATTTGTTTCATTTTTCTAATGTAGCAAGATCCGTTCATTTCAGTGGCCTCAGTGATGTGGCAGGCTGCAAGCTTCCAACCATAATGGTCTGGACAAACAATTCAATGTAACGAAAACACATAAATCTGTGTTGACTCTGTTTTTACCCCAAGGTAGACAGGGCAAGTGAAGATCCTTAAAAACTACTCCTACTTGGCTGAGGTAAGTTGGAAAAAGGAATGAAGTGAAGATTTGTAACATACTTTCCCTGGTGTTTAAGCAAACAATTAGAATTTTACAGCAGGGTAATTGTGTGTGTGTGTGTGTGTGTGTGTGTGTGTGTGTATGTGTGTGTGTTTGTAGTTCCTGTTTTCGTTATTCATCGAAAAGGGAGGTCACTCATGGTAGCCCTTAGCTGACGCCACCACTGATTCGTCTGCAGAAATCCAAATTGTAGAGATGACAGTTAGATATTGCTGGGCATTTTTTGTGATTCCAAATCTACTAGGTCACTGAGAGAAGATGTCACAAACTCACTTCCGTTCAGTTACATTATCGATATTTACTGAATGGGTATAACGTGGGCTGGGACGAGGCATCACAAAAGACGAACAAGGCACAGGGGCTTAAAAGCTATGGGGGAACACCAGGCACATATGGAACAATTAAGTGACAATGAAAGTTAATGTGATATTAAATGGCAGAATTAGTTACAGAGACAATAATCTTTATCGAAGTTTAGAGAAGGGAAAGACAGTAAATCGAGTTTCTCACCAACTACTTCCAAGCGGTCAGTAACACTCCATTTACTTTACATGTGAGACACAGTATTTTCATCACCACATTGTCAGAATGTTCCTTTTGATTTTTTCGTGAAGAAAGAGTTGTAGGGAAACGATCAAACTGTATCATCAGATGATAAAGGAAACATAAACAATAGCTGTTGGGACGTAATAGATAATGGCAAGATGTTGCCAGCTTCCAATTAATTGTGTACTAAGCAGAAATCTTTCCTGCCTGGTGATGATTTACTACCCAGCTATTAACCATCTAATTGTTACAATTGATTAACTACAACCTTGTTAGCATTTTAAATTAGCTCTACTGCCCTTCACCTTTTAGAAACTATGTAACTATTCAAAATATATTAGAACTTTGATTAGATTTACAACAAGCTGCCCGTTTGATATTATTTTCAAGGTAGGTGAAGATTCCTTGGAAGGGTTTTGGAGAGGTGACTTCTCCCGCATTGTACAGGGATATGGAGGCAAACGATAAACAGATGAGAACAATCAAATTGGCATAATGGGCCTTTTGACCAAACTCATTAGAAGAGCTATTAATTTGATAAAATCCTTGACTGTTTTTTATTAGGTAGGAAAAATATATAAATATAAATATAGATATATATGTAAAATATGAAATGTATATATGTATACATATATGTAAAGCCTACCAAATAACAAACACACACACACACACATGTAATAGAAAGATAGATATACACACAAATATATATGTATAGGTTATATGTTTGTAACTGCACCCCTAACATCTACATTATTGCTAATAATGTTTAACACAATTTCCTTTTAGAATCTAAGACAACAGCACAGACACGCATTTCTCCATGTTTCTGCTTCTTCTTAGTAAAAATATACACACAAATATATACACAAATAAAATAAATAAAAAATATACACAAATATCTATGCATAGGTTATATGTTTGTAACTGCACATCTACTAACATCTACATTATTGCTAATAACGTTTAACACAATTTCCTTTTAGAATCTAACACAATAGCATAGACACGCATTTCTCTATGTTTCTGCTTCTTCTCTCTTAGTAAAAATGGTTTAGCACCTACTGTTGTAATAACCTGCCACGTGGCCTCTGTACATCCCCTTGTCCTCTGCCAAATGACTTGCTCAGCCTTCAACGTTAGCTTTGAAAAACTGGAATCTGCTAATCCCAGTCTCCTGTTTAAAACTCAATGTGACGATGCCTATATTTCACTGTAAAATACTTTGTCTCAACAGTACGGTATATACGTATGTGTTAGTTATTTCACTCTATCCCCTCGAGGTGGTGAGTGGACATCTGGAGAGTCCTAACGGAGGATGTGTCTGGTGTGCTAAAGGGTGAGTCGTCAATTGAATGACTAATCCAAAGCTGACTTCCACTCGCTGAAAGCGCTTCGATGGTCCTCCTCTCTGTTCGGCACCAGAGAGTTTGTTTACCGAATGACCGAAATGATTTTTCATTGGCAAAATGAGAAGCATTCAATATCTATGGAAAGGCTACTAATACTGAGTGGGCACCTCTACCCTTCCCGAACAGGGTGCAAGGAATCAAAGCCAGCAGTCTATATTGAATACATTTCCATTAAGAACAATGACCTAGCCCGAAAGAGGCCTTCTTTGTCAGCTGCTGACAGAAGACTGCGCTGCCTGAGTCGGACTGGATATGCAACCATGCCTTGCTGCCAAAATAGTATCACATCTGCACATGAACCTTTAAGATCTTGTTAGAGAACCTAAAAGGACAGGAAGCTGAGGATCACGTTTAATTCGCAGAACAGATCACACAATTGCTTTTTGCTCATGCTGTTTAATAAGTGTTTTATTGGGTAGCGGAATTAGGACTGAGACTTGGGGTTTTTTTGTTAGTGTATAAACCCTCTGTAGTGGTTAGACCTACATCTAATTATTGGAAGATACAGAAGTCTACCAAACAAATACACAGACGAACAAACAAACAAACCTAATAAACGTGAATGATGAAAGTTACTTACATCAGTTTGTAATTCACATTAAGGGCTCCCCACTAGGAATTTGATCAAGGTGAAATTCACTTTCGAGTCACAAGCTTTCCAAGATCTCTCCGCTATATCACTCTTCAGGGACTTCACCCACCTAGCCAGACTACAGCAGTGTATTTTTTTCCTCAGACCCACGTTGGTTTGTGCCTTTTCTCAAGATGTTCCTTTACCGGGAAGGCCATATCCTGCAGCGAAATCCTATTCATCTGTACAACCCAATTTAGGTTTCATCCCCTCCACCCCAGAAAGCCCCTCTGTCTTTGCAGGTTGGGTTGACCACCACCTCCAAATGCTCCCAGAGTGCCCTCGTGATACCATTTACCACAATGCGTCGATACGGTCTCTTTAGCCATTGACCCCTCCTCTGTACTTCATGAGGAACATGAAAGTGACTGCCTTGTCTTTTCCTGACATTTACGATATTCAGCCAAATGCTAGGTGACCCGAATAAAGTCTCCTGTAAGTACCTCGATGGACATTTAGAAAAAAAATCATCATTCCCCTTGCCCCCGCAAAATGTTTACGAGTGTTTTCTTAGCATGTTGACCTATACGTGACCAGAGGTAATAGGATACTTTTCAGATATTTCTCCTAACTACACACATATATATACATACACATATATACATATACATATGTATATATGTTCTTATATAACTATTACTGGATGGATCTTTTCTCTATGAATTGGAAGATATTCTTACACAATGCCAAACTGTTCTGGGAAACATGACACTATATGTCGAAGATCTGTATGTAGTCAGCATGACAGGAAAAACAGCAGGTGACTGGGAAACATCCACATAAGTTATAACCAGGCCATCCAAATTATTCAGTTGCACTGTGTACAGATCAGTACAAGTCAAAAATTTCTTCTGTGACAAACACAGAAATTGTCTCACCATCTGTTAGCTTATGGCCACGGTTTACAAATGACCTCATCCTGTATCCTTCCTGTGGTAAGTGGCCTGGATCTAAAGCAGCCTTCTCTTCAGTGGTAGTAAATTATTGACTTTGATTTTGCTTTAAGGACGATAAAATCAGCCCCATTAGTCTGGGCATTTATATTCCAGATACACCACCTATGTTTCAGTGAGTCAGTCGTTTCCTGGAAATTACCAAAATGAGTGAACATCATCTGTATTTTTATCCTTTTACAATGTGAAGGACATTGTATAAGTAATAGTTTATTGGACAGCTGCCCTATGATGGGGATTCTCACATATATTCTATTGATCACCTGAAAATTACTGATGGTGCTTCATAGGCCCAAATGTTTTCCATAGTTAAATTCTCCTGCTTACCTCAACCAGAATTACAAAATAACTCCAAATCCATGCATTTATAATTTCTTTTTTTTTTTTAATTTTTTTTTCAACGTTTTTTATTTATTTTTGGGACAAAGAGAGACAGAGCATGAACAGGGGAGAGGCAGAGAGAGAGGGAGACACAGAATCGGAAACAGGCTCCAGGCTCCGAGCCATCAGCCCAGAGCCTGACGCGGGGCTCGAACTCACGGACCGCGAGATCGTGACCTGGCTGAAGTCGGACGCTTAACCGACTGCGCCACCCAGGTGCCCCCCATGCATTTATAATTTCAACAACAAAACATAAAAGCAAGAATCAAGCAATCTCGTCCTTACCCCTTTAATCGCCCCACAAGAAAAAACATAAGCAAAACCAAAACAGTAACATGTATCTGGTAGTGTTTACTTGGCATCTGCGAGTGGTTTATCAAGATACAGAAAGGGGAAGATAACACCATGTTTTAAATATTTGCCATGTCAACCCCCCCCCCATAGGCATTTTACCAGTGTAGAGAATTTTAATTTTGGCAATGGCGTTAGGGCTGGGAATTTAATCCGCATTTATAAAAGAGTAAACTAAAATCTGAGGTCATTCACAAGTCAGAACTTTTCTTATTACACTGCACTAATTTTGGAAGTATTTGTGAAAGTTATAATTTTTAAGAATAGGTATAATCTATCTGTTGGCGTTGTTTAATTGCTTGGCTGAACAAATTAATACGCATTTCTTTGGGAAATTAAAAAAAAAGATTATCATGCAAAAATATTAGAGTTTAAAGTATTTTACCATTTGGCTCATCTAATCTCTCACCTAAAAAGATAATTTGCATAATTGCTGGGCAAACAGTCATACAACTGAAAATTGAATACTCAAAGAATAGAGAAGTAGTTCAAGACGTAGGCCCACAAAAAAGTAGAAAAAAAGAAAAAATCTGTTTCAGTGACTACTTTTCTCCCTCGTATTTCTTCCTTGAAGTTGGAAATTCTAGACTGTAAAATTTATTTTACAAGCACAAAATGTTCAAATACAGCATTCATGCATTATCATCTAGATATTGTTTCCCTAAAGAGTTTCTAAAACTATTTCAAAAATGTTGATGAAATGCCATTTTTTTAAAAATGAGAACATGTTCATTTCTCTACGCCAACAGCAAACTGCACAGAACGTATCAAATGTTATAAGATACATATAGATCGGTGCGTATCTATAAAAAACAACGGTTGAGGCTCCCCAAACACCCCTGAAGTGTAGATACTGGTTGTCATGGGTTGAATTGTGTACCCCCCCCACAAAGATAGGTTGAAGTCCTAACATTCAGTACTTGTGATGTGACCATATTTGGCAATAGGGTCTTTGCAGATGTAATCAAGTAAAGACCAAGTGACACTGGATGAGGGTGGGCCCTAATTCCATATGAGGGTGTCCTTAAAATTAGAGAAAAGACAGACACACGCAAAGGGGAGGACACCATGTGCAGACGGAGGCAGAGATTGGAGTTGCCTTGACACAGACTAACGAATGCCAAAACTGCCGACAACCACCAGAAACTAAGAAAGGCAGGGAATAAATTCTCCCTCGGAACCTCCAGAAGAAACCAATCTTGCCGACACCTGGGTTTTAGCTTTCTAACCTCCAGAACGGTGACAGAGTAAATTTCTGCTGTTTTAAGCCACCCGATCTGCAGTACTTTGTTACAGCAGCTGTAGGAAACTAATACACCGGTAGTGGAAATGTCTCTATTTGACAGCAGGATTTCCTGGTGCTTCCTTCTACGGTCAGATGCTCTACCAGACACAGAATGGCAATCCGGCCAGGTGATTAAAACAGAACAAAGCAAAACAAAGCAAAACTGACCTTTTCCAAGGATCTGACAATCCGTATTCACAGTGGATTAGAGATTTCTGTTAATAAGTATATGCATATAGCCATCTCTTACATACGTCATTGAAACTCGTGAGAATGCTCCACTAAGCATTACACTAGGTAGCGAAAGAAAAGTCCTAGGCAACATTTACAGGGCCTTAACTTTTCAGTAGTAACAATTCTAACACACATACGCGTTACCTCATTTGATCACCAAATCAACTCAGACGTGGGCATGAAAGATGACTTCAAAAATCATTACAGACCTATTGAGTAAGCAAATTGACGATAAACAACAAGAACTGTGGGACTGTAGTCACCTCCAGGTGATGATTCTTTGGTTTGTCATCTTGGGTCTCCTAAATATGACATTTATTCCTATCTAGGCTGCCACATTTACCAAATGAAAATACAGGACAGCCGGCAACATCTGAATTCAAGAGAGTGAATATGTTTTTTAGCATAAGCATACCCCAAATATTGCATAGGACATATTTATAACTAAAAAGGAAGTGTGTTGTTTATCTGAAATTCCAATGTAACCGGGCTTTCTGGATTTTATCTGGCAACTTTACTCTTCTAAGACCTGAGTTTGTAGAACAAAATGCATCAGCCTATAGAGAATTCTGAAATTTCAAAAAAAAAATTGTAGAAGGAAAATATCTGGGCATCTCTTCAAATTACCTTAAGGGGCGCCTGGGTGGCGCAGTCGGTTAAGCGTCCGACTTCAGCCAGGTCACGATCTCGCGGTCCGTGAGTTCGAGCCCCGCGTTGGGCTCTGGGCTGATGGCTCAGAGCCTGGAGCCTGTTTCCGATTCTGTGTCTCCCTCTCTTTCTGCCCCTCCCCCGTTCATGCTCTGCCTCTCTCTGTCCCAAAAATAAATAAATGTTGAAAAACAAAAATTAAAAAAAAAATTACCTTAATAATCCTTCCCAGGTGAGTCATAAGTGACCATGCTTCTCACTTGTAGCTTATTAACTGAATCTAGTTATGACTTGCAATAGGACTTTAATTCTGGTCAGTTTCTTTGATCCAATTTATAAATATCCTGTGATGGGTATAATTTTAAATAATAAGGAAAAAGCCACCAACTGCATTATTCTCCTGGGGTACCATAACAAAGCACCACAAACTGGGTGGCTTCAACAACAGAAATGTATGGTCTGATGGTTCTGAAGGTTAGAAGTCTGAGGTCTGCTAAATCAGGATCTGCGAAATGCTCACACTAACTCTCCCTACCCTTCCAGCTTCTGGGAGCCCCAGGTGTTTCCTGGCTTCATTTCCTGCCCCTATCTTCATCTGGCCGTGTGCCCCCTGTATCTCTGTTACCACATGATGCTCCCTCTTTTCTAAAGACACCAGTCAAATCGAATTCAGGCCCACCCCAATGACCTCGGCTTAACTTCACATATCTACAGAGACCCTATCTCCAAATAAGGTCACACTCACAGGTGCCAGGGTTTAGGCCTTTCATATATCTTCTTGGGGGACAGAATTTAACACTAACCTACAATATAGTTTGTCATAATGCCCACTGTTTTCTCGTAATGCCAGTCTCACAATGTATCTAATCATTATTCCAAATCCCCATTCCTTTGGACCGAGGAGTGTCCTCTGTGTCACTGTATCTTGCCAGCCAGCACCAGAATGAAAATCCCTAAACCACGAACACATTAAGGAGAATAGAAATGATTGTTGTTGGTTCTAAACCTCTCATTTATGTCTAGATTAACCATCTAAATAGAGCAAGAGTCACAGCTGTTACAGCACTTACACCAGAGTAGTGAAATTACTTACGTATTTCCTCTACCCTTACTCCAAGCTCTAAGTGTCTGGAAGGTAGAGAATATGCCTTGGGCATCACAGGATCCAAATGTCTAAGGTTCATCTGGTGAAGGTCCAGATGCCACTTTCACCAGCCACCACGCACGTCGTGCCTCTCCCACAATACTGAGTGGCCCACAGTTTGATATGTTCCAGCACATTATCACTCTTTTTCTAAAAAATACGTTAATAATACTTAGTTTTGTTTCCTTTCTGTTTATTTATTTTTGAGAAAGAGATAAAGAGCAAGCTGGGGTGGGGCAGAGAGAGAGGGAGACAGACTCCCAAGCGGGCTGCGTTGTCAGCACAGAGCCCGATGCGGGGCTTGAACTCATGAACCGTGAGATGACAACCTGAGCCGAAATCAACAGTCAGATGCTCAACCAACTGAGCCACCCAGGCCCCCCTACTTTCTGTATTTAAAGGTCACACAGCCTCTACACCTTCTACTTCACGAACCT